>NC_087154.1:29279526-29342026 GCF_035594125.1 Scylla paramamosain
TCTGTCCTCACGTACTCGGTGTTCTGGACTGGGTACCATGTTTTGCTGCAGTCCAGTGTGACCTCCCTTATTTTTCATGTGTGTTTTGGAACAACACAGTAGCTGCGTATTGAAGTCTAAAGCTTGCGTGTGTGTGTGTGTGTGTGTGTGTGTGTGTGTGTGTGTGTTGTAATTAATTGGCTGTTGATAAATGGCTCAGTCATCATCCAGAAAATACATTTAATTAGAAAACGTAAATTGTTATAATAACTGTTTTTATTTATTTATTCATTTATTTATTATTATTTATTGTTTTTATTTATTAATTAATTAATTTATTTATTTATTTTTACAGCTGTAACGAGTTTACCTTGGAGTATGCGACGGGTGGAGCTGTATCTCTGCTTTTTGGTAAGCTGTGTGTGTTGGAGAGGGAGGAGAGTTACTGGGATATTTTATCAGAGAAGTGTTCTGTCACAATACAACAGCATGTAGTCGCCAACTCGCGTGATGGAATGGACACTGCCTAACATCTAATAATATGCCAAGCTATCTTGAATTTATACCAACCAGCCAGTCTGCCAACCACAAGAGAAAAACAAAAGGACAGATAGACAGATTTGAGGGAATGATATCGTTTGGATAGTTCAGGCACCAGCTATTCTTTCTTGGAGGATTCGTTTTCTTAATAATTCGTTACTCGAGCGGATGGAGGGCTTCCGTAAGCTGTGTTTGGTTATGTTGCAAAGCTTCTTTTCCTTGATAAGATCCCGCCATCAATAGACTTTTCGCATCCTATTAGTTCTAAAAATATTGTATGATCAGAAAATGTTTTCCAGTCTTCTGACATGTAATAATATTCAACATATGCGCTATAATTGCAAAAAATCTATTTATCTACAACACTAATGAAGGAGTTTTGTTTTCTTAGTAGTATTTTATATATTTTTGGTTACAATTTTTACAGTTCATAAAGTCCCATCTGTGTGTGTCTTTAAGCTCCTTTAATTGTTTTCCTGATGGTCTTTTCAATACGTGCCGGAGTGAGTGGTCGCTTTTCCAGTGACAGTTCTTGAAGGTGACTTATGATTCCGAATCACTTAGTGACCGATAAAAAAAAAAAAAAAAGAAGAAGAAGAAGAAGTTTAGATTTCACCAACTTTCTTCTCAAGTGCCCTGGGACACTGAAATGTCAGAGGGAGGTTAGTTCAGGGACTTACATTGTGGAAGCTGTTGAGTGTCCATCTTGACTTCCTTCTGTTGTTACTGCGTCTGTAGTAAAGTCAATCACTCAGTTAATCATGATCACTTATGTTTCAGTTAGTGCTTCCCAACATTTCACTGACGAGTGATGCCATACAACAGACATACCGTAAGCTAGTAACTCAAAACTAATGTAATTTCCATCATAGTATTCAGCTAATTTTCGGTGCAAATCCACAAATTTTTCAAAAAATTTCCGCCACTTACTTTCTAGTCATCTGCGTTGCGCGGTTCATTGACTCTTGTATGGCTGTCGGACAAGCAGTGTGTATGTGTGTGTGTGTGTGTGTGTGTGTGTGTGTGTGTGTGTGTGTGTGTGTGTGTGTGTGTGTGTGTAAGTGTCTGTGTGTGTGTGTGTAATAATAATAATAATGATAATGATAATAATAATAATAATAATAATAATAATAAATATATTCGGTTTTTTGATCTTGCAGTATTACAACTGAAAATCCACATGCTACACACTTATATACTAACATACATTCTACATCTCAAGTATACATTTAGCCCTAAGAACTATCTTACAATTTGATACTGTGGTTGTCAGATAGTGCTGGTCAACCTAGTAGATTAGGTCCGGGATAGTCAGGCCATCCTGTTTATATTTTCTTTCATAGTTTGTGTCTCCTACCCAACAGCAACAGCGGGTCACAATTCCCGACTTACACCAGGTACCTAATCACTGTTAGGTGAACAGGGGCTACAGTGTCCGCCCAACAACTTCTGACCTGACCCGGGATTCGAACCCGTGCCCTCCCAAGTGTGAATCGGGCGCTTTAACCACTGCGCTACCAGGTGTGTGTGTGTGTGTGTTTACACTATTATTATTTTTTATTTATTTATTTATGTTTTATTTTATTTATTTATTTTATTTTATTTTATTTATTTATTTTTATCTATTTATGTATTTATTTATTTATTTCATTTACCTTTTTTTTTTTTTTTTTGCGTGTATGTATCTGTGGTTGCGTTTTGTGTTGGTTCATTAGTTTTATTTTAGTCCTATTCATTTTCATTATTAGATATGCCTGCCCAAAAGAAAAGTAAGAAGTACAACAAGCCAGTTAGGTCATTATTTTACTGATCTAGTTTCTTCATTTTATCACAGTTCCAAAATTTCTTATTGTTAAGAACGGAAGTGTTCAGCATCTAGTAAACAGACAAACAAACTTACAAAGATATCAATAATTAGTATTTTAAGATTTCAGTAACTGAAAGAACATACACGTAATAGTAGATGAAAGAAAATGTTGATTATAAAACGAGCCAACTTGTAAACGCTACTTGGTTCAGGAAACAAACCTATTCCGGAATGCAGAAGACTTCGTGTTCCGGAGAGAATGTCTCCTTCCCTGGCGCAAAAGCGATGGAACAACTCCCATCATCATATTGGCATCGCGTGTGGTGCCTCTCTTGCAGGTCTCCCAAACTCGGCTCGGCACTGTCAGAGGGCTCGACTGGCCACTGCAAAAGTTCCGAATTCCGCAGGACATGCTTGAGTGAGGCAAGTGTGTTTCGTTCTAAGATGTGCAAAACTTCTCCCTTGTGGCTTCATTTTACTTGAATGTAGCTACTGGGAGCTGTTTCCTGTGGACGCGATCTGCCCTGTCTAGGTTTCTGGTCAAAAGACTTCCGTCCTTACTGCCACAAGACTGGAACAGAACAAAACAGATTTCTGTATGGAAGGCGACAAGCAGAAATGCCGTAAAAGAGTGACTTGAAAATACCTTATTTGTTTTCTTTTATTCTTTTTAACAAATATAATTTCAAGAAAACAGCGGAATGAAACTACATACTCACGTTAACGCCATTAAGTCTACTACTGTATATTCTTAAATTCTGAAAAATCCTCGTTCAATTTCTAGCTGCGACGGATGTGCGAGAGGAAATGTAAGAAAAATTTGACCGTGTGAAGGAAGACTATTGCACTGGCTATTGCGAATGAACTGCTTCAAAGCCACGTCGGCGTCAAATTTTGAATCATCAGTTAAAACCACTGTGTAGCGGACATGCTGGGACGCACAATCCACGAAGAAAACTTGATGACATGTCAGAATACTTCCCTCTCTCACCAATAGCGATCGGCAAAAATGTACTGCGGAGAGCTCCCATCTTTCCATATACTCGTATAGAAGTAAAACTGTTGCTATCACGCTTCAGGGAACGGATAGCTGGTCGAGCAAACTCTCTGATGGAAAACTTGAATGGCTGTGGATATCTGTGACAGGGCGAAAATACGATCAAGGGAGGCTTCCTACAAAGTGATACAATTGGACTGCAAGGAAGGAATTGTGAAATGCACCACAAGATATTTTCCCGCTTCAGCGTTGGTAATTCCCTCGGTGCGCGTGTGAACCATTCCCTTCTTTTGTTAGCAGTGGAGCGGGAATAAACCTGTCTTGGAAGTGATTACTGGGGACATTGCTCTAAATTAGGTGAATCAGGTACGGTTTAATCGTTTTTTTTTTTTTTTTTTTATCATAAGTGTTAAAGAAAAATGCTCTTAAACAAGGTTTCTGTTTCATCCACAGAGGAAAATTATTAACTGTGAGAGTTTTCAGATACAACCAACGACAGATACAGTCTGAGCGACATTTCATGATGGCAGTGATTAATATTCCAGTCCAGGGTCGCTTTGTGGACTTCAAAGTGTTCTCTCGGAAGCGGAGGTACAGCGGAAGGCCTCTTGCTCTAACATAGGTATATCGACCTATTTATTCTCGTCACAGTCAGACATGTTTGTGTCCGCCTTGCTTCCGACAGTAACTTGATGGTTCGTTTGTTTCTGCATCGGCTGCTGCTCAATAAATGCATGGTGAAACTTACAAGCCTGTGCTGGTGCCGAAGACTGGTGCACTGGTTCAGTGCTGATAGGGACTGAAGCCTGTACTGCCTTGATCTCTTGGCGGCACGGAATGTAAACTACATGAATTTCTTGTTTTGATATTAATTTTGTACTTTATTACTATTTTACATTATTAATCTATCTACTCTATTATTCTAAGATGCATAATTTGGAAATTAATGAAGCTACTTTCTTATACCAGAATGTAGGTATTAATGAGAAATTACTGTAATGGCTCAGGTTCCCCATCTCCGCCTATATCCTCCGTAAGAAGCACCGCCATGCCCGGACTCCAGTGCTGCCATTGAGTGTGTGCAGCTCAAGGTAACTCTGGCAGCTGCGCCCTTTGATTACCGAAGGTGCGGGGCGAGGTTGGGGTTTTCGCTCCCATTCCTCGCCGTGGTGAGGGTCGCACCTCGCGCCGTCACGTTCCACTTTAATTTAAATGACTCTCGTCTCCTAAAGGCCCGTCATCAAGTGATTTTTATCCCGTCTCTAGCTGAAGAACGGTCTGCGTGGGATACATTCTGCAAGCGATAATGAGATGAGGAAAACCTTGCACAGACCCAAATGGAATGGCGAGTAAAAGTCTTAATCTCAAGAGACTAAAACATTGGCGCGCAAAGCCTGATACTTTTACCCCGGGAGGAGCTAGTGAGGGTGACGTGCCGGGCGGGAGAAGGCATGACTGCGAACTTTTGTGTCAAGTTTGGATTGGCTGCATCTGGTCTTTGGTGAGACGTAAAATTGTGACCGTGTGTTCTGTTGGCCGGCGAGGTGCAGGCAGGCAAAGGTTAAGGGAGCATACGTTCATTCAGCCTTGCTTGCCCCGCCTGATTCACACACACACACACACACACACACACACACACACACACACACACACACACACACACACACACACACACACACACACCCTTCCTCGGTCCCCCTCCCTTCCTTGCTTTTATCTTCTAACTTCCCTGGCATTGCACACTTTCCGCTCCTTTCAAGTGCATTTCTCTCATGTGTGACTTTTTGTTTCCTTTCTCCTTTTCCCTCACGTTCTTTCTCATTCGCCCATCTGCTCCCATTCTTCAACCCCTCGCCTTAATTCTCCTCTTTTTGTGGTGTGCCTGCGTGCGCTGGTTTCCAAAAGGTTGAAGATTTATCTTTTGGTTGTATTGTTTTAAAACATTATTTACTTTTGCCTGGTATTTGTTTGATGTTCGGGTGTTTTTTTTTTTTTTTTCCCCGAGCAGAACTCTGATTTTTGTGTGTAATATTCCCCTCTCTCTCTCTCTCTCTCTCTCTCTCTCTCTCTCTCTCTCTCTCTCTCTCTCTCTCTCTCTCTCTCTCTCTCTCTCTCTCTCTCTCTCTCTCTCTCTCTCTCTCTCTCTCTCTCTCTCTCTCTCTCTCTCTCTCTCTCTCTCTCTCTCTCTCTCTCTCTCTCTCTCTCTCTCTCTCTCTCTCTCTCTCTCTCTCTCTCTCTCTCTCTCTCTCTCTCTCTCTCTCTCTCTCTCTCTCTCTCTCTCTCTCTCTCTCTCTCTCTCTCTCTCTCTCTCTCTCTCAAGAAGCCTTCACATCCGGAGATTTTCACAAGTATTAATGTTTCTTTTGTGTAGTTTAAGTTTTTATGAGGTAGAAAGAGAGCGTCATGGAATGTTTGATCGCCCACACACACACACACACACACACACACACACACACACACACACACACACACACACACACACACACACACACACACACACACACACACACACAGTGCTCTTCACCCTTTCCCTCTGTTTCGGGTTACTGTGCACAAGCGTTGTTCTTTTATTTTCCTGACGCATTATGTACATTTTTAAAGGAAATATCTGGAAGCCCAAAAGTTTGCAACGCTTGGGAACAGTGAGACGTGGTGTAGGGTGCGAGGTAAGGGAGAATGCGTCATCCAAGTGTATGCGGGAAGCGAAGCTCACAGCGAAAGTTCATTTCAACTTGAAGATGTTAAATTTCTTCAATGGACAAAGTTGGTCCCTGCGTGTGGGGAGAGCCACGTACGGTGTCAGACTGGAGCTTTGCGGAGATCGGTTTTCTATCCTCAGTTGTTTACCTAACGAGGAATAAGGCGGTGGTGGAGTGACCTGCCGAGGGGAGAAGTTTGTGTTGTGCTCACGTCCGCTGCTTCGCTCCAGGTAAATCAAGACAAAGGATGGTGATGATGATGCGGTGCGGTAGCGGGGTGTGTTTGGTTCTCAGGCTACTTATTCCGTGCGCGGAGAGACTTTATGGAGAGATTTTTCTCAGTAACCAAATCAAAAGCCAGTAGATGGACAAAGTGATGGTCCTGAATCAGGTTTTGATGCTGATACGCAGTGTTACTTTTTACGATCTACACAGAGCGAGGTTGTAACAGGAGGCGGTGCCTTTAGACCATTGTGTAATGTTGCAGAGCGAATGGTTCCACAATGTGATTAACTATCACCGCGGTAAGCATCGGAAATGCAGCAAAATTGTAGCATCAATTAACTCAAACAAACGCATATTAATCACATGTTACCTAATTTGGTTAGCAAATAAGTTAATATTTCGAAATTAGTGTGCCATATTTTACAGACTCATTGCAATCATTATTCGTCAGCCTTCCTGTAGATGCGGTGATTCGTTAGAAGTTAGACGAGGTGAAGTGAGCGTGATTGACTGGACCATTCATTTAGTGGCGGTGAGTTGAGGTGGCCCAATCAAACGACACAGGTGTGTGACACACCGCGGGAAGGAAGAACACTGCCTCCCTACACCTGCAGGAAATGGTAATGCAGTGGACAAGGAAAACATCTCACAGCCATAGATTGAAGAGAAGGAGTAAGTGCAGAGACTTGAAACGCGCAACAAGTCCCCAGCCACCCCTCCCTCCCCCAATTCCTTCCCCATCCCCTTTGCAGGAGCAGCCGGTTCTGTCGTTATCGACGTCGACGGCCACAGCGGCATCATTCGTCAGCCTCTCACAGTCGTTCCCGGAGTGGTGCTGGCCAATACCTAATGGACTTTTCCACTCACTCTAAATTACAACGACTCGCTCACTCCCCACCTCCCCTTCTCCTCTCCCCTCTTCCCCCCTTCAATTCAGGAAGGAACCAGCTCCGCCAAAAACATCTTAAAGAGTCAATCCCGGTGGAAAATTTATATAATGAGACTTTTGCCTGAATTTTTACCTCTTTGAGTTTTTTTGTTCGAGGGACATGGTAATAGAAACATTGAAGGGAAGTCAAGACTTGAAGATTCATTAGTAAGAAAATCTAGCTGAAGCTTATTGATGGTTGTAGTACATATAACTTGATAATGCCTTCTTTTGTATTTGTTACACACACACACACACACACACACACACACACACACACACACACACACACAGTAGTGTAGTGGTTAGCACGCTCGGCTCACAACCAAGAAGGCCCGGGTTTGAATTCCTTGAGCGGCGAGGCAAATGGGCCAGCCTCTTAATGTGTAGCCCCTGTTCACCTAGCAGCAAGGAGGTACGGGATGTAACCCGAAGGGTTGTGACCTCGCTGTCCCGGTGTGTGGTGTGTAAGTGGTCTCTGTCCTACCCAAAGATCGGTTACTATGAGTTCTGAGTTGTTTCCGTAGGGTAACGGCTGGCTGGGTGACCAGCAGACGACCGCAGGTGAATCACACACCATCATCTTGCCTATCATAATGACCATTATTATTATCATCGTCTTCATTCCAGGCCGACCAGCAGAACTCCGCGCCTGCCTGCACGAACGCTTAGGCAATGGTTCCATTAGACAAACAAAGAGGAACCATTATTCCCACACATTGAGGTTCATAATAAAGATAAGCTAGAGGTCCAGTGAGACTCAGCAAGGGTGCTGCGTCAGCGCCTCGCACAGGGTGGGGTGCGGGAATGAGGCAGTTTTTCCCCGATCGGTGATGTGAATGGAGCATTGGCGGGGGAGTTAGGGCGAGCGGTGCCTCGTAAGTGTCCTCGGCTGCTGGCGTCCCCCGCGTCCCTCACCCCGCAATGGCCGGCGTCCATCAAAGGCGTCACGGTGCTGCAGGGGAGCGTGGGCGTCCAGGCGAGATGGGCGGATTGGCCTGGCAATCGGGCAGCAATGGGTGGCTGTGGTCCTTGCCGCCCACCTCCGTGTCGTCAACTAATGTGACAATGTAACCAGGTGTTTTCATAAAGTTTTATCAAAGATGAAAAGTTATCAGGGCACGATTACTCATTATTGCCCCACATGTGCGGCGTTCAGTACTGTCACTTTAATGTTGCATGTTGATGTGTATTGACATAGTATGGTTCAGGCCTGATGGGACATGTGACAGTAATGTGTAGTGAAGTGGTGTGTGAGCCCTCAGTATACACCAGAATAGCCTGTGTGAGTCTCTCGAGGCTAGGTACAGGATACGAGAAAGATTTAGGAGTTATAGTTAGCTCTGAACACCGTCTAGGAAAACAATGCACAAAGGCCAGAAACAAGGCAAATAGGGTATTAGGATTAATTTTTTGTAATATTAAAGTAATATTAAAGTTATACTTGTCGCTGGTCAGACCTCATCTAGACTACTCTGTGCAGTTCTGGTCCCCACATTACAGGAAAGATATAGGTCTATTAGAAGCAGTACGGAGGAGAATGACTAAAATAATACAGGGGATGAAGAGTATTCCTTACGAGGCGAGACTAAAGCCGTTATGTTAGATTTACATTCTTTAGAGAGACGTAGGTTAAGAGGGAGAGATAGAAGTCTTTAAATGGCATAAGGGGTATAACAAGGGGGATGTAAGCAAAATTCTTAGGATCAGCAACCAAGATAGAACAAGAAATAACGGATTCAAGCTTGAAAAATTTAGGTTCAAGAAAGAGATAGGAAGAAATTGGTTCTCAAATAGAGTGGTAGATGAGTGGAACGGGCTCAGTAATCATGTTGTTAGTGCTAGGACATTATAGAGCTTTATGAGAAGATTAGACGGGTTTATGGATGGGGATGATAGGCGGAAACAGGTAGGTATATTTCACACAGGGACTGCCACGTTTAAGCCTGGTCGCTTCTTGCAGCTTCCCTTATTTCTTATGTTCTTATGTTCTAGATGTGATGAGAACTTTTGACAGAAATTAAACTCCTAACGCTGCTCGTTTTTATACCATACTGAGGTACACCTTTGTTTGTATCCGCGATAATCTGAGTGTTAATGTGATTGATGGGAAAGCATTACTCATAAATTGGGGTTTTATGACTTCAGTGTTGTACTAGTTATTTTGGTATTGTAAGTGTTATAATGATTTGATTGGGCAACAGTTACAGTGGTAGCTATAGAAGTTTGTTCAACTAAGTACCGTAATCTCAAGGTACCTTATCTAGTTAACAATAATCACGTTTTCATCCACTCAGGCGATCATCGATTCCTTCAATCATCCCCTTATCCACCAAATTACCCAACCACATAACCATCCATTCAGATGTTCACCCAGATATTCAGCAGTTTACACCCAGTGAACACAAAGTGGCGAAAACGTGGTTCTTTAGATCACGAGAAGACCACTGCATCTATACTTTATTTCTGCCTCCGCTGTCTTACTGGAACTCATGAAAAATACAGTATATGCTCCAGGCAAGTCCAACTATCGAGGCTCCGAAACTAACCCAATACAAAAGTTCCAAATTTGTTTAAAAGCTAGTGCGGGGCTCAGAATGCTCTCAGACGGCGAGGGATTTTCCGAGTCGCGGCTGCCCTACCAGATGTTACTTGGGTGGACTGAGTTAATCCGTCCCCTTTGTGTGTGTGTGTGTGTGTGTGTGTGTGTGGTTGTTATTGTTGTTGTTCCAAGTGAGTTTTGTTCATATAATGGATTGTCAGGTTATATGTCAACAGTATATTTAAATGTACAGCTAAACTTAACACAGTGTCATCATCGTCTACGTAAATGGAAAGACGACCATATGATTTGATAAACCTTGCGTCAGTCATCTCGAGACTCCGGTACCTCCGATGCTGATGCGCACCCGAGTACTCCTGTCACGACTTCCTTTGTCAGCCCATCTTTGCTGACGCGCCTCTCTTTGTCTCGTGGAAGACAACGCGTCTGTCTGATATTTAGTTGCCACGCTGCTACGTATTCTATCTAACGTCTCTAAGTCCCTTTTTTGTATTATCAGTCACTGTGTGTTAGCTTAACCCGGCGCTTTTCACTGCACGAAGCTTTTAGTTGATGCCTCGAACATAATCTTTATTCATACCATGTATTTTCCGTAACAGTCCTTGGCAACCTTTTTGTTTGTGTGTGTGTTTGTCTCTTTGTGTCTATTTGTCTGCCTGCCTCTGTTTCTGTATAATTCATAGCGTGGTAAACATGACACAACGTTCCCCAAGGCTCACTAGTTTGCTCATGAAAATTAAGTTTTGTCCTGTGCCTTTCCTCAGTGTATACCTATGTTTTCTTTTTCTGCTCTCGCTATCCTCCCACGTTCCTGCTCCATTCTCTGTCCAACTTCGTCTCCTGGGTCTGAGTCTCTCCCACTCTCAGGTCACGTTCGCCTCGAGTGCTCCAACTCTGCGCGGGAACAAGTCAGTGTTGGCCGCGGCCATTACAGATAAATAACATTTGCACGCTGCAGGAGAGAAGTGTGTAGTGGGTGTTGATGAGTCACCGTCCTGGCCTCCTGGGAGTTGAGTGTTATTAGAACCTAAATGAAGTGTTTCTAGTTTACACCTATGTATTATACCTCGCTAAATATGTCATTATACACAATAACACCCTGGTATATGTGTTGCACATCACAATATTACGGCAGCGCGTTAAACAGGTCAACCTGCCCGCCTGACCTTTCAGTGGTCCTGAGCTGTGACTCCAAACGTCAAATTATTAATGAGGAAGAACAAATGATAGGAGACGTATTGGTTTGTAATGAGGATATCTGACTGATTGATAAGCGAATGAACAGAAGGAGTAATTGAACATTGCACTATCACGTTATCTGAAATAACTCAATACAAACATTCTTTTAACTTCACTAATGATAAGTTAATCTAGTGTTTCAACTGTCAGTGATATGCTGATGTACTAATCAAAACACCAGCTTTGTGAACCATATCCCTGTAACGTGGACACACTAGATCCAGAACATCCAGTCAGCCTGTTCTTTGCCTCGGGGCCACGCGCTCGAAATCTTTAACGGGTTAGGATGCTATTTGAAATCTAATAACACTGCACTTTCAACCCTTTCAGAACCACGACATCGAGTTCAATTTATTCTAGATGTCATTAGGGGATGTTGTTAAGTTAAGGATGATATTTCATTTACTCATTCACCAGAGCAATATCTTATTTACTGTATTGCGACTAACTAACAGGTAATTTGATGAAGTTTATTTTATTCAGTCTGCCCTGAGTAAAGATAATCTTTCTGAATATCCTGGAAGTATATCAATTCAACACAAGATTCTCACTTACGTACCTTTCACGTATCTAACATCTGGAAAAGACATTCCGCAGTGAGTGACCTTTTGTTTTCAATATTGAATTACCACTATTTTTCTCTTCAGGATTTCGGTTAACCTTTGCTATCGTCAGAGAATACGAAAATTCTTGATAATGTCCTTCCAGTCAAATATGTTAAGTATTATTTGTCAACGACTCCGTCTCTCTCTCTCTCTCTCTCTCTCTCTCTCTCTCTCTCTCTCTCTCTCTCTCTCTCTCTCTCTCTCTCTCTCTCTCTCTCTCTCTCTCTCTCTCTCCGCGATTCATTGTTATGTTGATGACTGTACCATGCATTTTTCATCATCAACGAAGATTTCATTAGGAACAAGTTGCATTACTAAGAGACGCCGCCAAAGAGATTCCAACTTATGATTCTTTTTGTAACTTTTAATGGGAATTTACGGAACTGGACGTGATTTCAGCGTCTCAAAAATTTAGTTTTTCATTTATTTTCTTCACGTGACCTTCAAAATCTTGTCAGCTTTGATAAAACTCGACTGATCCTTTCATCTGTATCGCATCCTTTTTATCCGCTCTTGCCATGACTCTTAAGTGAAATTTTTACACCGTATCTGCTGTTTGATCCGCTCCTTCGAAGGCGAGTGTTTGGTGACGCATCTATCAGTAATCCTTCATCCCTTTCTTTTGATGTTATTTACCGGTAGGGTTCCTGTCCTTACTCCGTGTGTGTGTGTGTGTGTGTGTGTGTGTGTGTGTGTGTGTGTGTGTGTGTGAGAGAGAGAGAGAGAGAGAGAGAGAGAGCGTTCATCCCTCACATAACCCTTCTAAAGAGAACTGATTTAAAGATTATTCGTCTCATCACTGTTCCTTGATAACTGTTTGCATAGAAATCCTCAGTCCACCGTAGTATTACGTTTCTTGTTATCTTATATAGTTATTTAGGCACGTGCTTCATGCTGTGCCCTTTTCCTCTCCCTTTAGATCAGCTCTACCTACCTACATTTACATCACGCCTACTTGACTAACAGAAGATTTAACGAGTCTTCAATCCACCATCGCCTCCAGCGGTAAATAATGGACGACATTTGTTTTCGCTGCCCTCGAGCGGTTCTTTTAAGTGGGAACTAAAACTGACTATGTCTTTTTGAAGTTCGCTGTTTAAGAGGAAGTGTAAGCAACAATTTTTTTTTCAATTTCGCTTATTTTCTTTATCGTTCTTGGTCATTGTTTCTTATGTAAAAATAATATTGTTTCTATGTAAGAAAATATCGTGCATTACAAGAAATGGATGCCTTGCTAAGTGCACCTCTCACCATACACAGGTAAATGAATATGTATGTATAGAAAGACAAAAGATACTACCCGAATGGAGGACAACACACACGTTGAAATTTGATTTATGCTTTTATTAGTGTATTGTTTATATTTTGTTTACAAAAATTTACCAAACCTCGTTAAAGAGAGAATGCTGAGATCCCACCTAGATTTACTAAACATGCGTTTAGTAAATCTACAAACTTCACGACAAAATGCAAAGTAAATTTTTGACATTGTTTCTTGAAAGTTAAAGAAAAAAAAAAGTAATATAATTGGATGTCAGCGCCTTAACTTTTGGTTTTCATTATAATCAGTAACCTATTTACATAGCCTTTTCTTCCGTCTCTGTTCCCCATGCCTTCCCTGGAGAATATAACGATAGACCCTCACCATCCCTCCCGTCCCTAGTCTGTCCCCTCTTCACTGGGTTCGCTCCGATATTCCTGACGGTGATAGGATAGCGCCTGAGGACTAGTGCACTGTAACCAATCCACACGCTGAATAATAGCTGGAATAACGCGTATGAATTCCGAAGAGAAAACCCATGAATGTTTTTTGCTCTCGTGTGGAAACATTTTGATCAATCAGATAACAGTCCACGTTAATGCATCAATGAGTTATAGTATTTTCTTGACTCTTGTATGTGTGTTTGTCTTGGCTTATTGTAGTTTCTTTAAGAAGCCACAAGGCATTCGGGCCAATAATGAGCTTTACCCAACGGCAAAGAATTGTTTAACCTCAATAAAACAAGAAAAAGAATGATCATTACAAGCACACGAAGACACATCAGAATATTTTTGTCAGCAGTGGCTATGATTAAGCAGATTCTCACCTGCATCACATCTTGAAAACACTGACGTCGGGTTCGCTATTTGCATTTTAGTGGCGGTGTTTTGGCAGGATGGAGTGGCTCTCGGTGGCGCTGCGAGGGTTATGGAGAGTAATAAACAGTGTTACGATGCTATGAGACTCCTCTTCTTCCTCTTTCTTCCCCCACCTCCTCCTCGTCCTACTCCTTCTCTTCTACCACTACTCATGTTTGTCCTCGCAGATGTACCAGATTCTTTTCCTTTTCTTTTCCAGTTCCATGCTTCCCAAATGTTTTACTCTTGGAGTGTTCTACCCTTTTTATCTCTTTTTTTTTTTTTTCTCCTCCATTCTCTTCTGACGCTCTTTTGGTTGCGGTTCTGGTAGTGATGGTGGCTTTCTCCTCCTCCTCCTCCTCCTCCTCCTCCTCCTCCTCCTCCTCCTCCTCCTCCTCCTCCTCCTCCTCCTCCTCCTCCTTCTCCATTATGCATTATGCCATAGTGCGTATTTTCTCTTTCTTTCCTGCCAGACGAATCTTGAGTGATCGGTGGGTGGGGAGGAGCTTTCGCTTTTTGTTAATGTACTTAAAATTTGATAATGCGGTTGACCACAGACATTTCCGTGAGAGACATCTGGTCTGCTAGTCTTTCTTGATGTTCCTCCTTTTTCTCTTTTCTTCTTTTATTTCATTTTCTCTTTTTTGTTTTCTCCCACGCGTAATTTATTTTAAGTAAGAAACTCAGTAAATACCCTTGCTGAAGACCTAAGGACCTCGTGGTATTCCTTATTCTTTCTTCTCTTTCTCGTCCTTCTCTTCCTCTTTTTTTCCGTTTCTTTATTCCCACGCTCCTCTCCTTCTCTCCCACGTGTATTGTGCGTGGGATAAATAACGTCCTTTAGCCTCCCTGAGCCGCTCGGATCAAGTGTTTGTGTTGAATGTTTTAGCCTCGGGCCTGAGTTAGGTGTGACGTTGAGCCTCGGATCAGGTGCTGAGCCTCAAATGGGCTGCGTCCGCGCTTGAACTTACTTTCGCTCTTCAGATGTGATGTTTACGATTCAGTAATTCGCTGATCTCCTCCATCGCTTAGCTTTGAGTCCGCTTTCCCAGCCACTTCAGGGACGGACGGACGGACGCACGCACGCACGCACGCACGCACGCAAGCAAGCACACACGCACGCACATGGAAAGGACGCAAAACCAAGAAAAGTGTGTGTGTGTGTGTGTGTGTGTGTGTGTGTGTGTGTGTGTGTGTGTGTGTGTGTGTGTGTGTGTACAACCTTTCTAAATTTGGCTTAACGCTCCAGTATGAATGACAAACGTATGGCAATAAGGGACAAATTTTCTTGTATTGATGTCAAATCGAACACCGAACCTTTCCTCCTGTAACAAAGTACCAATGTGCTACCATTCATCATACCTTTGATTGCCATATGGGATTCCTGAAGCACCTGTGATTCCATGATATTCACCTTCTGAGTGGCAGTCTCGTTGTTCCATAGTGTCAAGACCTCAAAATCCGGTGGTATGTAAAAAGAAGAAAAGAAAAAGAAAAAAGAAAGCATGCCAAATTTTGCGATAATGATAGATGATTGAATATGGACGTTCAACACACACACACACACCCGTCACCTACTACTGTTCTACTACTGTTCTCCCCTTCCTGTCAAACATACTCGTACTCATGAATAAAAGCAACGAGTACCTCAGTTGTCCGGTTAGGGTTTGATGGATACCACGTCTGTCCTTCACTTTTCCCCGATTACTCACCCAAACAGACTTGCCAATAAAAGTACAAACTCATCGGGAAATAATAAACGGTGAAACATTTCGTGTACTGATATCAGTCACTGGATACATATGACCACTATATACCTACCATATATCAGTTGGCAACGCGTGATGGCTGACCTTTCATCACTATTCGATACTGTAGAGTACCTAGGGCATTGTGACAGGTTTGAGTCGTGAGTGAAGAGAATACGACTTGAGGAATTATAACTTTTTTTGCCATATAATCATGGAAGTAAAGTTTTCATTCCTCGTTATATTGTGTGTGTGTGTGTGTGTGTGTGTGTGTGTGTGTGTGTGTGTGTGTGTGTGTGTGTGTGTGTGTGTGTGTGTGTGTTTTTAAGTTGGAACTCAATCTTAGGGCAACAAAAAGGTTCACTGAAGATGCCGGTCCCCAAAGAGTGTTGTCAAAAGGGTTACCCAGAATTTGAAGGTAAATGTTCTTTTCTCCACCTACCCACATTGCAGATTACGAGTACTGTAACACAAACAATTTAATTTCTGACCTCTTGTATTGCTTGATTTTTGATACCTTGCGTTGTGGGTAAAGTATATTACCGTGAAGATCATTGCAAGCTGCTCTAAACAGTGACAACATAAGTATACAGAGCGTTGTGGCTGCAGGGTGTATTGATTAAATGCGGTTGAGCCTTTCCCCGTTACACCAAAGTAGAGAATACATGTTTTGATAAATTCCAGACGTTTATTAGCAATGATTTCTTGTGTGTGTGTGTGTGTGTGTGTGTGTGTGTGTGTGTGTGTGTGTGTGTGTGTGTGTGTGTGTGTGTGTGTGTGTGTGTAAAAATACCATGATGCGTAAATGGAAAATTCGTTAGGAAATGTAAGAAGAGAAGTACGAAAGAAAAGGGAAGTAAAAACAAGTAAGACTGCGAGGAGGAAAAAAGACGTGAATCAGAGAAAAGATAAAATAAAAAGTCTCTTCACTGCTGCTCCCAGAAATGCTGTTTTTGCTGCATGTGTGTGTATTGCTATCATTTTTTTTGTGTCTCTCCGTATTCCTGTCTGTATATTTTGTTTCTCTGTCCTTTAATTTGTTTATGTGTGTTTTTGTTTGCCTGACTGTCTCTTTGTGTCTGTGCTGATTCTCTCTCTCTCTCTCTCTCTCTCTCTCTCTCTCTCTCTCTCTCTCTCTCTCTCTCTCTCTCTCTCTCTCTCTCTCTCTCTCTCTCTCTCTCTCTCTCTCTCTCTCTCTCTCTCTCTCTCCGCCACGTGAACACATGCACATAAAATTGCACTTTCTTACCTCGCGTTTTAAGTGTTTACATCTTGGAAGCGCGACGAAACGACTGTGCGTTTTGGGGAATACTTTTCGCCAACCTGGTTTATGCAAATTGTGGTGGTCTTCCTATGCCAGATGCTCTTCTCCTCCTCCTCTTCCTCCTCCTCCTCCTCCTCCTCCTTATCTGGACTCCTTGTTTCACTGAGTTTCTAAGGCCGTGTTGAGGCTTTGCTGTTTTGTTTTGCGTCGTGGAGAAGTACATAAATATATATACCTGTTTATCTGTAGGATTCTGTAGTTCGCTGGTTTTGTTGGTTTGGTTGGTGCATGCTGGAAACTTGGATGATTGGCAGGGTATGTATGCAGTCACAGAGGCGCGCGCAGGTGCACAAACACACACACACACACACACGCACACACAGAGAGAGAGAGAGAGAGAGAGAGAGAGAGAGAGAGAGAGAGATCAAAAAAGTTTCAAAGCACTTGCAAGACGGATGCTATGGAGAAAGAACGACAATAAAATAGTAAAGTGCTTCATGCATAAATAAAACACGTTCAGAGGAGAAGCTAAAGAGAAAGAAGGAAAGAATGCAAGGCAGTTTTGAAGTTTTAGAGTAAAGGGAGTAAAATGTAAAAATTACTATAATAATAACAAAAGTAGAAAACTAGGAATGAAATGAGATGTTTGGTTAGGGTAGTACAGAAAATGAGGAAGGATTCAGACTGACAAAAAGACGTGGTAAGTAACGGAGGAGTAGAAAGATAGATTAAAATAAGTGAAAATGAAAATAAAATAACTGAAACGAGTGTTCGTATTTTTAAAAGAAAACAACATAAGTGAGAAACATTCAAGGGACAGGGAAACAGAAACACACGCAAAAGATAGGAATAGGAGAGAAAAAAAAAATAAGGTGAAAACTAACAAGTGCGTTTACTCTTGACTTTTGGTAAAAATGTGATCAAGGTGTTGGCGTCCCTGAGGAAAAGATTGTCAGAAGCTAAAACTCCCAAATTGTTTTTTCTACGTATATTTTTAGTTGCTAGAAGGAAGGCGTGAAAATGAAACTGTTAAAGAAGAGAATGAGAAAGTTGTGTCGGAGAGAAGTGTGGAATTAAAGCGAGAGAGAGAGAGAGAGAGAGAGAGAGAGAGAGAGAGAGAGAGAGAGAGAGAGAGAGAGAGAGAGAGAGAGAGATAAAAACACCCACCAATCCAGATATGCACACACACACACACACACACACACACTTACAAACCTACATACATGTCAGATACAGGTTCACAACACACATTTTGCACACGAGAGACGCGGCGAAATCAGGTAAAAGATATACAGTGAATGCAGCATCAAGTGTAAACGTTATGCTGTCAGGCCCGGCAAAGCTGTGTGCCTCTCAGAAGTGTTGAGGGAGGCGTGAGGGATGACAGGGCTGTGAGGGCTGGCAGGGTTGTGAGGGCTGACAGGACAGGGAAGGCAGATTTTATTTATTTTTTTTTTTTTAAGGTGATAGAAAAGGTTTAGTCCTGGTATTTATTTATTCATTTATTTATTTGTTTTAGCTGTGTATGTAGTTATTTTATTTATTTGTTTTAATTATTTATTTATATATCTATATATTTATTTATTTACTTATTTATTTATTCATTTTTTCGACCTTTCTGTTTTGGCAGCAAGAAGGAAGCACGGAAGAGTTATGTTATCACACGTTATTTCTATGGAAAAAGATTGTCGTTCTTTATATATTTATCTGTGGGCTTTTCATTATATATGTTTATTCATAGATTTATTTATTAGTTCTCCTTAATTCATATAGTTTATCACTTGAATATATAATGATTACGCATTCATTTATATTATCAGTTTTTTTTTTTTTTTTTATGAGCAGAAAATTCTAGAATCAATGTTACGACTCATAAATACATTTAATCCTAACTGCATGAAAGCCTCGCCTCATGATGAAAGAATGGGAAAAAAAAAAAGCGTAGTTTTCTTCAGATCTAATATTTCATCTGCACTTTTAAATGAAGATATTCATGATAGTTGTTTTATTATGTGTATTTCTTACTACATTTGTGATAGTGATACTAGCAGGAACAAGATCGGTGTAATTTTATTATTAAGAATATCTTAGAGTAAATATTAATTACAGGTACTTAACGAAGAGCAACACCATAAAGATGATGATTTTTTTTTTCTCTAGAAATAGAATGAAATTAATGTAAAGCTTGTGTACAAATGAAATCCTGTTCAGTAGAGACTAAAGTAGTAAAGTAATCTGAAACGAACCAGGTGTTCAGAATTTCATTAAAACTTTAAGCAATAAATTTAGTGAAGTAGCGGCGGATTTAGGGAGCGACAGGTGGTGTGTGGCCGCGGCTCAGTGGTGACACTCACTGACGAGTGGTGGACCGATGGCCATGTTTGCCCTGAAGTGGCGAGTAGCCGGCCGAGGCAGCAGATTTACGAAGCTTCACTCTGTTTGCGACACAGGCTAATAAACATCAACAGTAAGCGGTGGTGTAGTGGCTGAGAAGGCAATCCTTTCGTACCCTCTGCTTCATTCAACCATCTTGTTAAAACTAAAGAATTATCAAGATCGTAACATCTTTCCATATATCTGCGTATCATTGTGCCTGTCTTGCCTTCTACTCCTTAATTACCATTGTGCCTTATAATATCGCATTAATATTACTTCTTTTGCCTCGTTTCACTCACTCAGAATCGCCAATTCAGGTCTCGGGTTTGGTACATGTCTACCTGTGTGCCTGGTGATCAATTGTGAAGATGTGTTTGATAAAGATACCTGGAGATTAATTTTGATAACCACGTTACTATTGTCTCCCTGTCATGGGAATCTATTTCAAAAATATTTTTAATGCTATAAGTACAAAGGGTAGTGACATTACAGTGTGACGTCATGCCAAACCAGGCAGTCAACCACGGTCGTTAGTGCTTGATTAATGTCACCGTGATTCATTCTACGCATGTATTCTGCTTCGAAAGTGTAGGAGAAAAGAATTATGCCATAAAAATAGTGAAAGTGTCACAGTCTACAGATATGTGCTCCACAAGCACTGCCAGAGTACCCTACTCTCCAACACATGTTACACTCAATACACACACAAAAAAAAATAAATAAATAAATAAATAAATAAATAAATGATAAATAAATCAATAAATAAATGGAGTTGTCTGTTTTATTTGAGCTTCATTTATCAACTAAATGTTAGGTACTCTTACTTATTGAATTTATTTACCGCGGTACTCACTCCATCCTGTCGCGTGCACTGATTCCATTGGCGTGTCATATTTCATTGTACACATGTACTGTATGATGGCGAGATTATTGTTATTATTACTGAAAAGTCGACGCCTGGTATCCATATCTATCATTTAACTAAGCTCAAACTGTATCATTGGAAAGTAGACTTCTGTTTATATAATTCCCTTCAAAATGACCTGTCGCGCAAGTGGAGGCAGTTGGGACTCGCCTGGGGTGACTGGGGTGACGAATGGAACACTGCTGCACGAAATTTTTTATATAATTTGTAATGATGACATCTATTAAACATTTTGCAGAAAATAAGGAAAAACAGATAAAACTAAGCGGATGTGAGAATCCCTCCTCGCCTGGAGCGGGGTGGCGTAAAGCAGTGAGGGTCGCCGGGTGTTAGGAGGCCTGGCGGCCGCTGCAGGCATTCGAATTCGGTGAAAGCGCTGGGATATTTTGTGCAAATGGATAAAACCAGCACCGTGGGCAAAGCAAACACGACACCCGGCAGGCGAGCGGCGCACAAACAGCAGAAGCTCGCATCGAAAGGGGTCTTGAAGGAAAAATAAGTTGCAGGCGGAGAACAAAAAATAGCCGACCATCTGGTGTAAACACGCGGCGGACGACCTGCAAAGATACCTCAGAAAACAATACAAAGAGACGCGCCAACGTATTTTTCTTGGTGGAGAAATACTGCAGTTAGAATGGCCTGTCCATTATGAAAACGGTTCTCTTTCATTGCTTCAGCTAATTGTGTACTATCAAATACTGCCAGTTGGTATCACCGCAGTTTTCATCATTAGGTCACATTATATCAACGATTCATTGTCATTTCAAACTAAAAAGGATAGGTTCTGTATATACCTGGAGCTTCATAGTCAAGTTTATGAAGCAGCGAAGACTTCGCCTGACTCTTTCACACACGCGCCGCTAGAGGGCCCGCGAGGTGGCTGCCTTTCCACAGTTAAGGAGTGCTGGCTTGCTGCTGTTCTGCAAGTTGTCCGCGTTCCTCTGCCCATCCTTGTCTTCATTGCTCGCGTACATTGCTATAATGGACCCCTTGCTCGACACCTCGGTAAGTATACAGCATAATCAGATTCCTGGCCTTCCGTGTTTACTGGCAGTGCATGTGAGATGTGCACAGCTCACGTGCGGAACGGCCAGTTACGTGCTGTGTCGACATTACCAACCTTGTAAAAATAATAAGTATTTCTGATAAATCATGCACAGATGGTAATGGTAGAGTCAACTATTACAAAAGTTCAAGGCATGGGACTAGTATGAAAGGGAAAACTCGTAAACGTTATTAAAATAAATTTCCTTTGGGATGAATCTGAAAGTGTGTGTGTGTGTGTGTGTGTGTGTGTAGGTAAATATTTGCACTTAGTCATCCATTATTATCACAATATTTAGCAGTGCGTGAAGTTTACTTCTACTGAGAGAAGGACGTGTGCCTCGTATGCGTTTGTGCGGAGGGCGGGGAGCGGAGTGGAAATTGGGCAACGAGGAAACTATCTTAAATGAAGTTTCAATTCTGACGTAGTAATCCCATAATTATACCCTAAACACTGTCAGCATTAGCAATCACCACCACCTTGCCATTTTAACCAAACCATCGGATCACCATTTCTACCATATGACCACTACGCAGTGCCGTGACAGTCACCACCGTCGCTACATTGTCATTCACCACTGCCCTCTGCCAGTCACACCTCCATAACGTCTCCACGACCCCTACTACACTGTTAGCTCAGCGATGGAGGTCGTGACTTGTACTCGAATGGTGAGGGGCGGGGGACCCAATGCCTCTGCCGGGAGTGTGGTGGCCGTTTCCCTTTGCTTACCTACCAGGGGAATAGTGCTCTTTGACCCTCGGTTGTTTAGCAAGATGTAAGTGTTTTTCGCCAGTTGTCACTACTCCTTGTATGCGTTGAATATTCACTACAGTATATCTTCACCATACTTAAGTCTTCATCTTCACCACACTTATTTTTTTTACCACACAATCACCACACACACTATCTTCATCACAAATTATCTTCATCACACACCATTCTTACAACACGGTGCCTTCTCCAGAATTCATCTTCACCACATATAACCATATAACCAGCATCTCACAACACTTCTTTTAGTTCTCAGCACCACTACTTTATCTATTCGTCGTCACTGTCTTCACCACCACCACCGTACCCGCCACCGCCATCACGAGGAGAGGCACTCAAACCCAAGCTTGCGAAAACAATGCCAGAATACTGGAGATTTTGTCACCACAGACGAACGGCGTGTTAGAGTAAAGTGGGGAAGTGGGAGGACTTGAGGGAGCTCGGGTGATGGAAGCTGCAGCCTTGTGGTAAAGAGGGAAGTGGGATTCGAGTGGGTTGGTCACTTTGGGTCCGGCACTCTACCACTCTGTCCGGACACTCGCAGAGATCTCGTTATTCCTCTTGCAGGGGCCTGTGCCATTAAGAGACGGAAAGCAGGCCAGGTGAATGTAGCACAGTGTCATTTCAGTCGTGTGCTGTAAGGCTGACCGTACTGAAGGAAGGAAGTAGTGTAAATAAAAGTGGAACTGACTAGGTGGGTCATGTTGTACGTACATTTTACTGTCGTGTATTGTTGTGCCGTATACATGCAGTACAGTGCCTCTACAATATTTTCTTAAACAGATTTGCACATAGTGAATTTGATAAATCTAAAGGTTATCACATTATTTACTAATATAAAATGAACCATGACGATCGTTGTAATCGTTTTAATCATTCTGGAAATTTCATGTCACGTACGCAATAAATTATTAGTCTCAGCACAGAGTCGATTTTTTTTACAGTTACGCAGTATGTTGCATTTCGAATAAATATGAAAATCTGTGAAATAAATATTGGTGCAGTCTACAGCTGAGTAACAATTACACAACAAAATACACGTTGTTTCGGAGAAATACATCGTGCTTTGATAAACAGAACATTATATTATCAAGCCGTAAACTATGCATCACTTGCAGCGTGACTCGAGCAATGAACTGCAAGACACCTTCCTCTTGCAAGGCTATGAATTTACTCATACTACCTCATTACTCGCTTGCACTGCCCCTTTCATTACTCACTGACACCACCTCTCATTACTCATACCATAACCCTCATTACTAACACCACACTCCAGTCGGTACTGACTTTCACCACCTCACCTTCCATTACTGTACCTCCCACTCACACTACCCCTCTCATCATTCACTTTTACGAACACACCTCCCATTACTCACTTGTTTCACGTCCCGCATCATTCATACCACATCTCCTAATAATAAATCGAAAAAATATATCTCATTACGTTGGAATTTATTTCTGAGGTTGTGATTTTCAAACTTCGCGCCAGAAACTAGAACACGAAATGACGCCTACCCAGGTTAGCCATCCAATCACAGGACGGCACGGTGGTAGCAGCGGTGCATCTCACCCTCGTTAGGATCAGTACAGTGATTACATAGATATGAGTACTACTTTTACTTCACATTGATGTCATTAACTATAAGGGTCTGGGAAAGTTGTAGCTACTTGTTGGTGTTGTTATCGCTTGTTGATGTGGTAATTGTGCTACTAGCTTTTACAAAGCAAGACTAAGCTGCTGTGCTAGTGGTGTGTGCACCCGAGGTTTTTCTTGTAGGATGTTCAATCAAATGCTCGAGGATTTTATTTGTTGGATAATTTATACAGAAAATAGTGTATTCGTATTTTTGTTATGGGTCATGATTGTTTGTGTGAAGCTGGTATTAATGCGCAATTGCGTTGTGTCGTGATGCTTGAGGTATTTTAGTAATGAATTGTCTGCAGAAAAGGTTTATAATGTGCTCGCAAATTACTTTACATTTTATTTAAAAGATACTGATATTTTACGATCGACGAAACGCCTCATTCGGTATCAAAGCTTCATGTTGACATTTGCATCTTCACCGTCACCAACGGCGCCACGCAAGAAATTTTTAATTACCTCACCACCGTCACCAAGAAATGAATAAAATAAATAAATAAATAAAAATAAGACAGTATATATGAGGCCTCCTTTCAAAAAATAAGATTTTATTCTATAGTTCTCTTTATGTTGGAGAAGGAAGGTGACGAGCTCTGTCAAGGATCGTTGATAACATTGTCTGTAGCTGTGAGTCGTCACGGGTTTGCAGTGTTTTGAAGTGTGCGAGTGAGAGTAATTGTGATGCATAGCAGTGTGACGCAATGAAGCCTTTGATAATCAAAACTGAGCAAATGAAAGATTATGCGCTCACGTGGATGTAGATAATGCAGTACTGAGCTTTGACGCGCGTTCCTCGTAATTGTTTGCAGCACCCGCCTCCTTCCAGACAGTGCTATTCCTCCACCAAAGCTATACTTTTAAGGCACGCTGCGATGATGGTATGGTTTTGTATTTATTGCGACCGAAAATTAGCGAAAATAAACAGCATAAATCATAAATATGCATTTGTTCATTTTCTGGAGTCGCACAACATTTTTAATAACCTTTTAAGGCGAGAGCTCACCAGAAACTGTTCAGTTAAGTAATTTTCTCCACCACGCCATGTAACCACACTGGAGAGGAAACATTTCTAAAAGACTTTACCGCAGCAGGCGAGTGTAAAAGTGAGCTGATCCACTGAGGAGGGAGAGACGGGAGCAGGAAAGATATGCAAGAAGGAAATGTCAGACGAAGGGACAGCGAAATTCGCTTTTAGAACCACTGTGTTAACTGAACTTCTCCCCCTCGCTCTCCTGCCACAAGCGAAAGGGATCATCAAAGACCATTTTACTTATTTTTAATGTGAAAGAGTAAGACTTTACAGTATTCACAAATATTGTCCGTGCGCTTAACATGCAGTCTTGCAAGTTATCACGAAGTAACGGTAATAGTGGTATTAATATTATCGAAAAAAAAATAATGTAGAAATGATTTAATGGTGAACTGTTCTAATAATTTCAAATGTCTTTATTCTTTTAGTTTCGTTTAGAGCAGTTAATAATTGTAACAGGCTTGACGACATCTGCTCTTCAGTCTCGTATAAATTATTTAGGGGTATGATATTTTCTTAGTGACCTCTTCTAACTGAAAAATAATATAACGTTCGCGCGCGCGCACACACACACACACACACACACACACACGACAGGCATCACCATGCACTGCCTTGAAATGCAAGCGTCACGTGCTGGTGCTCGCTTCCCAAGAAGCCGTGGCGCACTGCCTTGAGGTGCACCCGGAGTCTTAAGTGCTGTGCTGGACATTTGAGATTGTTGTTGCTGCAGTTGCTGTTTATTGCGCGTGTTATTAGTCCGTGAGAGATCGAGGCATTTTGGTAACGAACATTGATGTGGATAGCTTATTGTGTGTTCTAGCCTTGAGTAAGATGGACAAAGTGACCCAGAACTTAAGGAGTTACGATTGTGCGGTTTATATGCTTGTCCATGCTGGCTTTCCGGACTGCAGATTACCTTCTCCTTAGGTTATATGTCCTTCCTTAAAATAACTAGGCACAGATTCGCAACATTTCGGAGCAGGCGAGAGCGAGAGGTACACTAAAGCTCCACTCAGCATAATTCCTCCCGGCTCGGCTCACTGCCTTGTGTTGGCTGTACACTCGGAGCAAGACGATTTCTCATGCAAAATTTCATTAGTTTCTCGTGTTATCCCCAGACGCTGCCCCGTTCTGCTTGGCGCCCAGGGCTCCTCCCCGGGGACGGAGAAGCCCTCCACCCTTCCTGCCCTCGAGGATGCAAGCAGCATGCACTGAAAGCTCCACGGATGAATCTGAGAGAAGGCAGCAATCTTTTGTTAAAGTTTAATAATCGCACGTTTTCCTTATCATAATTAACTCTATAAATGATACCTTGGAAATTATATATAATTCTGATTACTGTATTTGTATAAGGATTTTTGTACTATCATCAGGATTATATATAGTAGTTGCAAAAATAATAATGTTGAATATTTAACAATGTGCCCCCTAACCTAGCTTTTCCTTCCTTCCTGCAACGCCTCAGACACAAGAGTTTGCCGGATGATCACCAGCATTATTTTCCTACCCGTTGAGAAAAGGACGCGTGCACGGATAGTACGAGTACACCACCAATATACGAATCACGGTATTCCCGCCAGAATTAAAAAGTAAGTTGAGAGAGAGAGAGAGAGAGAGAGAGAGAGAGAGAGAGAGAGAGAGAGAGAGAGAGAGAGAGAATTATTGCAGAAGTGCATTGATGTTTCTTATAGGTACATAAAATATCATTTTTCAGTATAATCATGCCCCCATTATACATATCAGCGTTAAGCCACTTTTGTCCAAATAACAAAAATATTAAAGAACAAGCCATGAGGTCTGAGATCGATGACAACAAACCCCCAACCGATCAGTGCTTGCATACAGATTTAGCCTGAAAAATGCATAAATACCATAAAGAATAAACCACAGACGACCTGACTATAAATGTCAAATCGCAAGAATATGAATAAGTTACTGGTGGTGCAGTCTCCGGTAGTGCAACATTGAGTCTGTAGCTTTAAGACGTCAAAGGATTTTTGTGGTCTTTCAACGCATCATGATGTGTGTGCTTGTGAACCAACGCTGGTCCACATAATATTCCAAAATTCGTATTTAATCCTCTGATAAATACTAAAATCCATGAACATAACATTATAAAGATGGCTACTCTCTTTCCTTACTGCCAGGCCCATTAGTATGTTAAGGTAAAGCACACGAAAAGCCAGGACGTCCAGCTGGCAAGCTTTAAAGAATAAATTATTCTTTAAATGTAAAGCAATTTTATGGTAACCTTTAAAGTTACTTTGCACGACATTTGGGTCACTAAATGAACAATGATTACTGATTTTAAACGATTTAGCCTTTTAACATTATTTTACATTCATAGAGCACCTTAATTATCAGATGTTCACTTTTATCAGAATGATTGAATAATTCGTATTATAGAACCCTATTGTTTTTTTTTTTTTCTTTTTCTAATAAGGTTAATGACTGTAGGGCTTTTGATATTGGTGTGGCGTAGGAGGAACTGAAGGCGTCATTCGTTACTACGCCACAGGCGTGGGAGAAACTGAAGGCTTCATCTTTTACTACGCCACAAAGTTTGAGAGAGAGAGAGAGAGAGAGAGAGAGAGAGAGAGAGAGAGAGAGAGAGAGAGAGAGAGAGAGAGAGAGAGAGAGAGAGAGCGCGCCTGTAGGTGAAGAACCTATTCTTCAAAACGTTACTGGCTTGGTTAGTTCCCGGTTTATGGTTTAGGAGTCTTCACTGTCAGGATGAGCCAAGTTTTAAGAGGGAGGAGGAAGCGCGGAAGAGGCTTGTGGGGTGAGCGACAGGGTGCAGCAGTAGCCGTGGATCAGGTGTGGGCAATATTGAAGGCAGGTCCTAACTTTGACTGGAGCCAATTTTGCAGAGTTGCGCGTCGGATGAGGCCATATTTCTCCCAGTGCAGGCTGGGGAAGGTCACGACGTTGGTTCAGCCATCCTCTTCCACCTGATGCATGGAACTGTGCCTGCAAACACGCCATCAAGGAAGAGATTTACAAAGGCACTTACACAATATTGTCCCAGACCTGTGACTTACAAGGGAGTAGATGACATTCTGATTCCTGTACATTTTTCTTTGTTGAATTTATATGTAGATTCCTTACTATTATTTTTCTTCTTTTTTCGTAAGTTATTCTGCCGAGCATGGACCCCCTGCACGTGGGGGTTGAATCTGGTTGAGTAACTGTTGTGTGTATATATATATATATATATATATATATATATATATATATATATATATATATATATATATATATATATATATATATATATATATATATATATATATATATATATATATATATATATATATATATATATATATATATAGTGAAAGATAACCAGTAGTAGATCGCCAGTTTTCCCTCAGTCATAAATCTACCATACTGCGCCCGCATCCCGCCACCACATTCACTTCTCCCACTAGCAAAATACAATACAACAATGCATGCATTCAGTTTTATCCATGCTATTCACGTCAACCTCCATCACTTCGGTTACAATCAAGATTTCTCAGTTTGTCATAAGAAAACTCAGATTAGAGTAAGAATAACGTGTCTTAACTCTTACTACACTTTTTTTTTTTTCGGTCTCAGTTGAAATTCATTTAGGACCATCATTTCTTTTTCGCATCTCAAGGATACCACAGCAGGTGGCGCTGAGGTCTCCAGAATAGAGCCTCCCTGGTGCAAGGAAAGGAACGAAAGGTGACAGTGTTGCTCATGTCAAAAAACATTTTTATTATTAATGCACATTGATTTGTATAAATGCACATTGATTTGTATAATGTACTGCCATTCTCACTCCTGGACCGCAACCCTACTTCACATCGTTTCTTTCTGTTACATTATATCCGCAGTTCAACTCCAGAGTGGCGGATGTCAAGCAGCTGAGAGCGAGACGCATGCAAGGCCACCGGCTGTAGGTGATGCCGCTAGCGAGTGGTAGGGTAGTCCTGGCGATAAAAATTAACGGAAGCGGCAGAGGAGACGATGATTAGAAAGTACATATGCAGCAATCATTCTGCTTGGTTTGGTGGAGGAAGAACATCCAGAAAGGAAATCTCCCCCATAGCTGCTTATGTTACGTGTTAGTGTAATTTAATTATGCAACAATAAACTTTCAAGAAATAAGGTATCTTAAGAAAAAAAACACCATCAGTTCAACGAAATTTTAATATATAGTGGATAGAGTGGTCTCTGTATATGCCCTAAAGAAAAAAAAGTGGTTGTAGGCATGTGTGTACCAAGCATATAATTGTGGTTTACGTCCACCAATTAAGGAGGTATAGTTTCTGATAGTTTGTGCCGAATATTAGACTGTTTGGGCCGTGGGCAGATGCTTAAGGAGCGACTCGCACACAGAGGCGCCCTGTGCCGAATATTAGATTGTTTGGGCCGTGGGCAGATGCTTAAGGAGCGACTCGCACATAGAGGCTCCCTGTATGTGCAGCACGTTAACTACTGGTGCACATACAGGGGGGTCCTCTATGTGGGTGTCTCCTTAAACAGTCTTAATTTTCAGCCTAAATTTCACCTGCCCACGGCCCAAATTTCTCCTTAATATTCGGCCTAAATTTCACCTGCCACTGTTTTTTTAGAGCATGAATGTAAAGTAAAACCACAAACTACCTCCTTTATTTGTGTACATAGTTGAAATGTAATTGAAATGTAATTTTTGTCATTTTTCTAGTAATCGTTATGGCACTATGTATTTTTTTACTCGTTTGAGATGCACTTCGGTCGTCTGCAGCTCCTGGATCACTATTTTCATTCGCCTCCAACTTCGAGGTGTCCGCCGTTTATGTTGTTCCTTACGCTGCTGAACTGAAATTTAGATTAGTAATACATACACACTTCACATGGCTTCCACCTCTCTACTTCACAGACCCCACACATTCTCTCTCATCCCATCACTCCCTCTGCTTCCCTTCCACTCATTTCCTGTCACATTTCGTCTTCGTTCCATCCCAGCAGTCATCGTTTCTCTCCCACTCCTCCATACAATCTCTCTACCATTCTACCCATCTGCACTCGCCCCCACTACATTCATTCATTCATTCTCTCTCTCTCTCTCTCTCTCTCTCTCTCTCTCTCTCTCTCTCTCTCTCTCTCTCTCTCTCTCTCTCTCTCTCTCCTTTACTCTGGCAGTCTGGACATCGTTAGTGTTGCATGGCATGGACAGTGCACCCGTGTTTTCAGTCTGCCCATCAAAAATGCTGTGCTAAGAACAAAGAAATGAGAAGCTGCAAGAAGCCACCAGGCTTACACGTGGCAGCTCCTGTATGAAATATACCTACCTATTTCCACCTATCATCTCCATCCATAAACCCATCTCGTCTTCTCATAAAGCTCTAATATCCTAGCACTAACAGCATGATTACTGAGCCCGTTCCACTCATCTACCACTCTATTTGAGAATCAATTTCTTCCTATCTCTTTCTTAAACCTTCTTCCTATCTTTCTTAAACCTAATTTTTTTAAACTTGGACCTGTTATTTCTTGTTCCGTCCTGAGCTGGCTGGTATTTCCATTTCTACCACTACTGCTGCCACCACTTATTTCGTGTTATTCTTACTGCTACTGTCACTACTACTACTACTCATGACAAGTGTTGTTCTTGTTACTACTACTTCTACTACTCCTACTATTATTACCCACAAGTGTTGTTCTTTGTATCATTACTACTACTAATACTACTCATTACAAATGGTGGTCTTGCTATTCCCATTACTACTACTACAATAGCATACACTAACTAATACTACTACTGTATTATTATTATTACAACAAATATTGTTGTGTGTAATTTGTGACACGTACCCCGCTCACAATCATGTCGGAGATGAGGAAACATTCTGCACTAAAAGAGTTCTTCCAGTAAACACTTGGTCTTATTACACAGTCTTTGTACATTTATTAACATTCAATATCAAATACACAGGACACTGCTTTTAAATAGGCGTTCACTTCTATATACAAAACAAACTTTTGAGAAAATAAACATCTCTGAAGACAATAGAGGAGGGTGACGAAACAAGACATTAATTATTATGGTTTGCATCACAGACCAGAGGCACGACTTGAAAACTGTTACAGAATGTTCGGCACACCTTGGAGAGGAAAAGGACGGAAATTCATGGATGGTGCTGCAAGAGCGTAGAAATATATATGTATACGAAGAAGGCATAGGGAAGTAGCATACATGTATGTAAAGTCTGGGTAAAGTAAGACATTTTGTAATAAGTGATGAATCTGTACAAGTTCATGAAGTAAGAAACTCAGACAAAGCGATACACACAACAACAACAACACACAAACAACCACTAACACCAAACTAACGAAGATAAAATTTCAGTAGCAAATCTGTAACAAGAGTGACACCACGAAAGGCCACAGTGGCGCGCCTCTCATGGCCTCACTCATTACTGGCCTAGTGGAAAATGTTTTTTTGAGAAGGAAAATAAGAGTACTGAAGGTCGACCACCACCACAGCCACTCCAAGGGTTAGGTAACACCTCAGGATCCTTACAGCAGCACCCAACTACTTCAGAATTTATATTTCATACCTTGAGGTGCAATAACCCGTGAATTACCTTGAATATTCAGAAGGTCAAGTCACTATGCCCCTTACAAATGCCCACCTGGCTACACAGTACAGTACACCACCATCACCATCACCATCAACACTAAACAACCTTCTTTTCAAGATGTTATCTTATTTTTCTATACACGTGTCTTGTACTTCCACTGTCCTGTCCTTGTCACTTATCAATGAAACTTCGTTACGAAACAGTCTACTGGACGTCTGGACAGCAGCTGGAGAATCTTCTGTCAGAGCCACCTTCTTGCAGAGGATGGGTTTTAAAAGAATAAGAAAATAGAGATAAAAGATGGCTAATATAAGGAACGAGACTGCTAATATAAGGAACGAGACTGATGGATACACACGGTGAGAAATATAAGAACTAATTCCTCTCTCTCTCTCTCTCTCTCTCTCTCTCTCTCTCTCTCTCTCTCTCTCTCTCTCTCTCTCTCTCTCTCTCTCTCTCTCTCTCCCTCTGATTTGTAATTTCATCAGCACATTATCGATCCAACACGGTATGTAAAAGGTAATTTGTAACTTGGGGTATTCACAATTATGTTTCTTATTCAGGTAATTTTCTCCTACACACTCTTATGCGCCAACCATAATATATTCAACTGACTGCCATACGATACTTGTCTTAAAGTATTGGATGTTTGATCCTGATAAACAATATTTTTGCCGTCTGACGAAAAATTTTTTTTTTTCCCCATACTCAAAGCAACTTCCATTTACAAACAATGGAATGAACACATTAATGAGCAAACAAAAGGATAAGAGTCCAGTTCGGATAAGAAACAAAGGGAAAAATGATGACGCATGGTTTACATTCGTCCTGTGAGAAAAGACGAAACAGTTATAAGCTCAATACGATCTCCTTGAGGTGTAACAGTCTGCAGTGTGCTAAGCGCTTCTAACGGTAATGAAAAGAAGCAGTGAAACTGGTAACAGTGACATACATGCAACTTTGTACACACACACACACACACATACGGTAAGGGTACGTTTATACTCGTACTTGGAAAGCCGCCTTTGGCAGTTTTCACAGAATTTCTCTCTCTCTCTCTCTCTCTCTCTCTCTCTCTCTCTCTCTCTCTCTCTCTCTCTCTCTCTCTCTAATGTGCGCATCGCTCCCGCCCCACAATATACAGCGTGGATTTTTTTTTTTTTTCGTCGGAAAGGCGCCTTTAGCGGTTTTCACAACTTTCTCTCTCTCTCTCTCTCTCTCTCTCTCTCTCTCTCTCTCTCTCTCTCTCTCTCTCAACTATTGTCATAACTCAAATTAGGGATAACATTATGCACCAATCTTACAATATATCAAACTATGAAAACCAGAAACAATTAGGACGGCGCTAACTAAACAGAGAGAGAGAGAGAGAGAGAGAGAGAGAGAGAGAGAGAGAGAGAGAGAGAGAGAGACGGGGGGGGGGGATGGATGCGCTATGGAAAACGAGAAAAGCTGGGCAGCAGTGGCTAGGCTACCGGAAGAAAACGAGAGCGATGAGGAAAAGGGGGAAGTGATGTAAAGAAGCTTGTGGCCGCCCTGCGTCTCCCTGCAGCACGAACTCTGCAACAAGAGAAGACAGATTACGTCCTTCTGTTATAACTGCCTGACTTAGTTCAACAACCATCTGTGAGTCCCTTCACAACAAGGCGTTACTCAGTTAGTTGATCACATCTACTGAAACTCCCACTATCCAATGTAATATGGTTAAAAAGAAAAAAAAGTGACAAAGGCTGTTGGTCATTTACTAATAATGTTCACTTGATAGTAAAACTGGATGGGGTTATACATGAAATTTTTAGTGGTAATACCTAGAAACTGATGATTAAATGTGGCTTCAGTATGATCAAAATAAATTACCTCTTTACATTTGTTAGTAAAAGAGCACGAGATTATACATTATTTTTTTTTTTAGAACGAACGTCTAGAAGCTAGAGGATATCAAATGAAGTAACAGTAAGACCAAGAAGGACTGCACAAAAGTGGTTTGTTATTAATTAATCAATCAATGACATTTAATTACTATGCACTTCGTAATAAGGTGAATAAGCAGACCAAATATAGTAACAAAGGCTTCCATGTTGATAAGCTTAATGAATCAATATAACTTAAAGAGTGCGACCTTCAACATTAGTTAGGTGACAATACGTAACGTGTCAATAACTATAATCAATGAGTTCTTAAACCCTTACCGTGGCGCCACTCACCTTGCGACCCGAGCGGGAAGCCAGACCCATGCCCCGACAGCACCCTGAAAGTAATGTCGCTGCTGTCCCAGTACAAGTCAGGGTAGGACGCCACGCACTTGACCTGCAGCAAGCCCTCGGACACCATGCTGGGGCGCAGCTTGAAGTGCAAACTCTTGTGGCTTGTTTCGAGACCAGAGGTTTCGTTCAGTATCACCTGATCGTTGTCCTCCCACTCCGGGTCAACCTGTACAACACAGACAAATCTCAGACATCAGAGTCACACAATACCTCTGTTAAACAACTCACCGAAGACCACCGTGAGTCCCCACAACTGTGCTGATGATGTTCATAAATGCACTCTTTCAATATAAAACAATATCAATGACAACTTATATTCGCAACTGCACGACAAAAGGCTGATGCGCATCGAGCATAATCTGAAAGCAACCTTACTCAACTAACACTACAGCATTCAACTAATATCTTAAGAACCTCTCAAAGACTAAAAGGAATACGCGAGGATGCCGCACCTCGCTCCCCTCACAAGGCACATTAAAATCACAAAGAGTTGAAACCTTAAAGAGGAGCCTACACGAAGGATGAAGCATGAGAACAAAACTACTAGTGCCAGTTTTAGCATCGGAGTTATAATGAATAAAAAAAAAAAAGGTCAGGCGCATTCATTAAGAGTTATCAATACAAGAGCCGCCGTCTGCAGGTCAAGTGCCAGCATTGAGTCACGGGCAGCACAGGCTGAAGCGGTACTCACGGGCTGGTCGTTGATGTAGAAGGTGAGGGTGGGAGCAGGCAGAGCATCGTGCGAGGAACAATTGATGGTAACGACTTGGTGCAGCTGGTAAGGCCCCGCGTCGCCGCCCACCAGTCTGGGCTGGCTGTCCGGCAGGTCTGTGGAAGGAAAAAGCCGAGTGAATGTGAGGAGCTACGCAGGCAAAGAACATCGTGAATGACTGAAACCAAACCATTTTATGATGAACACTAACTATAAAACAGCAAACGCACAACACACACATACGAACGCACGCACACACACACACAAAATAAAATAGAAAAAAAAAATGAAACAAGAGAAAAATTTACTGAAATAAGTTTGATGTACTCTGGGCGCCTACGTGTGTGTATGTGCGGGAGGGAAGATAGGTTTACATGCAAACCGTCAAAAATTTCATCTTGATCACAACAAATAAAAGACAGGAAGGGCAGCTCGTGGATGGTGCCTCTAACCTCATGGGGCAGTCTCGGCAGCCTCACCCTGATGCAACACTCGAACCGAAAATTAGTACCAATACATTTTTTATTGTTCGACCACAATAATGCATTAATCCTCTGTATACGCATACGAGATTCTAGGCTGCTTAGGCTCTTCATCCTGGCATTACATTTACATATTCAGTGGTTGGTAACACTGACACATCCACCGAGGCAGAGTCGGAGCAGTATTAAGGGCGTTTCACAAGGCACTACATCAGAGAACAAGAAAACCATGAGCTACATGGCCTCCACTAACAGGCAAACAACTCCTTCCACGCTTGATACCTGGGCAGACGATAAGAATATTCGAATATTCTAAGCTTTCAAAGCATTAATTACCTGCAGATTTTATCATATTGTATTCACGCAAAAACACGGTTCTGAATTTCCAGTCAGCTTTAATAAATTGAAAGGAGTTTTCTTGTTTTCATTAAGAATGACAGAGGAATCTCCTAAACAATGGAAAAGCATCTTAATGCTTAACGTTGAATAAAACAAAAATAGAACCGTTTTCCATCATTTAGAGCAGTTGGCATTTTCGTATTCAATAATGCCCTCCATTTTGTCAATAAAACTGATGGATGAGAAGAGGTCCATGTCCAGGAATCAATTTCTTAAGGGAACTCAAAAATTTATTCTCGTCTTGATTTTAACATCAGGAATCTTGGAAGTCCGTGAAAGGAAACCAATTTTTTGGAACATTTCGCCTCGTTTGGGATGTCTTGCTATTTCGTCTGACTCAACACAAACAAGTTAATGAATACAGTAATTAGTATAAACCTCTTCCGTTTCTGAAAAGTCCAGGAAACCTCCACACTACAGTCCAGAGAAAAGACAAAGGAAGCAAAAAATGTTGGGAAAAACGTGTACCATATCCGTTCTGCACTTTTCTTCTTCGTATCGGTGTACGTGGCAATCAGACACGACGACCTGAGGCCAGAAACGAAAAGGAGAACGTGTCGAGGCTAGAAATCTGAGCACTTCTGCATTAATCCATCTATTTCTAAATCTAGCCCTTCAATTCCTCCCTCACCACTTTACAAAAGATAGATTTTACTGATGTGCTGACGAAGTTCATGGAGGAGGCAGGGGAAGAAAGGACGATGGTAATGATTAGGAGCTGGGATCGTTTGTGTAGTACTTTACATTTAGATTTGCGTGTAGTGTGTCTGCCATTCACTGGACATGCACAACAGACACAAACTACATGCGAACAGAGGGTCATACTGAAGAGCAAAGTTCGTCCCACAAGATTTACATACATCAGAGTGATGACGGCGTGTCTCGCTCGTTCGCATATGAATTTCAATATGGTTCGTGTGTGTGTGTGTGTGTGTGTGTGTGTGTGTGTGTGTGTCAACTTGGAGAACAATTTTAAGTATCACCCATCCTCTTCTAATCCAACTAGCTGATCGATTGATTTTATTTCTTCTTTCCGTATTAAAAATCTCGTTAGTTAGATCTCCTTTCCAACTATCTTCGGAAACCAGTAGGAAAAAAAAGGTATTTAAGTAAGTGGATGAGCACAATAACAAGTAATTAGCACTTACAAAGGAACTGAAATCAAAGTCGCTACACGAATGAATGACAATGATGCAGCGGCAGCAGTCACCAGGGACGGGAAAGACTGTAATTATCAGTGCTAACAACCATTGGGGGGCAACAAGAGGGGAGGTAGCCGACTCACCACATCCCTAGTTCTTGTTCAGGAACCATGGTGGCATTAAATTTAGTTTTAAAGTATTCCTCATAATCGAACTTCATGCAGCTAAGTAAAAATGCAGTAAAATCAAATGAAAATGCCAACTGGTCTACATCTGGCAACTCGTGATCTTCACAAAAGTCCGGTTTCTTAACTCCTTAACGTCGTTAAGACGTTAAGGAGGGGGAGATACGACGCGGATAAAAGCAATCCATTCATATCACCAGAAATTCACAATCCTAAAACTTCAATATGTGGTTAGTTGGTTTACAATGCACACTGACCCTTAGACAAATCTACAGATGATCACATATGCCCGATGAAACCCTATTTCAGGTAGTACATGACAAAAGGCTGCAATACACACGTACGTACATTACCAGTTCTACTCCCCATCCCCGATGCCCAGGAAGTGCAGAACGATCACGCGATGTGAGAGATCAACTGAATAACAAAGGAAGCGATGAAACTGAACGATCACGCGATGTGAGAGATCAACTGAATAACAAAGGAGGCAATGAAACTGAACCGTGTGTGGCAGTCACCGGTGCTGTCGACGTGCACGCAACACAGGCTACATGGGAACTGCGCGATGCGGAAAAGATTCAAGCATACCCCGCACAATTTAAACGAGATATTAGAGATGGTTTGTGCCGCTTGCTTGAATACTCTAACAGGTGGCTCGGTTGTTCGTGGTGATAATGTGTGTGTGTGTGTGTGTGTGTGTGTGTTTATATATATATATATATATATATATATATATATATATATATATATATATATATATATATATATATATATATATATATATATATATATATATATATATATATATATATATATATATATATATATATGAGGAGACATTCCGCGTTTTCATGAAGTAAAGATTCGGATAAGAAGGAATCTGTGTACACTTATATAATGATTTTTGTATATACATATTTGTGTTCAATAAATTACCTATCAACCAATCTTCATGACTCCGAACCTGCCAAACCAGTATCAACACCAAGATATATTACACAAAGAAAACGTGCTAACTCCTTGTCCCGTCTCTGCCCGGCACTCACCCACGACCATCATGTCAGCGGTGGCGAAGGATGTCTTGAATTTGGGCGCCTCGCCGGATATCTCGCAGCGGTACTTCCCTCCGGCACTTACGGTCACATTGCGTATCCTGACCCGCCCCCGCTGAGACTCCCTGCTGTCCACCACGAAGTGCGACGACATGAAGGTCTTCACGGCGGGCGTCTCCAGGGGCGTCCAGCGGTAGAACTCCTCGCCTCCCACGTACCACTTGAGGGCGTACACGTGGTCCCCTTCATCCTCCCACTCGCACAGCAACCAGCCGCCCTCACCCACCGCTAAGGGCGTCGGCACCTCCAGGTTAGTAATCTTGATGCCCAAGGCCACTCCTGAAGGAACGAGTGGAAACGTAAGGAAAAGCTGATTCATAATTGAGTATATGGTTTAGTGTTGTGATCCATATATGAGACTGTTTTTTTACACAAAGTCTTCCGTATTATTGCATAAGAGGGAAAGACTAACCAAAAATTTAGAGGAAAATAAAAATTATTTATCCAATCCAGAATCTTGAAGCATGTCTGTTATGGTAAGAGACTAATTAAGAGTTTTATACACACACACACACACACACATTCACACACATTCACAAACATTTAACACAAACATTTAACACAAACAACCGGACCACCAAGAGAGAGAGAGAGAGAGAGAGAGAGAGAGAGAGAGAGAGAGAGAGAGAGAGAGAGAGAGAGAGAGAGAGAGAGAGAGAGAGAGAGCACACCGTAATTCATTAGCATCATATTAAGTATCCCTGAGACACAAGCGGCGGGTTGAGATCAACATGCATCACCAGGAAGCTTTCTCGCCTTGTACTGTCACTTCATCTATCACTGGTAAGCGTTTCCATCCCAATAATTATTACTTATTATAGGACAGATTTTCTCTTGGTGCATTCCCTTCCCGCCTCCATTCCTTTCTTTCCCCTATCCGCCTCTCTCTTGTTCTCTCCTCCTGTTCTATCTGCTGTTCTGTTCCTAGATCCCTTGTTTAGTTCATAAAGGATTTGCATTGTGTCCTTAACCCTTTGATTACTATTTGGTACATCTTTCTTGAATTGCTAATCACTCTGAGGCATCTTTACGTGTTCTATAGCCGCCCCCAGTCACTAAACTGGGTAGAAATTCCAAAATCTATTCTTTCCAATCTGCTACTTTCTTGTAGATGCTTAAAAAAATTTCATGCATTACTCTTGGTGGTGGTAGTAGTTTTGTATCGCAGTGAAACAGTTAAGTAACGCTCGTCGTGTTCAGATGGAAATGTGATCAAGAGCATATGACAAGGACGACGATGATGGTGACAACAATAATGATAATGAAAATAATGATGATCAAAGCATCTGACAAACATAAAACTCAGTCCAGACTTCCAAGGATGTTCTGTCATCTCACTTTACCCGAACTTTTTCTTTATTTTTCATTTCCAAAAGACGTCCTCCCAGCGCTGCGAAACACTTTCTGCCATTTCGTTGACAAGTTTCCTGCACTTCTTTTACTTTGTGTATGTAAGTGGCATCTTTTACTTTGTGTATGTAAGTGGCAATCTTTTTTCTTATATCAGATGGCAAAGGGGAGAAATAAATATGTTGAGTAGACACAAAGTTGCCGCTCTAATGCATTCACTTCCTGTTTCAGCGGCATTCTAATTACGGCATGAATTAATAATCGGTCGAGTATTAATTCCTAATACAATATGCGGACACAGGATATGGAAACATTACACAGAGTACAATGGACCTGGGCATTTAATTATATTCTCATAACAGCATTGCTCTAAATATCTCGCACCTTTTGTTGCATCACGCCGCCGCCGCCACAGCATGAACTATTAATTCGCATCACGACACCCAAGCTGTGAGGCGGAAGCACAAACACCATCAGTCCATCAGTCTGTGTATAGGCTAGTATCGCCGCCACCACCACCACCATTTAAACTGTTACAAGCGGAAGGTTAACACACTTCTCTATATAATTTTGGGCTTCTTTTCATACTATTTAGGGATTGGCACCTTCACTGAGCCTTTAATTATTTACCATATATTTTATTTTTATTGATTAATTTATTTGTTCTTTTATTTATTCATTTTTATTTATTTATTTTATTTTATATTTATTTATTTATTTATTTATTTTATTTATTTATTTATTTATTTATTTATTTTTTTTTTGTGGGGGGTTTGGCCAGAGCCACTCTTACCTAAAAACTCACCATTTATCATCATCATAATCATCACCGTCATCATCATCAAGGGCATAAATAATAAGCAACTACCACTCCACACACTTCCGTAAACATTAACAACCTCGACCAAAAATGCAGGCGACATTAAAACAGCATGAGGTGCGCTAATGTGTACAACGTGTGATGAATATTTATGTCGCCATTTTGCGTTATAATGCGCTGCAGTCCCCACGTTGCCCCGGGGGACGCGCGGCTCGGCGGTGTGAGTTGCCCAGTGCAGACCGCCGGGAAGCGCTTTCGTCCCTTGCATCTGTCACATCCTGCTTGGTTAAGTACAGTGAAAGAGCCTTGAGTAACCTGTGCCAGAGCTGACAGTCTTCTCTCAAATGCTGCTTTCCGTAGAGCGTCACAGGTAAGTTCAATTTCAGGTGAGAGAGAGAAGAGAGGGAAGGACAGGAAAAGGACATGATTTACGCGTCATCATCCAGCAACAAGAATAAGTAATTTCCTGTACACCTACACTTGCTCCCTCGTGACGTAAGCATTGTGTCGTCCAGCTCTCTACCGGTCCTCCGTCACCTCTCCGTCACCCTTCCGTTACCCCTATCTCAACCCTTTATTCATGGAATTTTGGACACGCAAGTACATTAATTAAGACCTCCCGCATTCCTAACATATTACCTAACACTCCTTTCCTCAGCCATTTTTCTTTTCCTCGCTCTCTCCCTCTGTCGCTGCCTCTTCATCCACTCATTTTCACTCATGCCATGATGGGCTCTTCAGACACTCACCCAGTCCTCCTCCTCCCTCGCCCTCTTCGTCACTCGGAAGGGGGAACGCCTCCTACATCAAGTTAATTGTGATACACTCCATAACCCTTCTCTTTGAAAAACGCGTCTGGGTTTTGTTCATTAAGATTTATGTTGCTTTTACCGGTGTATTAAGCGCTCGCGGCTCCATCCCTCACGCCCTCGGCCGCCGGGGTGAGCCTAGATAACGAATGAAGACTAAAGTGCCATCATGACTCTCCTATCTCTTATCTCGACTCTCCACTTCATCGCCATTCACACGCTCTCCACTTTTATTGGCATCAAGCCTCTCCGTCGCCTTCCACCCACAACTCAGAGCCACCCCCCCTCCTCACGTCCGTCCAAACACGCACACACACACACACACACACAGCGAACCGTAAAAAGCTTTCACTACCATTTGTTTCTTGTGCACAAAAATATATGTATTAAAACCTTATTCATACAATGGAAGAAATAAGTGAAGGAGAAAAAAGGAAAAAAAAAAACAAAGAGACAGGGAAAGTGAGGCGTGGGAGAGGAGACGAAGAGACGAAGAAACGAGGGGACGAGGAGATGAGGAGCCACCACCGCCCCCCGCCCCCTGCCCCCCATGCCAGAGGAAGATGGATCAGGACGAGGCGGGTGGTCGGGCCATTACCCATACATACGGTGGCCTAATGGACGAGTTTCCGGAGGCACATTTACATTCGAGAATAACGCAGCCGCCACCACCACCACCACCACCGCCATCACCGCTACTACCGCCTCCGCCCCATTCTTCCTGTTGTTGTTCATTGTCTTATTGTTGTGTATGTGTAAGATTTGTTTTTGACTGTTTTCTTGTTTTAGTGGTGGCAGTGGTGGTGATTGAGTCAAGGGGTCAAGATGCTGCTGTTGCTTCTATTTCTACTACTTTTGCGACTACTATTACTACTACTACTACTACTAACTACTACTACTATCACCACGACCAGCACTACCACCACTACTGTACTGCATACTACTAAAGTTACAACCATCACCACTACCTTTATTAGATCACCAAAGGTATCGGTGCTGCGGTAAAGCAACACCGCACGAAAGAGACAAGGCGAAGGCGTGTGGTGACTCTCCTCCCGGGAATCCTCTTGATGTAAAACCACATTTGATATTACTTAACCGAGTATTGTTTTAGCAGGTATGTTTTTTTCTTTTTTTTCTTTTACTCACCGTTGTTGACCTTCCGGTGTGGCACCATTGGAAGGAAAAAATGTTAATGTTTTGGAGAGAATGTTATTGCTTAGTCTTATAGGTCCTCTCAATACGTACAACATACACAGCTCCTTTCATTACACTCTACACCTTATCTCTCCTATTTCTACCAAATACTTATAAGATAAAAAATACATGAAGAAGGGAAACATTTATAGAACCAATAATGAAACACATCCAATGTCAAGGATAAATGTTGGAGATAAACCCGCGAGAAGCATCACCATCAACACAAAAGCCTCCAGCCAATCAAGTCTTGAATCCCTCCCAGGCCATCCGCTGCCCCCCGCCAGGCTGCGAGGCGCTGCGGTGAGCTCCAGATGCACCAAAGCGAGGCCCTGACACCCACAAGCCATTTTGTTGCACACGACCTGGTAAGACTAGGGACCGTGATGGAATGACGCACACCCAGCCGGCGGGACACAGATGGTAAGCGTCGGCAGCCAGCGGGTCGCGGGGCTGGTGGCGGCATACCAGCCTCGCCTTGCCTTTGTGTTGGAGCGAGACAGATGAGGTCGTGTGTCGCTGTCTGTCGGCCGGTGCCTGACATCTTCATCAAGGAGTTCCAGACGAAGCACCTCCCATTCACAGCCTCTCTGGGCATTGTACGGGGCTCCTGGCACGTCGGCGCTGTGCTATGTGACCTCCCTGCTGCTCAGCATGACTGCAGGCACCCTACATGTCAGCATTCACTCAAACTGATGATAGACCCTCTAACAGGAACCATGAAAATTGCATGTACTTTTCTCTAGCTGGATGCTGACAATCCCTCCTTTAACTACACAAATACATAACACGAAGTATTCAGAACCTTGCTCAACGCGACGAAAATACACCTTCAGTCCAAATAGCGCGAACAGAAGAGAAACCAAAAGGGCGAAAAAATATACACACATATGAGAAAAAGCAGACCCCTGGAGCGCTGTTAGGTGTCAATCTGGTGACGGGCTGGCGCGGGCCGAACGCGGACAGCCTGCTGCCTGAATGATGGACGGAGAGTGAGTGAGCACCAACTCCTTCCCTGCTCCTCACGCTGGTCATGTGAGCGGCATCATCGCTCAACCTCACTCGGCAGGAAGAGGGAAAATGGAAGAGCAATATATCAGCAGAACTCGCAAAACCGGGAATTATTGGGAGTCAGAATGCCATAAATCAGTGAGAAGGTGATACATCAGACTCGCGTCACGCCACTGAACGAAAAAAAAAAAAAAAAATTGAAGCAAAATAAAAATGTTACGCGAGGATAACGAAGTCGAGGTGCATTTGGAAGCCATTCTTGCCCCAATGACAGCTTTTCACACCCTGGCGATTAATGAAACCGAGGTCATGACAACGAGAGAAAGAGTAAATCATTTTCGTGCATGTGCGTAGGTGACATTTTCTGCACCAATGGCGAGGTAATGGAAACACCTCGCTGGTGGTAATGCTGCCTCTACCTGTCGCCATATATTGCACGACACGGGAACACCATATGAAAGACAACAGGCGCCCTTAATATCATCCACGACTCACACCGCTCCTCTATTTTTCTGAGCTTTTCTTCTCGTCTTTTCCTTTCTTGTTAATTCACTTCTCGTTCTCGCAATATTTCTCTCCTTCACCTCTTTATTTTTCGAAGGATTATTTTCTCTTCATCCATTTTCTTCTCTTCCTCCTCACCCCCCCTCATTCAAGAGCAGCACCAGCAGCAGCAGCAGTAACAAGACCCAGAACCCTCCTTCAGTATTCCCTGGCACCTTTGTCGCCAAGTAATCACCCCCAACATGTCACCGTCTCCTCAAATTTCCGACCATTCCATCGCCTTTCACTCACAGCTTTACCGTCGCTCGTCACTGTCACTTCCCTCTGAGTCACAACCTTCACTACAGTTTACTCGAGTTTTCCACGAACTCCTTTTGTTCCTCTTGCCGGCGCCACACAGCTCTCGCCGGCACCAACCATTCCTCCTTCTCCTTCTCCTCCTCCTCCTCCTCCTCCTCCCCCTTCCTCCCCCCTTATGTCTTTCCACTGCCCGCGTTTCCAGATGACCCTTCCACTCACCGGATTCTAATGAAAATAAAAATCAACCTTCCCCTCCAGCATTATGCAAGGCTCGCCAGCACATTCGCACCATCCACCATCACAACCACCACCACCACCACCACCACCACCACCGCAGCCGCCCTTTGCAGTTATATTTGGTACTCTGCTTCACACATGCATCGTTTTTCATTTCTTTCACTTTGGATCGCTGTTGGACTTGCTGCAGCTGCTGTTTTCAATTATGCTTCTCCTATATTCTTTCTCTATCTGGTGCTTCATTCGTTTCCACACCAAAGGTTAGGGACGAAAAACCGCTCGCCGCCTGAGGATTCAAGGAAATATTTCGCAAAATTTCATCGTTACTGTTTCTGTCGTTATATTTTCCTCCCTGGTGCATTAATTCATAACGTGCGTTAAATTCTCAATCACGTCAGTCATACAAATGATATAGAAAATGCATCTTTCTATAAATAAAACGCGTGCTGTCATTAACTCTCTTCTTTCTCTCTCTGAGGTACAAAAGAGACACACCAAAACAAGTCTCTGGATACCTGACCTTTGTGAACAGTCGAAGGCAGCAAATTTAAAAAGACTTTCAGCCGTACCCAGAATTCCATGAAAAAAAAAGAAAAAATCATCACATCGCCGCTCTTGTCGTTTTTGATTCGGTGGAGTTTAAACCTGAGTGATCCATTTCGCCGCGACTCTCACATCTCAACAAATTCTCCGCGGGTTACCCACCAAATGATATCAACCTCAATCAGAGATACAACGCTGACCGCATCACCCACGGACGCCAACTAAATGGAAAACAATGGAAATACTATGTTGGCATGGCAACAGCTGATACCTCCAGACAGGATGGCGTTTGACAAGTGGCAACAGAGCTCAGCTTGGAAAGTGAACACTATATAAGGGGAACATTCTTACTGCGCAACATGTTGATCAGATAAATATTTGACGTTCCTGAACTTGTTTCTGTTTATAAAGAAATTATGTACATGTATGAAAACAAAGGATAAACTTGTCCCTCTTTATATTTACGTACGTGAACATTTTTTCCACTTAACTGTCATTCCCATTTGTTACCAAGCCTCAAATGTCATAAATGAGAGAACTTACTAGACTTACAAGATGAAATCCAGAAGAAACATTTAACAATCCATATATCGAGGAATTATCCTCTTCCCTCATTACCTGATGGATACATAACGTACCTCGAAAACATGACCTGTGGATGTTACACCTGCGCCTCTAAAAACATTATTAGAACCTAAAATAAAAGGAACTAAAAACATAAAGATATAAATAGATAAATGCCTGGAACAGTATATTCATGAATTCCTGTGAGATATAAACCCCAATCTTTTATCTTGAGAATGTGGAGCCTGTGTTATGACCACCATGGCGTTTCCTTGATCCCATACATAGAGAATAAAGATTTAAACAGATAAATACATAACAGAGAATATTAAAGAATTCCTATGATGTATAACTTTTATCTTGTGTATGTATAGTATTGTGACTGGCACAGGATTTCCTTGATGACGTACATAAAACAAACATATACACAAATAAACACATAGAACACTATATGCATGTATTTCTATAAGGTATAACTCCCGGTCTTTTATCTTAAGGTTGTGGAGTCTGTTGCGACTGGCGCGGGAGGTCGCATGATCACAGCGGCTGGACAACAGCAGCCACCCGCTGTGACAACAGAGTCCTAATGTAAGGCACGCACACGCTCACACTGGCTCAGGTGATTACACTGATGGATGGCTCGAGGATGGCGCCCTGGATGCTGAGAGAGAGAGAGAGAGAGAGAGAGAGAGAGAGAGAGAGAGAGCACGTACACACCATTTCCCGCCCCCATATTTCCCCTTCCATTAGACTCTCACAGATGCTCTTTCGCTCCTTTGCATGTTTATCAGACCCGTTGCCTTAGAAGAATCCTCCCCCCTCTCCCTCTCCCTCTCTCTCTCTCTCTCTCTCTCTCTCTCTCTCTCTCTCTCTCTCTCTCTCTCACATCCCATCCAGCACTACAACACATCTAGCAACTCCTCATCTTCCACAGCACAAAATTCCACCCCAAGTCTAACCATAACTTTGCCACAGCGCACTACATTTCTTCCCCAAACATGCTATCACCACCACCATCACCACCACCATCACCAGCCACCATCACCACCATCTCCGTCACCACCACCAACCACCATCAACATCACCACTACAGCTTCTCATCATTCTCCCTCTTCACGCTCACCATGCCTCCCTGTTCACCATTCTCGACTCATTTTTTTTGCGTTTCTCCTTGATGGTGATTGATGCGTCCTGAGGAATCAAGATATACACAATAAAACTCTCTTCCCTGACTGCTATAAAGCCTAAGTTCTTATGGGTTTTGTTTGGAAAGCTCCTCTCCTCTTTGCCCGGTGTGTGTGTGTGTGTGTGTGTGTGTGTGTATGTGTGTGTGTGTGTACAAAATAGCTTGTTTTCATGAGGCCAAATGTGTATTTTCCCCGAGTCACTTTCCTCTCCTGACCCCAGACACACGGTAGCCAAGCCCAGCCTATCAGAGCCGCGTCCATCCGAGCTCTCTCAACCTCAGCCCGTCCGTCCCACTTGAAGCCATAACCATAACTCGCAAACTAACGCCCCCACCACCAAGGTCCGTCCACGGGCAGCCCTCATAGCGTGGGAACAAATGTCCGCCTACATCATAGAAAACCAGCAGTAATTTCGAGGATGGACTAGGCAAAAATACTCGAAACCTCTCACAAACAAAAATAAAAAATAAAATCGCACTGTGTGTTATAACTGGATTGAGTGTAAGAATATCAGCTATTATGCATGGTTATAACGCACTGATATTGTGACATGTACGTTAATTCGCTTTTTCCTTGTTTTTTTTTTCTTTTTTATCAATTACACAGGTCAAGGCCGCAAAAGATGCACTCCACTTTTGCCGCTACAAAATTTTTTTGAGTTAAGAACAAAGGAAGAGAAAGAAAAAAAAAGTTATCCAATCCAGTGCCGCAAGTGTGTCCTCGATCTATGATACAAGCAAGGTAAGGAAGAATAAAGGCAGGTCTGAGGTAAAAAAAAGAAAAAAAAAATGCACACCAACCCATTTGCTGGATGTTGTCTAACTTAATGTGTGTGTGTGTGTGTGTGTGTGTGTGTGTGTGTGTGTGTGTGTGTGTGTGTGTGTGTGTGTGTGTGTGTAAGGCAATATGCTGCTGACACGCAAAAAAAAAAAAAGAAAAAAAAGATGAAAAATATTATGCATGAAACGTAATGCGATTTAGTCAGAACAATTTCCCTTCCTCTGGGTGTTCCCCGCAGTGGCAGTAATGCGAGGCCAACACCAGGGATGCTCACTCGCTACACTCAACACTCAACACGTGAAGGTGGTAAAATATATTGTAAAAAGTAACTATAAAAGATAAATAACTCTCTCTCTCTCTCTCTCTCTCTCTCTCTCTCTCTCTCTCTCTCTCTCTCTCTCTCTCTCTCTCTCTCTCTCTCTCTCTCTGCCTGCAACCCGAGAAGGCAGCTCTACTTTCACTTCCAATTACACGACTCACATTTTCCGCCTCACTGACTCAGACGCGAATGCTGACTAACTTTCCGTCCCAACGAGTCTCATATCCTGGATCCTGCAGCGGCGGCACCTTCCAGACCCCGGAGGCGTGGGTTCCAGCACGTTGTTTTCCAAAAAATAGGTGCTCCCGAAACCCCCTGCGGCCTTCACGTAGGAGTCTTACCACTAAACTCCCTCTTTAACAGGATTCCATTAATGCCATCACACTCCTGATTACTACACGCTCAGCACGGCCAGACGAGGGTGGCGGATGATGATGGTGGTCTTACTCGAGTTTAACCGAGATGCTTCCCACAATACCCGCCCGCCCTGAGCCTCCGTCCGCAAAGTGTTGTGGTGAAGGAGGTGAAAGAAATGCGAGAAAAAAATAGCAATGTGGTTTGCTAGCGTGGTGCATTTCTTTATTTTTTTTTCTTTCTCTTTATGATGTAAAAAATATGGAAAAAGATAAAAAAAAATCATGTACTTTCCTAGCACGGTGGATATCCTTTCCTTTCCTCTGATGGGGCAAAGAAAACGGTGGAAAAACAAGAGAACATTAGCCGTATGGTTCCTTGTTATGGTGCCTTTTCTTCCTTTTTTCTTTCAGCAGACAAACTCAGAAAAGGGGGAAAAAAAATAGCAATCTGTTTCATTCTACATTCTACTCTTCTTTCTTTTTTCTCTCAAAGGTTGTGAAGTCAAAATTATTTAACCGTAATTCTGTGGCGTCATTTCTTTTTCCCCCTCTCTCTTCGTCAGATGAATGCATGCTATAAGGAAATAATGGGTAACGAGGTAAGCGACTAAATGTAAGCCGGGCAGAGGGGAAGCAATCATGCAGAGGCAGTAAAAAAATAAAAAAAGAAAAAAAAAGAAACAGAAAGAAACCAAACCCGAGAGAAGTAAAATCAGGTGCAGAGAGAGAGAGAGAGAGAGAGAGAGAGAGAGAGAGAGAGAGAGAGAGAGAGAGAGAGAGAGAGAGAGAGAGAGAGAGAGAGAGAGAGAGAGAGAGAGAAAACACGTGTTAGGTCGAACACTATAATTATGATACAAGATACTCTAATTAAGATATATAAAGATAACAAACTCTGATACATATTTAGCATTCCATATATTTTTTTTAGATAATACAACACACACATTAACTGGCAAATAAATATAGAAAATCTGCAATTCTGTATTTATTTTATTTTCCTTCTCTCCTTCCCTTCCTTTTCTCTTTTACCATTCATTATTTTTCTTCTCTTCCTTTCCCGATCATCATTACCACCTTTTCTATTCATATCTTCCTCTCATCACTATCACCTTTCCTCCTTACCTTCCCCCTCTCATCATTTACCGCCCCTTCCTTCCCTCCCTTTCCCTTTTCACCATCTATTTCCCTCTCTCCATCCCACTCACCTACCACCTTCCCTCTCACTTTCATCACCTATCACATTTTGTCCCTTCCTTCTTCTTTCCCTCTCCTCAACACTTACCACCTCCACTCCCTCCCAGTCACTTCCTCTAGCAGACTGTAATCCATTAACGATACACGTGTGAGAATATTGATTATCGACAATTAACCTTTCCAGCCACACAGAACATTAACGAGACACGCTATTACCAACGCACTCACCACCAACTCCACTGCACAGACCCAGCCCAGCACCTGACTCTCTACCTAACCTAGCACTTAACTTCATAACCTAACCTACATACAAACAGCGCTGCTCTAGTTTCTCTAATTCAGCTTATCTGGCCTGGTCTAAGTTGACTGAATTTGATCTAACCTAAACTAATCTAATTTGACTTGACCTAACCTAGTATAACTTAAACATGATCCAACTCTGACCTGACTATAAGTTTTATGCATTTTCGCGGCGTCTATCTGATTAGCGTTTCATTATTGTTATCATTATTATCACTATCAACCCCACCACTATTATCACTACTATTACTACTACAACCATCACCATTAATACTACTGTAAGCACTTCCATCATTATAATCATCGTTGTTGTTATAATAATTATCATAATCATCCCTTTATCACTCAAACACAAGAGGACAACACGACGGACATGTCAGGACAGGCAGCCACGCGTCACCTTCCTCCCGATGCTCTCCTGGCAAGTCATTACACGAGTTAAATGGAAACCTGATGACTTTTACCAACCCACGCATACCCCGAGTTCACGCCGCATACGTAAGGCAGAGCGACACGGCCGGCTGAATAGTACAAACACTTTTAGCAACAATTCTATCCGTGCCTGTTGTTTTCAGCCTCGCTAACTCACCTACCCCTCCCTTCCCTTGCCGAGCGTCGCTTTTACTGTTCAGCTGCAGCGGCCTGACACTCGGTCATCCGATGCCTCGCCACTTCGTGCACCTAACACTAGTAAACACCCACGCCTTCACCACTACATACACTGCCACTAAAATCTTTCAGGTGCACGCAAGCAATCTCGTTCGTCCCACACACAAACACATGAAACAATAAGCGTTAATAAAATATACGAGATAATGAAGCAGTTCTACCACACACTTCTGCGGCAAACGTGTCTCAGCAATAAATTATTTCCAGTTCTAGTTTCACTCTTTTAAAAGCGCGCAAACACTGACGAATGCACGTACAGTGTGTTGTGTTATGTTGTGTTGTGTTGCGTTGTGTGTGTGTGTGTGTGTGTGTGTGTGTGTGTGTGTGTGTGTGTGTGTGTGTGTGTGTGTGTGTGTGTGTGTGTGTGTGTGTGTGTGTGTGTGTGATTTGTTAAGAGCAATAAACATCAGTTATTTACACACACACGCACACACACACATACACAACGGTGGCTTCACATACTATTTGTAGAGCGCATCAAAGGCAGACTCTTCACACATCAAGTATAGCAACACGGGTGTAAATAACGCGGCTTCAACCACACACACATACACACACACTTTTAATTTTTGCTTATACGAACGTCACACAACGCTTGCCAAACACACACACACACACACACACACACACACACACACACACACACACACACACACACACACACACACACACACACACGTGCTGAACAGGTAATGTTTTCTTTCCAACTGTACTTGACTTTGCAATATCACACAGATTCTTTATCTTTTTCTTTTTTTAAATTATAGCCTGAAAAACACAACGCGAGAAAAACGTTAAAATATAACCGCGATACCTGACACAAGTTGAAATTATTCTTGTGTGTGTGTGTGTGTGTGTGTGTGTGTGTGTGTGTGTGTGTGTTTTATCCGCCTCTGTACGTTCAAAATTTCACGCAGGCAGGAGTGAAACAAGAGTAAGGACAACAACAGAGCGCCTTTGTACACACACTGCCTTTGTTAGCGTTGGTATTCCTCATATAATGTCTCGCTAGGAAAAAAGAAAAAAAAAAGGATACAGCCGGTAGCATTACACAACACTGTCATTTACTGTAACCATAATTACTCCGAGGACGCAAATAAAGAAAAGTCGTCTCATCTGTTACTCGCATCGCTTCAACAATACCAGCAGTTACACAACATAACAAGAGCGTAAACACCACTAGGACAACAGAACCACCATAACAACTCGAGTGACTTCAGTGGGAGTGATGATGCATGGAACACCACCAAGGATACCAGTATTAGCAGCAGCAGCAGCAGCACTACACCAACAGATGAGTGGTTGTGGTGACTGGTGGTGGTGGTGGTAATGGTAGTGGTGAGATAACGTTATTGTTGCTGGTGCTGATGGTTTTATTGTTGTTGTTGTTTATGATGTTGTTGTTGATGCTGGTGGTCCTGCAGTTTTTATGTTACTGTTTTTCTTACTTTCCTTTTTTTTTTTTTGCCGTTGTTATTTCTGTTATTATAAATGGCAGTGATGGCAGCGGCGGTGGTGGTGGTGGTGGCGATGGTGGTGGTGATGGTGGTGGTATCTCTTATAAATATCATAAATTTTATCATTTCCACACTTTTCATTTTCTCTATCCCTGCTTTTTCTCCTTCCTTCTCTCCCTCCCTCCCTCCGATGCCAGCATGCCGCAGCCGTCCCTCATTCCTCCCACAGAAACGAGTCTGACTCAATATAAATCAACGAACTTGATCTCCCTACTCACACCACCACCTTAATGAATCCTTTTACAGAAAGGATATTAAGTTTTCCTTCCTCGCTCCTCCCAGCCGTACCATCCTACTCCATTTTTCTTCCACCTCCTCCACCTCCTCCTCTCGTCCTAGCCACACTCCTCTTTCCTGTTCTACGCAGTTCTCCAGAGTAACAAACACTACACTTTCCTGGAGATTTTCTCTTCATATTAATAGTTTTATTATGTAATTTAGTCAGTATTTTTACGTTGATGGTCTGTTTTGTTTCATCAAAAAGTACTTTATGATTCTCTCTCTCTCTCTCTCTCTCTCTCTCTCTCTCTCTCTCTCTCTCTCTCTCTCTCTCTCTCTCTCTCTCTCTCTCATCCTTGAATTTATCAAACCTTATCCTTATCTACTATTCCTTTCTCTACTTGCCCTATCTACCCATCTTTCTTTTAACTGCCCTCTCTTTCTGTCCCTGCACCCCCAGCCCCCCATCTCCTCAGCCAGCTGGACGCAATGAGTCAGCGCCGCCCACTAACATCCATCACCAACTGCCCAACCCAGCGGCGCCTCCTTCATGTGACCTTCTTTACAGCCATTGTTTCTCTCTCTCTCTCTCTCTCTCTCTCTCTCTCTCTCTCTCTCTCTCTCTCTCTCTCTGCAGTGATAAACATGATACCCCTTCACCCCACCGAGTTTTGCTGCCTTTGCAAATATTACTCGTATGTCCGTTAAGGGAAATGAATGCAACTGAGTAATCACAAGAGCACACACACACACACACACACACACACACACACACACACACACACACACACACACACACACACACACACACACACACACACTCACACAACGATGAATGATGAAACGAAATAAAAAGACGCAACATAACGAGCTTGACAAAATAACGTAAAAAATATATATATATATAAAATATGAAAACAATCCTGTAAGAGAGACAATAATGTACGAGCAGTTAGGTAAGAACATACACACACACACACACACACACACACACACACACACACACACGGATGCTTGGGTGGGGGTTGTATTTCGTCATTAGCCACGCTCAAAACACGCTGATCCTCAAGTTGGACGCGACAGCCTAAATTTACGATCCTCCTTTTGTTTTTATCGAGTTAGCACTTCCCTCTTCCTCCTTCCTCCACTCTACGTTCTCTCTCTCTCTCTCTCTCTCTCTCTCTCTCTCTCTCTCTCTCTCTCTCTCTCTCTCTCTCTCTCTCTCTCTCTCTCTCTCTCTCTCTCCTTTAGTTTTAATTTCCTTCTTGCTTCTCTTCTATGTCCTTCTTATTATTTTTTATCATTTACCTTTTATTTCCCTATCCTTGTTTTAATTTATCTCCATTCTTATTACTCCCTCTTGTTTATGTCTATCACTCTTTTCTTACTTCTCTTAAAATCATTCCTTCCTTCCTTCCTTCCTTCCTTCGCTGATGAAATAATGCTACATGATTTATATATTTATTTCCTTCCTTCCTTTTTTTCTTTCTTTTCAATTTGTTTTGAAGGGGAAAATTTCAAGTGTCTTAACAGTTTTTTCTAATTCTTTACTTCTCTCCTTCTTCGGTGAATACAAAAAAGTCCCCATATACATTGATACTTCAAACCTCTTTACGATCAATTAACAAACCACTTTTTTTTTTGTTTATTCTGATGCTCGAACGAGACGCTGATTGCATTTTCCTTTGTCTTGTATTCATGAGGAAGACTCTCAAATGTATTCAAAATCCGTTTCAGTGGATACGAAATTTTATCAAGAAATCCATTTGCATAATCCTCTTCCTGTAACACACGACGGTGAGTGACACTGACGCTCACTTACCCAACCCACCAACTACTTTCCCCTGACATTCCCCTCTTCTCCTATGCTCCCCTACCCATCTTCTCTTCCCTTGCTATTCTTTTTACCTTTTTCATTATTTTCTTTAACTTTTTTTATGTGTGCTAAGTATGATGTTCTTGTCCTAATCATTCTGGACGGCAAAAAAAAAAAAAAAAACGGTAGTAATATTAGTAATGGTGGTGTTGGTGGTGGTAGTGGTGGTTACAGTAGTATATACAAAATAGTAGTGTGAAATAGTATCAGTAGGATTAATGGTGGTGGTGGTGGTGGTGGTGGTGGTGGTGGTGCAGTAATCTAGGTTTTACGATGCCCATTCAGTGAGGGAGGGCGAGTTCTTTGTCCTACGGTGGAATCATTGACGGCGATGGTGATGATTTAATTGAGTGTATAATGAGATTTGAATGATGAATGATGACGACCTGGTGATTGGCAGGTATGAGGCCAATGACCTGTGTGATGACTGATGTCGCTCCTCATAATGCAGCTGCTTATGGCCAGTGTGTGTGTGTGTGTGTGTGTGTGTGTGTGTGTGTGTGTGTGTGTGTGTGTGTGTGTGTGTGTGTGTGTGTGTGTGTGTGTGTGTGTGTGTGTGTGTGTGTGTGTGTGTGTGTGTGTGTGTGTGTAAAATAATTCAAGAAATACAATAATGAATGAATGAAGGAGCCAATTCAATCCTGGAGGCATCTTGATATTCCTCTCTTGAAGTAATACAAGTACTGCATACATTCACCGGGTAGGCAAGAGGAAAAAAAAAATAATAATAATAATAAAGGACGTGTATACTAACTTATTTTCCTGTAGGATTTTCTTCTTTTTTTTATGTGTGTATGAAACATGAATAAAAGAAGTTTTGCCTCAATAAATCTTAAACGGACAGAGGCACTATGAACACATGTTAAGAAAAGCTCCCACAAATGTAATACTTAAGTAAAAAGAACATATTAAAAAGAACATACACTGAATTTATTGTGTTTCGAAATTTATCCATTAATATATATCAAGTTGCCTTAAGAAATGACTGAGCGTGTGAAACAAATGAGAGACTTTCAGTGGGGAAAAACTGATATCCAAGGATAAAAAAAAAATAATAATAATAATAAAAATAATAAAAATAATAAAAAAATAGCAATTCCTTTATAATATGGACTCCTGCGGGGCAAACGATGCTTTTTTTTCAGAAATGGTACACGAAAATACTCTGAATTCATGAAAAAAAAAAAAAAGATAATGGAAGAAAAAAATATAAAAAATTCGAAAAAGTACAGAGATAGCAAAACATTAAGTAAAAGCAGAAAAATTTTATACTTCCATTCCCCAATATAGTACATATAGGATTACAAATGAAGATCAAGCATTAGCAGACCTGTTAGTTTTTATGAGGCTGTTTGCAAGTTAATAATGCAGAATATTAAAAGCAAAGACAACAGCCCTAAAATAAAATAGAAAAGTCTGTTAAGTGCGGATCCCTAAAAAAAAAATAGCCGAAAAAGAACGCGGTAAAACAAAAATGCCAATTAGGTTTGTAAGGTAATCTGATAGTCCCACGCTGGAGGTCACTAGTCCCACGCTGGAGGTCACTAATCCCACGCTGGAGGTCACTAGTCCCACGCTGTAGGTCACTAGTCCCACGCTGTAGGTCACTAGTCCCACGCTGTAGGTCACTAGTCCCACGCTGGAGGTCACTAGTCCTACGCTGGAGGTCACTAGTTCCACGCTAGAGGTCACTACTCCCACGCTGGAGGTCATCCGTCAGTAAAAAGACACAAAGGCGCAGTACTATTCTATTGTTCACTCACTCACTCATCTCTCCCCTCTCCTTTCCTCCCTGGACGCTGCCACACTACCAGTTTTTTTTTTTTTTTTTTCCGTGATCTTTTGCTGGCTCCGTCGCCTCCTCCAGTCTGCATCAGCCACACGGACTTGATCAGATTTACAGGCAAATTATCGTCAACCATCACAGCCAAAGGAAAATCCACACTGGATAACATAAATATCCAAAAAAAAAAAAAAAGTTTACATTATTTCCTTCTCGGATAAGATTTAACATTTCTTATAGTTTTTAAGATGCCAAACATTTCACGTAATTGCACGCACATATCACATTATTTTTTTTTTATGACAGCAAACACTATCTCGCATGACTAAACGGAAATATACATTTTGTAAATCTAGTTTTTATGTGGCCGCAATGAATAGTTCACAGCGGACACGTCCCTCTGAGGAATTAGTAACTGAGAGCATACAATCCACCACTGTCTCTGGACCAGAAAGGTGACATGTGGCTCAAGAAAAGTTTCTGATTCCCGACCAGCCATCCATGAATGTACATGTGAACTTTTGCCTAGTTCTGCTCGTCTACAAAATGACAAGACAAACAATTATGTGCGCGCCAAGAAGAGACAGCTTACAGTGTACTGGAGCAATATTTGTTTACAGTAATGAGCAAATGCACATGAACGGCAGCGTGTGCGTGACGGAGCGCATTCAAGAAATTGTCGATTTCCATAAAGGTGACGAAAAATTTGACGAAAAAAAGTGTTACTGTGACGGTTCATTCTCTCTCTCTCTCTCTCTCTCTCTCTCTCTCTCTCTCTCTCTCTCTCTCTCTCTCTCTCTCTCTCTCTCTCTCTCTCTCTCTGTCCCTGCTTCTCCTTCTAGTTCCTCTTACAGTTTATACAAAGGACATACAAAACCAGTACATAACGCACCACGCAGCCTTCACCATCATCTTTTATTCCTGAGACCTTTCTCTACCGTCAGCGTGCCTGATGGCGGTTCGGGTCTGAAATTTATCTGCAGGCACTGAAAGAATATAGAACAAGATTTGTCAAACAGTCAAGTAAAATGCGCAATACATAACAATTTATACATGTGCGTGATTTATTCGTAGGTGGAAATAATGAAAAGAAGAAGAAAAAAAAGGATAAATGAAGACATATAAAAGCACCAGACCGGAGGATAAGTTATAGCTCCATATGTCATAAGAAAGACTCGAGAACGACTTTTGTGTAAGGCAACTTTTAATAAACTTCCCTTCAAGCTGACACTGGTATACCTGGATCTCTCTCTCTCTCTCTCTCTCTCTCTCTCTCTCTCTCTCTCTCTCTCTCTCTCTCTCTCTCTCTCTCTCTCTCTCTCTCTCTCTCTCTCTCTCTCTCTCTCTCTCTCTCTCTCTCTCTCTCTCTCTCTCTCTCTCTCTCTCTCTCCCCAACGCAACACTCGCTCGTACATACTCGGTAATCAAATATTTTACACAACCAATTGACACACCGTGAAATTATATAATCACTTTACCCAGAGGTGCATGTGGCCCAACACAAATCCTCAATAATCGAACCGCACAGCACAGTGATCACGACAAGCGACCCGTGAAGGAAGGCCGCAGCTAGCTCTTTCAAACCCGCCTCAATGTACTGCAAACTTGTTCTCTTCTCATAGCACTCAAGACTGTGTTCCCAAGCGTTTCAGTGTTTTGCCTCCTTTTAGCAGGATCTAGTGGAAGTAATCAGAGTTTTCAAGTGTTTTCATGACTTCTAGTAATAGTTTAGCAAGAGTTATGCACCATCAATAAGAGAAAACAACCATGAGAACCTAACTATCACAGTGACCATGGAAACAGTTCATATGACGTTATGAGAGCCCAGTGTGTTTAAGAATACGTTCCCTAGTAATATGATGCACTGCTTTTACTACTACTATTACCACTACTTCTACTACTACTCTCTTTATATTCCTCTTTTGCTACACTGATTTTTTGCGTAGTACATTATAAAGACAGAATAAACTGAAAGAAATAAACATGCAACCCAAAATAAACACGTAGGCCTAAATAAACACGTAAGCCCAAGTAAACATGTAAGCCTGAGGGGACAGTGTCTCCGGGGATGAATTTCTAATACGAGCATTCTTCACTGTGATATGAGTCTCATACGAAGCCATTACTGCTTTTCATGGCGCCCTGATCACCGACTCACCGCTGCTCGGAAAACATATTCTTCTCTTATGCTCCGTGTGTGTGTGTGTGTGTGTGTGTGTGTGTGTGTGTGTGTGTGTGTGTGTGTGTGTGTGTGTGTGTGTGTGTGTGTGTGTGTGTGTGTGTGTGTGTGTGTGTGTGTGTGTGTGTGTGTGTGTGTGTGTGTGTGTGTGTGTGTGTAATATTATTTCCATCTGAACAACGCTATATGTTTTGTGTGCTTCTCTGGAATTTCTAAATACATCTTCTGTGAATACTGTTACTGCCACTATGGTGTGTAAGCGTTAAAGTGAACGTGTATGCATTGGCAAAGCAATATCCATCAACTCTCCATAACCTAACAAAGCATGACGGCAAACTGATAACTGACCGAACTGATTTATCCCGGGACATAATAACTCTCAGCGTAAACTAATCTTGGTGTCATCGTAAGCAGAACCAGTAATAGGTAAGTCCATGAGGCGACAGGCAGCACCGACCTATGCACACCACACGCACAAGAGACTGCCGGGGAAACATGACCATGGGATGAGAGAGTTGCTTAACGAAGACACTGCAGTTGGAGGCGCCGCGTGGCCCGTGTGCTGGGGATCTTAATGGATGCACATTATTCCTGCGCCAGAGTCAGTGTGGCTAGTGGTTCAGGCCTGGAAATTTATCCGGTGGCACTGAGAGGATATGGATTTCCGAAACTGTACGACCGTGCGAGTGGAACCATTACGGCGGATTTATTGGAAAATGAAGTTGCTGAAGTGGGAATAACCAAAGGAAAATATCTCCTTGTCAATATTTACTCTTGTTCTCAGAGACGCCACAGGAGGAGGAGCACTGAGCCCTGTGCGGGAGGGAGTGATGCTTCCAGAGGTGATAAGGGATAAGGTGAAGAGGGCGCTGGCGAAGGGTGGAATGTGATGAGAGAGAGAGAGAGAGAGAGAGAGAGAGAGAGAGAGAGAGAGAGAGAGAGAGAGAGAGAGAGAGAGAGAGAGAGAGAGAGAGAGAGAGACGGGAGTAGGGATGGGTGGGGGAAGAAGAGGAAGAGGAAGATAAAAGGGAAGGAGTGGCACTAGATCGCCGAGTGAAATAATCTCTCTGGGTATCAAGGGCATCTACAATTTTTCCCACGTCCCCCTCGCCGTGAACTGGAGGACCCAGGTGTTAAAAACCAACCTCCCTGATGACACGGGTAACGGGCCACGCTGAGGCATTTGTTATGCTCAACCTCTCCTTTATCAGAATTATTCCCTAATGGCGGGAAATTTCTTCTAAATGGTTCCGCATCTATTCTCCTTACGTGCTGCATGAGAACTGGGAAATTATTGTCATTAGGAAACAAAAATGAAAGAGGAGGATGGAAATGGAGGAAATGGGGAGGAGAGAAAGAGGAGGAAGACGATAAACACAGATGAGTAACACTCAGGGAAACGTGAGAGCAGGGCGGAGGAAGAAAATCCTCAACGGAGGGAGTGTAAGGAGACCAAACACACGCCAGACTAAAGCGAGGCGGAGAACATCGTGTAAAAGCTTTCACAAGTTCCCGAAATTAAGACAACGTCTGGTGTTTAGACGCAAGGTTATGCTGTGTGCATACCTGCCTTGTGTCTTTCCTTGCAGAACATCATTGATGCCGATTTGATGTATCCTCTCCTATGTGTGTATGTAATAATGATAATGATAATAATAATAATAATAATAATAATAATAATAATAATAATAATAATAATAATAATAATTTTCAGTTGTTATACTGAAAATACACAATGTATTTTTGGGGGAGAGGATTAACATTAAACTTAAGGTTAATCTAGAGAAGTGAACTGTTAATAGCTTGCACCATAGTGGGAACCGCGCTGAGGCGGTATCGGTCCGTGCGCAGCGCCTTTAGGGGCGTTATCAGGTTGTGGTGTCGAGTGGCACGAACCGGGTGAAGCGCGTCGGGCGGCAGCATGTGGCGTAGGATTGATTGGCGCAATAGGCCCTTCCCAAACTTCTCCATGGCTTCTCGTTGTCTGGCCGACAGCCTGGACAGACTCAGGGTGGTCAGGGCGTCATCGTAGTTCGTGTAGGTAGGGCCAAGGATGACCGTGCACGCCCTCTGCACGCCCTGCACACTCTCCAGCTGTTGCTGTTGAGTGATGGTGAGAGAGGAGAACCACGCCGGGGAGGCATACATGAGTTTAGGGAGGATGAAGGTGAGTACACTCCCTTCAACTCGTCTGCCGGTGTGTGTGTGTGTGTGTGTGTGTGTGTGTGTGTGTGTGTGTGTGTGTGTGTGTGTGTGTGTGTGTGTGTGTGTGTGTGTGTTTCCCATACTAAGCCAGTCATATTCGCTTCCCCTGCATGCACATTTACATCATACATGCAGGAATACATGCATGCATTCCCACTCCTTGAACACACCCACACTCTCTCTCTCTCTCTCTCTCTCTCTCTCTCTCTCTCTCTCTCTCTCTCTCTCTCTCTCTCTCTCTCTCTCTCTCTCTCTCTCTCTCTCTCTCTCTCTCTCTCTCTCTCTCCATCTCCCTCCCTCCCTCCCTCCATCTCCCTCCATCACCCTCCCTCCCTCTCTCTCTCTCTCTCTCTCTCTCTCTCTCTCTCTCTCTCTCTCTCTCTCTCTCTCTCTCTCTCTCTCTCTCTCTCTCTCTCTCTCTCTCTCTCTCTCTCTCTCTCTCTCTCCACATACAAAGACACAAAAAATAAAACACACACAAAACACCTCCACAACAAAACACTGTACCCAAACACCACCACCACCACCACCACCACCACCACCACCACTTGGCTTTAGAGAAAACAAATAATTAGCCACACGCCGCCTCACCAGCGCCCGGCGAACCCTCCATAACTCGCATCCTTTAATGGCCCGAAATAGAAGGAACCTCCCTGCTGGAACACACGCCAATTATCGCAGACAATAACACGCAATTAAAGTCATTTCCTACAAATTCAGTTCCTTCCGAGCCCCCATCATTGCCAGGAGCGGAGTAAATGAGACTCGGGCACCACCGGCACCACCACCACCACCACCACCACTACTACCGCCACCGCCACCGCCGCCGCCACCGCCTTCACCAGCCCGTAACAAGTGTTTAAGACGTGTCCACTAAAAAAAGGCAGGGCGATGGAGGACGAGAGTACGTGGCGGTGATGTGTGGTGGGTCACGAGGACTTGTGGCGAGACTCTGGAGGAGGTGAAGGAGGTGGTGAAGGAGACGGTGAAGGTGGTGGTGAAGGAGACGGTGAAGGTGGTGGTGAAGGTGGCAGTGAAGTTGGTGGTAAAAGAGGTGGGGGGAAAAAGGGACATGTAGCACTTTGTCCTTCAAGCCCACGAGGATGCTGAGAGAGAGAGAGAGAGAGAGAGAGAGAGAGAGAGAGAGAGAGAGAGAGAGAGAGGCGGACAGAGAGAGAGAGAGAGAGGCGGACAGAGACAGACAGACAGACCGACAGACAGGAGCAAACAAACCAACTACAAACTGAAAGAAAGAGACAAACAGACACAAAGTAAAAGACAGACATACTGACTTACTGACGGACGATAATATAATAATAGACAGGCAGATAGATGGATAGATAGGTAAATAAGCCGATAGATACGTAGATTGACAGACAGACTGATATATAGATAGACAGATAGATAGACGAACTGAAAGACAGACAGAGACAGACGGACAGACAAGCAAAGATTACAGTAACTAAAGGGAAGACAAACAACAACAAGAACAACAACAAGCAGGAAGAGGAGGAGGAGGAGGAGGAGAAGGAAATATGTGCAATAAACAAGAAATCTCAGTCTGCGTTTACGACGGATGACACACGAGAGAACAATACATTTTCCTTTAAGGGCGCCCAGAAATGGAAGAGCCGAGCAACGAAGTAAAGCGACTCAAAAATTACAGAAACACAGAGGCAAGGGCGGCGCACAAAGGAAGCGAGTACACCATTTTACATGTGATTCACGAGGCTGTTAAAAGTTTAGGAAAAGTGGCAGACTTGCTTGGTGGGACTGTATATGCCACTATAATTTCCAGTGACGTCAGAGGAGCCGTGCACTCATTCACACATTCTATTATTCAGTGTAGTGCAAACTCCTGAAAAGATCAGAACTTTCTCTCAACCAATAGGTACAATATTCAGTGCTGCGTATAACTTTAAACACCCTAAACTGCAGTGACTTCTTTTCAGCTTAATAAAATAGCCTTGTGCAAATTTAAAGAACGTTTCAATAGGTCACAGCAAAGGAGTTAATCAAATATTTGGTAAAGCCTTTTTCGTACATATAGTTAAAGTTTTGCCCGGTAAAACTGCGTAAGATTACTCAGATTCGTATTAAAAGAGTTAAGGGAAAAGGCTCATTCAAACACGCATTACATTATACGTTGTGTAGGAAAGGAGACTACGAAACTCAAGATAAAGTGGTACTACTATCCATTACATTACATTTTCGATTATGATTATTGGTCAGCTTCCGTGTAACCCATCGTGATATGCAAACTCTTAAATTATATAGAATCAATTGCCTTTTTTATACCTCAGAAAGACATATGCCAGTTAAAAAAAATAAAATAAATAATAATAATAATCGGAATTCATATCTAACAAATCGTACAAGACAAGCGTATTAGCGGAATTATTCAATATACTGCACGAAAAAAAAAATAAAATACTATGACGTCCATAATAATTAAAAAAAAAAATAAATAAATAAATAACAATGAAATAAGGGCTCATTTGCAGGAAACTGTGATATATAAACATAACACTAAAAGAAAAGAAGAAACCAGTGATATTATCGCCAAGTAAAAATCCATAATTCAAATGTCGGGAAACTATTGAACTTCCATAACTATATAAACAAAACATGGTGAGAATTGAAAAATAAAAGAAGGAAAAAAGACATACAAAGATACTGCTTTCCAATCAAGAGCTGTTGCCTGGAGCGAATGGTTACCAGCTATAGGAAAGTGTGAGTGTTGGAAGCAGCCACCCAATGAAGGGAAAAAGAAACAAAATAAAATACATAAATAAATAAAATGTGTAATATGTTAGTAGTATTGGACAGGATATCACTACCTCGTCCAATAACAACGACAGAGGGAAAGATAGAGCAAACAGACAGACAGACAGACGAAGAAACACCCAGGCAGAAAAATACAAGACAGACAGATGAATAATTAATACGTACACATATACATATATACTCTTTCTGAAAGATACATGAAAAATAAGGTTAAATGGAATCATAAAACCTGAATACATACACCTACACAAAAACAAGGAGGCAGGAAGAGACCAAGAGAGAAAAAGAAAGACAAAAAGACACACACACACACACACACACACACACACACACACACACACACACACACACACACATACACAAAAAAAAAAAAAAAAAAAAACGCTATGCCTGAAAGG
>NC_087154.1:29344526-29349526 GCF_035594125.1 Scylla paramamosain
AAGCTCAAAATGTACTTAGTAAGGTATTGTTTTAGGAACACTTTCATTCCAAACACTGGATCCCATTTAACTTCACGTTTATCGCCGCCATCAAACGAAAACGAGACTCGAATTCTTATCTAATTTCACCAAAAAACATACATAAATCTGCAAGCTGCTCTATTGACATACGAATTACTAAAAGTTAAATAATATATACAACGTCACAGAATAAATAACCAACACTGGTGCGGCGGTGAATGTAATAATAGTACTTGCTCAGACCCCGCAGCCATTGAGTGTGTGTCCACACGGCTGATGCATGACCGCTGCAGCTGTTACTTATCATACTCTGCCTGATACTTTTTTTTTTTTTTTCCATTTAAATATGACAGAGAATGTCAAGTTACCTCCAGAGCTAAACTTCCCAACTCAAATTGAATCATATCTTACTGAACTTTTTTTTTCCTTTTGTCGTGTATATATGTATTTTTCCCTTTGTGTGTGGGAGTTGAAATCACGCAACACTGATTTCTTTATTAAACTTCTTTAGCCATTGGTCACCATTGTTTACCGATAAAAAACAAGATACGGGTTACTACAAAGTATAACACATTGAATTTCCAAGAAGCAAATATGATGACCGTTGCGGCCGTGAGTCCCGGAAGAATGTCAAAATGTTACCTTAGCCTCAGAGAAGACATGACAACAGGGCGCAGGGAACCCTTGCTACTACACGATGGTAAACAAATTCTTCTGACTGCTCCTACCTCTATGTATCTGGCGCGGCAAGACAAGGGAGAGGAAAGGGAGAGGAGATGGAGAAGGGCAATGAAGGAAGGAAAGTGTGGAGATGAAGGTAGAAGGATGGTGTAGCGGGGAGATCAGTGGTTGTTTATGTGGAGGGAGTGAATTAATCAAGAGGAGCAAGGGTGCAGGCTACAGCCAAGGTAACTAAACACGTAGCGACAGGTCCTTCAGTGGAGACCAACATGAACTGACAGGCCTCCCGCTTGGCTATGCTACACCCCAACACCTGGATGGAGTTTCCTCCTTGAAGTGCATAGATAAGAGTGTCTAGTTATTTAACGATAGGCAGGCTACTTTTAGCATCACGCGGGCACAAAACACATCGGTAATCAATTTGAAGAATAATGTAAATCCACCTAATCGCCTGCTGATGTTACTTCTCCCTCCCTCCATCTCTCTCTCTCTCTCTTACCTGGGCTGATCTAATGAAGCTGCAACCACCACCACACGCCTCCCTTATGCCACAACTCCGCCCGCCCTAGCCGCCAACACCAATTTACATGTAAACTAACAAAGCCAAACTCCAGATTTCATCCTTAATTCAAGTTGTATCCAGGGTGAGGCGAAGTGCTTGACCGCTCACCTCGAGTTACGGTCACCCTCAGCAGCACAGAAGCTTTACACACACACACACACACACACACACACACACACACACACACACACACACACACACACACACACACACACACACACACACACGTGCTCATGTATCCAATATGTGATGAATATCGAAATGAGAGTGACAATAGCATTACAGCGTTTTTCCACCCACGCCAAACAATATGCCTCCCATTAAATGTGACACTGGGCTCTCCTGACAGCTAGCAAGGAAGATGGACTACGCGACAGCCACTCAGCATTACTAAGCACTGAAGTTACACATAGCTAATAAGTTAAACACACTAGCAGTTCACAAGGCGTTTTTGCATACTGTAATCTCTTCAAAACTTCATAGCCTGATAACTAACTGTTCATGGTGTGTGTGTGTGCGTGTGTGTGTGTGTGTGTGTGTGTGTGTGTGTGTGTGTGTGTGTGTGTGTTAGTGGAGGGTTCCTAAAGCTTTAGAACTGCTCCACATCATCTAAGCATTACGAGTGTCAGTTCTCGTGCGTTCAAGATCAGTGAGCAATATGAAGAGGACGTTCCAGCCTCCTCATCTACCTTTTATCAATCATTCATGAAGATGACTGGCACCACCACAACACCCTCCTCCCATGATCAATGATTCTTACCTTTGCATCTCAACTCAGCATCTGGCAGTCCAACATTACCTGAAATCAGAGACAAGTATCTTTTTAATAACCTGGTTACAATTATTACGTTTGGTACATGAATATAAGTTACTACAAGTAGAAAATATTGCTTGAAATTTTATTCTTTTTATTAATTTCATACAAGACATCATATACACTGATGACAAGAAGAATCAATCAGCAAAAATGGTAAAAGTTATGACGCAATCAAAAAAGAAAAGTAATTAGCTGAGCCATGTGTTGCCTGACTATCCTAACACTGCCCTGCACTTAGCTGAAGGCCATTACCACTATCCCTTAAAACTGATTTCACCACCTCAGGTCTTAAGAAACACTGCCGTCGGGCCCTGCAGACCAGCGGGCGGCAGGCGACAGCAGGCCAACAGGGAGGCTGGCAGGTCATCTGGGTAGCCAACACGTGCCCTTCTTCCCCTGGGACTGACAAGCGCCCCTTTGATGCTCCTCATATGAGAGTTTTCAGTCTTTAGTGTCACAAACATTTTTATTTTCCCGGATAACGCGAAAAAATTCAATTTAGTTAGTGCCGGATTTCATTTCACGATCAAAGCCATATCAAATGGTATGCATGACTCAGCCCCGCCCGCTCACTCCAGACCCGCACCTTCCCCTCCTCTTTCACAGCCAATCTATATATACTTTTTGAAATAAAAACTTTTTTTGTTGGGTTCATTAACTTCTATGAATTTAAGTAAATTCAAATAAGGATTTGTTTTATTAAAGTGAAGCTGACGTTCTGCTCGCTGCCCCACCGCAAAGTAAATACCGACCCTTGCATTTATTGACGCTGCAATTCAGATAAAACTTTTATACCACAACAAAAGTGTAAGTTTTCTTCCACACATTTCATATACACAGACAGGTTCCTAACATTTGAACTGGTGACAGACACTGCACACCTTTCTTAGATAACAACACACGAAAATATCATGGCATCAATTTCAACCAAGTATAAAAATGTCCTTTTCAGGGAAAAAAAATGAGTAGTCAAGGTACTCCAATAAATTTTAGCTTACTCATCATCAGGCCAGTAAGCCTCGTCTGCCACCAAGTCTAGTTTTCTTCATGTTGTTTGAATGTGGTCTGAAAGCACCACCAAAATATTTAACGGACACCGATAAGAACATTCCAGAGTGAGGCGATCCGTTATAACACTAATCTACTTTTTGGTATTATGTTCCTTCCTTGTGTTGCGTGTCACTGCCATCATTTCCGACACATTCACAATGACCATCCACTTGTAGGCCACTGAAATATGCAGCACGTAACAGTGTTGTTACTATGTGCTGTGGGTGAAGACTCAGCCAGCCAATTCAATCGGCAAATTTTGAAGAACAGAATTTCATATCAAAAATTAAGTTCACGAACGGGTAAGGAAGTCAGATCTTTTTGGATCAAAGAAACGAGTATTGCACAAAGGCTCGAAACAAACACTTCTTACTTAATATACATTTGATTTAGCATAAAGGAGATTCATGAAAGCTGTGGATGAATACATTTATAGTTCCACTGGGAACAAAATTCACAAATAAGAGACGTCTATGTGTTTTCTATTGACTTAAAGTCTTTATGGAGTAGTATAAAGCGGCAAACCAGATTCTTAATGGTAAAACAATAATAACACTGACTTACAATATATAAACAGTAAACAGGAATACAACAGAGCCATCAGGTGTGCTTGCCGTGCCTGCAGGAGGCGGGCAGCATCAGTCACCAAGGCCACACACGTGTATACTCTGCAAGTGAACAGGAGCTCTGGCTCACGGCGGAGCGAGGCTTCAGTGTTACCTTCAAGCGTCCCACCACAAGCACCGTCTTGTGTCACGATGTTATGTGCGCCCGCGTTTTCTTCAGCACCTATGATATGTTTTTAATCTTTATCTCTCTCTCTCTCTCTCTCTCTCTCTCTCTCTCTCTCTCTCTCTCTCTCTCTCTCTCTCTCTCTCTCTCTCTCTCTCTCTCTCTCTCAATTTCTTGCATTTAGCCAGTCAGTCAGTCAGTCAGTCAGTCAATCAGTCAAGTTTGATGTTTCAACGTCCCTGAGAATGAATGAAAACATGAGTTTCAGACGTATTGGATTCGTTTCCACGTATGAATGGCGTGACTCCCACGCACGCCAGGCAGGTGTCACAGGTGTTGGCGGCACGTGAGGGGCGTCGGGAATACATGAGCCACCCACACTCTCTTTTTCACTCTCTCAAACACACACACACACACACACACACACACACACACACACACACACACACACACACACACACACACACACACACACACACACACACACACACACACACACACACACACACACACACACACACACACACACACACACACACACACACACACACACACACACACACACACACACACACACACACACACACACTGCTTGCACCGAGAGCGATAATTCTTAAAAATAGCCTCCGCATGCAAGTATACTGCATGATGCATTTGTTTATTCACGTGAAAAGTCAGGCAATATAAAACGGGATAATGAATATACATATCATTGGTATACTTTTTTTTTTTTTATCAACTTCGCGAGTCATTTTCATCAATAGCAAGCGTGATAACATAGTATTACATTTCATTAACACACAACACCGCACTCCATTGTCCTTGCTGCCCGAATGTCAAGCTTTTTAAAAACCAACAATAACAGATAATTCTAAAAGAGAACATTTTTGTGATATATTAACCATTTTTCGTGATAACTGATACTCTAACGCAGATTCGGTTGCAGTAGCAGCAGCAGCAGCGTCTCCCTCCACAAGTGTGAGTGTCAGTCGGAACACCTGCACGGGATGGGGCCGCGGTGAGGTGAACCAACGATCAGCAGCAGCAGCAGTGGTGACGAGCAGCGCTGAGACACCCAGGCGGGAACCTAATCAGTCCCCCATATTGTCACTGACAGCTGACATAATAGCGTGTTTA
>NC_087154.1:29354526-29369526 GCF_035594125.1 Scylla paramamosain
CCTCTCGCGATTTCCTCCTTGCCAAAACACAAGATTTCCCAGGACCCTCTTACAGCTCAATAATTTACTCTTCCTTGTATACTCCGTCTCAAATTACGCCGCACGTGCGGTACAAGATTAGTACGCTATCTCTACGTGTATACAGCGAGCCTTTTGTTAGGAAACCGTAAGAAATTCAGTCAGAACGTTACATTATCACAAGTCTGCGTCTTGTAGTAATGTATGCTTCCTTATTTTTTATCCTTTCTCATATAGTAAATAAGTACGGAAAGAAGAAAATACATAAACGCGATATTTTCTTCACATTTTTCTATTCTGTTCCCTAAAAATATGTATTCGTTTATATAACGTACCCGTAAATAAAAAGCAATACAAAAATACGTACTACATATTTTTCTTAGTCATTCCTTTCTTTCGTATTGTATTTTCTTTGAACGTACGAGCATTATAGGATAACATGAAAAGAACATACAGAAACGTACACTTTTGATATTAGGCACTGATTTATTCATTATACAATATTCCCCTCTATGCCATAAAGGGTGCCTTGCCTGGGAGACGCGCGGTGTGATGACGACTGCCTACAGTGGGTGTGGGCGTCCTAAGCTGCACTAAAATGATTTACGGATAACAGGAGCTTGTAACTCTCGCGCCACGATCATTAAGTCGCGCCACGTGTGTTTGACGAGCCAGACCCGGAAGAGTGAGTGTAATTTCTGGCCTTTGAATAATACAGCAACTGGAAGATTTTGTTTGGAATATTGTACAGTTTTCAGTCCCCACAGAACGCAACAGATGAGAGGGAAATACGACCAGCACCAAGACGACCACATGGTGACAAACAGTGGTGGTGACGCATTTAATAATCATCATTAGTTAACTGTGTGGTCGACGTGCTTCCAGTCTTTCAGCAATAGTGTGGCTCATGTATATTGCAGTGTTGCTTAAAATCTATTGCTGAGCGGCTAGTGTTCTTGATGCAACTGCCAAACTATGCAGGAACAGAACCTGAAAATACTGTAGGCACACAAGATACAAAACAAATAAATAAATGAATGAATAAATAAATAAAAATGGAAAAAATATGGGGAGCAGTAAAATACGAGTTGAAAATCTTCACAATAATAAAAATGCAAAATATAAAGCAAAGGATCAGAATAAAAACAGATTAAGTTCAACTAGAAAAGAAAAACACACAAAAGTAATAAATATAAAACATTATAGTCAGAAAAAGTAATTATAATAAATAAATATTAATAAAACAAAAACCAAGCTGAAACACAAAAACCAGACAAGTAAAGGAAAACCTGAGTAATAATAATAAATCAGTAAATAAAAATTAACAGAGCACGAGGTAAAACTAGTAACATGTAATCACAACAAAAGAGTAAACCAAAAAAATAATAATCACAGTGAAAAGTCCATCAAAAAAAAAGGTCCCCCCTTTAAAAGTTCCCCCTAAAAAGTTCCCCCCTAAAAAGAAAATGTAGATTGAAACAGGAACAAGCAAAGCCCCCGCAGCACAGCAGAGGGGACGAGCCGCGGCGCCCCAACAAGACCACTGAATTATTGAGTGACGTGCGGACCTCTAAGTGGCCTTTGGTGGAGAAATCGATGGGGTGTTTGCTACTTACTCCAGGCATCCGTCTGTATCCGCCCCTGAGGCACCCCTAGCACCCGACACGCTCGCCCCTAACGCTGCTCAGGGATTCTACGAATATTTGTCGTGACCGAGATGTTGCACGGATTTGTAGATGTCTGGTATTAAGTTCAACCTCATAATAGAATTTCATAATATACTTTCTTCTTTTTTTCTTTCCTCATTTTTTTTCTTCTATTTCTTCTTTTCTTGTTCTGTCTTTACGTCATGTGGTGCTTAATTTAATGTCACCACAAACCTCCATCTTGCCACTCTCTGTCGCACCTTTCATTCATTACTTTAATATTACTGACCCTGTATCACCTGCCATGGTATTGGTATGCTATGCTATCTTGTCTCAATGGACCCGGCCTGCAAATACTTCATGTAACAGATAATATTGGTATTGCAATATACTTAGGCCGAATAAAAATATCAAATAAAAAAAATAAAAGATAAATATAAAAGTATATAGCACCATTTCCCTTGTCACCTTCTATTAACTTGTGGAAGTCAAATGGAACAGATGGAAAAATTATCAGGAGCAGATTTCTTAGTTCTTTTAAAACAGTTTCTGGTAAGTGAACTATGTATGTGACGTTAAGTAATAGATGTTTTCAGTGAATATTGAGTGTGGATCTCTCTCTCTCTCTCTCTCTCTCTCTCTCTCTCTCTCTCTCTCTCTCTCTCTCTCTCTCTCTCTCTCTCTTCCTCTCTCTCTCTCTCTCTCTCTCTCTCTCTCTCTCTCACACAATACCCCTTATCCCTCCCAGCCTCCTCGTCTGTCTGCCAATTAGCTGCCAGAAGCCCCGCGCGCTGCCTAAGTAATATGGATGGGCGCAGTAGCAAGCTTTTATGAGGCGAAAGGGAAGCAAGTAGTGAATGAGCGCTGCTTCTGCCTTGCCGACACGCTGGAGTGGAAGTGGCCGCTGAGTTATAGACTGTGCTGTAGGAGTAAGAGCGGCAAGGATGTAGGTAAAGGAGAGGCAGAGAAGGTACATAGAGCAGGATGGTTAGGTGGAATAGGAGAGAGGTGGGAGAGGTAGGATAGGAAGAGTGGAAGTAAGGGAAGATAGAGAAGATGTAGAGAGAGAGAGAGAGAGAGAGAGAGAGAGAGAGAGAGAGAGAGAGAGAGAGAGAGGAGAGAGAGAGGAGAGAGAGAGAGAGAGAGAGAGAGAGAGAGAGAGAGAGAGAGGTAAGATAGGTAGGATGAAAGCGAAGATTAAAAAAGAATGGGAGATGAAAAGACATGGAGGGGGGAATGAATAAGAGTTAAAATTGGAAGAATGGAAATGAGAAAGAGGGGAGCGTGGAAAAAGGTAGGATACGAAGACTGGAAATAAGGAAAGGTGGGGAAGGATAGGGAGATGAAAAGAGAGGGGGGGTGGAATATGTAAATTGTAAAAATGGAAAGAAAAGAAGATAGAGGAAAATGAAGGATGGGGAGATGGGGAAAGGAGCAGTAGAAGGGTTAAGATAGGAAGAATGAAAAGAGGAAAAGAATGAAGAGGAATGGGAGGTGGAAAGGAGGAGTAATAGAATAACTAAGACATGGAGAACAGAAAGAAGGGGAGAAGGAAAAAACTGAGAAAATATTCAAAATAGAAAACGAGGATAAATATGAAAGTGAAAAACAACAGAAATGTGGACATGACGTACAACAAAGAAAAAGAAGATGCGGAAGAGGATAAACATGAATAATGCGAGAAGGAAAAAGAAAAGAAAGAAACATTGAAAGGTTTGAATTTAATAGAGAACCGCGCACTACCACTCACTTTAGCACTGTAAAAATAAACCTTAGGCAGCACAAAGCAAGACACCTGCTAATAAATAAAAATGTAATAGAAATAAATATATGACCACTTCATCTTTACTACTACTTATCATCACCACCACCATCATCACCACCACCACCATCACCATCGCCACCATCATCTTCAAGACTATTATTATCATTATGTACTTCTTCCATCTTTATTAGATTACACTACCATTGCTCTTCTGTCACCATCATGATCCGAACATTACTATATTATCTTTGTTATTATTATCATTGTTACTACTACTACTACTACTACTATCATTACTTCAGCTAATGCTTCTGTTTTCATCATCATAATCGTTACCACCATCACCATCAACACCATAGCCACAAACAAGAAATTAACAGATCTTGGCACCTACAGTGCAAACAGACCCAGCTTGACCACTATAATACAAGTCATAGTGTTTTGATGATACGAGGACAAGAAAAGGAATAAAATCACTTAAACGATAGGAATTTCTAAACAACTGGTACCGAAGGTAAATATTGCCAATTGCTTCGTCCAAGAATTGTAACATTTCAAATTTTTCACGTACAGATCTGATTACGCTTTTTAGTCGGAAGCAACTTCGGCAAACAAACGAAATAATGTTTACTGGAGGCGACCAGGCAAGTGATATACCTCCTAAACTTTTATTTCCTCCAGGCTGAGACCTACTAGACTAACATGCAGGGGGGAAACAAGGAATTCTCGGTAGCGCCATAAAATGACACTGTTGGGTGGCTGTGGAAGGGATGGCATTTGTTAAAGTTGGGATAAATTGATATATCTGCCAGGTGGACTGGCAGCATGACTCGTCTGACCAATAACAGTACGTACATAATAAATAGATATACCGATTCTCCCAGTTATAACCATCAGTTCAACGACTTAAATATACAACACTGCAGTTAGTTAGTGTTTTTAGTCACCATCCCTGTATTTACGAGTGACAGGCAAAGAAACATAAATAACACAAACATATACACGGTCTACAAGCAGTGGCCTGTTCTTAAGTGTATTATGAAATTTGAATATACGATCAATACAGAAGCGACTCTCACACCGGACAGGTGACAAGGGAGCTGACACATGAACAACAATATCGTGCTGCACTGTGCAAATAGAACTGGAAAGTTACGACTACATCAGCATCTGCAGGGTATCCTATTTGCTCTCACCCGCCTCACTTCTGATATTCAATTCAACAACATTGATCAAAGAGACAACATCAAACACTCAACACTGTGTTTTCCCTCACTATCCCTGTATTGACGAGGAGGCAGGCAAACAGACATAAATAACTCAGATACATCTACATGATCTACAAGCACTGGCCTGTTCTTAAGTGTATTATAACATTTCAATATAAGATTGATACAGAGGCCACTCACATACATCTACATCTGCAAGGAATCCCATTTGCTCTCACCCGACTCACTTCTAATATTCAATTCAACAATATAAATCAAAGAGACACCAAACACTCAACACTGTGGTTTCCAAGTCAGTGAATTCTTACAAGTGTTGTGACATTTAAACTTCTCTGAAGGAAGTGATGCTATAAAAATAGTTTTGAAAGGAAAGAATCAGCTTTGTTCTGTGTTAAGAGGCTTAACTCCTCTCCAAGCATTTAACGTGAGGAGGAAAGCGGGACTGGAGAATGTGTGCGTGATGCAACGATGCTCACTGCAACAGTGGAGTGGAGCCCTAGTCATGAAAAAAAATCGGCAGCCAATTCCCGTTAATTGTTGTTTCTTTTTGGAATACTGAAAAAAATAAAAACGTCCCTGGTCAGTCCGATGCCTTCATTTTTCATTTAGGCCATGCAATTTATAAATCAATTTTCCATGTAAACACCGATTACGTAATGACCACTTTTGTTACCGCGCGGTGTTATCTGTGCACGTATACCTCGTATGGTGAAATCATTTCTGCTTTACTCGGTACCACAAGTCTTGTTAAGCAATTATTTAATTCTGTAAAAAAGAAAATAAATAATTTCAGAGAACACTTACGTCGACAGACAAATCAGACAAATTGTAAACAATGTTACACAAAGGCACATTGCTGTAATACAACACTCGTTAACAGGGTTTTCTGTGCGAGTCTTTAACCAACACAAAAGTGCGCACTACTGTTTGACCAGCTGACGAGTATGTCACACACTCCACGTCTAGAACAGAACTCCCTTGCTTCTTTAATAATTTTCCAACACCGTCTTTCGGAGTCCACAAGCAATATGCAGCATATGGTGACTATGCTGAATGGCACCGCATCCAATAAACAAAACCACGGGAAGAGATAAGGACACAAAGAAAGGCAGCCACCCAGACGGCCACACAAACACAATTAAAAGCAGAGATAAAACAACAGGGATACTAAAAAAACATTGACGAAAAAGAGAACACACTGACAAAGAATTAATAGGTCACTGAATAAAGAAAAATAAAAAAGCGGAGGTGACAGGAACATCTACACGACAGACATAGTAAAAAGTACCAAAGTAATAAAAATATGAAAAAAAAGTGAATTTTACAGTGGAGGGATTCCAATCAAGAACGATGAAGATGAGAACAACACAGAGATCGATCGACACACAGGTGAGTAACAGCACACAAAGACGTCCACGCATTGCCACACGAAACACGAAGTAACACAGTGGAACACAAAGGAAGAACAAAACACCACTAGACATGTTGGTCCTTACGAAGCTCGCAATAAACTACAACTATCTCATCTAAAGTAAGACACGTAGGAGAGTAAAAGCAACAAAGGCTAAGCGAGCATGAACTAAGATAAACACACACACACACACACACACACACATACACACACACACACACACACACACATACAGACAGGACGCAACCATAAGCAAGCAACCATTCATTTTGGATAGAAAAATACATATATTGGACATAAATGTTGGAAATTTTACTCTCAAAAGTTGATAAAGTTTGCTAGTGAAGGAAGAACGTAAAATGTTGGAAAAATGTATTTTGATGCAAGAGAAACGGAAATATAGAAAGAAAATATTACTGCAACTGTATCTCAGTGGCGAGGAGTCAAGATGAAGGAGAGGGAAACTGTTTTTTAAACATACACAAAAATCTCAGCAATAATAAAACGAAGACGAAAAGAATAATAAAACTTCACATGAGATAGAATACTGAAATATCCATTAATTCTGAATGAGGTTAAAGTCATTCATTGCTTACCTCATCCTTATACAGAAATCGATGATTTGGCGAAGTTTTATAAGCAAGAGAAGAATAGGAAGTGCATGACTGTCTCAACAAGAGTAATTTATATGTAACCTGTCAGCTCTTGATTCCATTTCATCACAGATAACCTTTACAATGTAGAGCTGCTGACCTGTCAAAGAAATACTCTAACGAGAGAGAGAGAGAGAGAGAGAGAGAGGAGAGAGAGAGAGAGGAGAGAGAGAGAGAGAGAGCAGAGAGAGAGAGAGAGAGAGAGAGGAGAGAGAGAGAGAGAGAGAGAGAGAGAGAGAGAGAGAGAGGGAGAGAGAGAGAGAGAGAGACAGAGACAGAGACAGAGAGAGAGAGAGAGAGAGAGAGAGAGAGAGAGAGAGAGAGAGAGCGGGGGGGGGAGGGCGCTATTGCATGTAAACTCACCCTTAAATTACTCAACCAAAAATGACTCAAAATGCAAGTTTCACGAAGAAAACACAGATCCCAGCATTGCGAACTATAGTAATTTGCCTCGGTAATGCACACAGAGGACCCACAATAGCAATAGTTGCTCATTGAACGAAGACCCATACACAAGGAGGGAATGTGAGGGAGGCGGCTGCTGTACAAATCTTGGCGTGACCAAACAGGCGGCGCCCAACAAAGACACAGCCTGACCACTGGGGCGACACATCACTCACGCGTAATGGGGAAGGGCGAGGAAGAGCGAGATGAAGAGGAGACAAGGATGACAACATACTTTATACAGGAATATGATCCAGATGCGCGGCGGGAGACTTGTCTCGGCAGCCACAGGATAAACAAACCCAACACCCCAAGGTGATAACACGCCGGCCGCCGCTCCGCCTCCCGTGGAGGACAACAAAGGCGGCGCCGCGAAGCAAGGCTCATGACGGAGGGAGGCGGGGACCTGGCGTGCCTCAGCGGTGATGGGCGGCAGGGCACGGGCAAGGTGACAGGGACACGCACCAACACCCATGCCTCAGGTCATGTGGGATGTCTAAACACGAAATGAGTCCACGAGTGCGTCTTTATTTACTTATTGGACAAAAATATGAATTCCTGTCTTTCTTTTTTTTCTGTCAATATAAAAAGAATAATGATAATTATATGAATAAGGTAAATTTATGCACAAAAATGCAATAAAAACTAAAAATAAAGAAAAAGTAAAAACAATAATTTATCCGCTATTCCTATGAGGCACAAGTGTCATACAGCTGCCGTCAGTCAAAGGATCCTGCCTCCCCGCGTGGCGCTGCCGGGATGTTCGTGGGGCGAGGTGGGGTGCGTGCTGGCCGGGGGCAAGGGACTATCAGGCAGGTTATGGAAAAACAGGAAACCAAACAAAAATATGCCAGTGAAAAATACAAAACTACAAAAAGTGACAACTTTCCTTATATAATATTTAGGATGTAGCACACACACACGCACACACACACTCACTCTCTCTCTCTCTCTCTCTCTCTCTCTCTCTCTCTCTCTCTCTCTCTCTCTCTCTCTCTCTCTCTCTCTCTCTCTCTCTCTCTCTCGTACGTGTGCGTGATGGTATGCAAGCACGAATCTATTTCTGGCGAGTTATAATGCAGCATATTAGCCTATTGATTAACAACAATTGCTTTTACTACCTATGCATTATTTTACTAATGGATGGCCATACATTCAGGGGTAGGACGCGTAGCATATATTCGTTCTTTTTTTTTTTTTATCAGACTGACACATCTATTACTGAAGGCCAAAACACACATCCTATTACTGGGGAAAAAAATATCAAGAAATTTATTGCTGTTTTATCCTTTGCTTCCGGTTCAGTACAGCTACAGCAAGCCGTATTATTATTATTATTATTATTATTATTATTATTATTATTATTATTATTATTATTATTATTATTATTATACTGAATTTATTCAATTTTACCGGTGTGTGTGTGTGTGTGTGTGTGTGTGTGTGTGTGTGTGTGTGTGTGTGTGTGTGTGTGTGTGTGTGTGTGTGTGTGTGTGTGTGTGTGTGTGTGTGTGTACGGCAGAATCAGGTTCGTGGCAATTAACAGTGATAAGACATGGTGTGACGCAAAATGATGACATAAAGAGATGAGATATGCTATAGTACAGTAAGGTATCTGCAGTGTGTTGAGATGTGGGGTGGGGTGGCGTGGCGTGGCGTAGCGACGTGAGGCAGAGCGGTGGGTAATAAACAGTGTGGTGCGGCTCAAGCTTCTCATCAGCGCACCTGTTTAATTAAGCCCTCTCATCCCGTCTACTTTCATCCACCACAGCCTGCAGTCCTGCCATCTCTACAGCAACGGCCTGGCCTTACTTCACTCCCTTTACCGCTGCCCTCCCACACCAGTTTCCTCTCCAGGGCCTTATTCATTTTCCAGACGACACTTTAAACCTGTACAGCCCTAACTCACTGGCCAGGCTGACGCGTCTCTCTGCTACACCCACGCCGGGCCGGGAAAGTGGTCCACCCTTTACTTTCACAGTCCGCCGATTCACTGCCGTCTGGTCAAGTCCTTTCAGCTTCCTGCAAGTGTTCGGCCGCCCGTATAAGCATCCCCGTCATGTTTACGACGAGTAGAGACGCGACCTGATGGAGTGTGTTGCTGAGTATGAACACGCTTAGGAAGTGCATTTATTTTCAGTTCACAGTACGTACTTCCAAGCCGTTCATTCAGCTGACAGTGACTCCGACAGACTGTGCATCCCAACCCAGTGGTGATGGCCTAGTGTGAGACTTTTATGCTTATGCCATGACTAAGAGCGTTGATCATCTATATTGAGCGTGTATACTAAATTTCACGGGCAACTGGATAAAAGGGTAAATGGGCCGCGGAACGAACTATAATAAGTGGATGTGTGCTCATTCAGCTGACAGTGGATGCGCTACAATGTGTCCCATCTCACCTTAGCAATAATGGCGGTGGCTGCAACACTTTTTTTCAGTCATGGCAACGAACATTAATCAATATGCCAAGACATTAAACTCAATGGGCTAACAGGTCCCCCATTAGGAAAAAAGTAGGACTGAAGGACGTGAGTGGCTGAGATCTTTTTATTTACAAGAGATGCTTGACTAAATGCCTTTCTTCATGTACTATCCCTGTTACACATTGCTGGCCTCTGTCGCGTAAGCCTTACTACTACTCTTGTTATACAGTTCATTCATTCATTCATTCAAGCCAAGGGCAACAAAGAGGTGATTAAAGGTCCCGAAAAAGTAGTCAAAATAATTATCCAAAGTATGAGGAAAAGTGTCTTGAAACCTCCCACTTGAAAGAATTCAAGTCGAAAACTGGGAGAAATGCAGAAGCCAGGCATGGAGTTCTAGTTACCAGCATCTCTCTCTCTCTCTCTCTCTCTCTCTCTCTCTCTCTCTCTCTCTCTCTCTCTCTCTCTCTCTCTCTCTCTCTCTCTCTCTCTCTCTCTCTCTCTCTCTCTCTCTCTCTCTCTCTCTCTCTCTCTCTCTCTCTCTCTCTCTCTCTCTCTCTCTCTCTCTCTCTCTCTCTCTCTCTCTCTCTCTCTCTCTCTCTCTCTCTCTCTCTCTCTCTCTCTCTCTCTCTCTCTCTCTCTCTCTCTCTCTCTCTCTCTCTCTCTCTCTCTCTCTCTCTCTCTCTCTCTCTCTCTCTCTCTCTCTCTCTCTCTCTCTCTCTCTCTCTCTCTCTCTCTCTCTCTCTCTCTCTCTCTCTCTCTCTCTCTCTCTCTCTCTCTCTCTCTCTCTCTCTCTCTCTCTCTCTCTCTCTCTCTCTCTCTCTCTCTCTCTCTCTCTCTCTCTCTCTCTCTCTCTCTCTCTCTCTCTCTCTCTCTCTCTCTCTCTCTCTCTCTCTCTCTCTCTCTCTCTCTCTCTCTCTCTCTCTCTCTCTCTCTCTCTCTCTCTCTCTCTCTCTCTCTCTCTCTCTCTCTCTCTCTCTCTCTCTCTCTCTCTCTCTCTCTCTCTCTCTCTCTCTCTCTCTCTCTCTCTCTCTCTCTCTCTCTCTCTCTCTCTCTCTCTCTCTCTCTCTCTCTCTCTCTCTCTCTCTCTCTCTCTCTCTCTCTCTCTCTCTCTCTCTCTCTCTCTCTCTCTCTCTCTCTCTCTCTCTCTCTCTCTCTCTCTCTCTCTCTCTCTCTCTCTCTCTCTCTCTCTTCATCGCCACCCGGGTAACATAGGCAACACAGGCGCTAAGGCTAGGAAAGTGTTCGACAGAAGTGGAGAAACAGCGTGCCACGAAGCGAATACCGTGCTCAGGTGCCACGCTACTAAATTCCCTCTCTTGCATACACCGTGACTTTTGTCCATGGATGAATATTTCTAATGGAGGAGCTTCCGTTTCCGCTGAAAAATAAATAACACTGCTGCTTTGAACACTTCACTACCGCTTTCCTTCGGAAATTAATGACATATAAGTTTTAGATATTTATTAAAGTACGTGCGTTTATACTCTGCATTCAGTTTGTGTATGGTAAAAGTAAAGTGGGACAAGTTTTATGGTAAGGCAGCGAAAGATAAGGTAAAGTAAGGTAAGGTAAGGAAAGATAAGGAAGGTGAGTTGAAGTGAGTTTAAATTAAGGTAAGGTGAGAAAAGGTAAGGAAGGTGAAGTGAAGTGAGTTAAGGTAAGGTAAGGCAAAGTAAGGGAAGCGAATGGAAGATAAACCTCAAAATTAAAATCAAATTCAAAATTAAAGCTAAAGCTAGAGAGAGAGAGAGAGAGAGAGAGAGAGAGAGAGAGAGAGAGAGAGAGAGAGAGAGAGAGAGAGAGAGAGAGAGAGAGAGAGACCCAATACATTCTATCCTCAGCTACAACTCGCTCTCCATCCTATTCTTGTACACGCCGCCCACGCCTCCTCCCTTCCCCACTCCCCCGCCTCTCCACCCCCAAACCTCCACCTGTTGCTTCCCTCCACTTTAAAACGTAACCACCACTCAAAAAAAAAAAAAAAAAAAAAAAACAGCAGGCCGCACGAGGACCATCTCACTAATCCTTCATTCCACGAGACGGTTACGTTCTGCATAAAATTCTTCATCCGGATTTGTCAGAACTTAAATACTATAACATTTTATGCTATAAACTATATCTCCTATTGATGGTCAGTCAATGCTGGATTTCCAAGGATTATGTCCTCTCCCTGGCAGGCCCCCTATGGTTGGCTACGGGTGCCCTCCTTTCTCCCTACCGCAGCAGCTTCCACCACAGCGCCGTCCATCAAGGGAGGGTGAGTGCATAGTCTGCATTCATTGTATTACTGTCCAGAAAAATAATTCATTGTAAAATCATGTACGGTAAAAATGATGGTTTACTATAGATAAATGATGTACAGTAAAATCATTCATTGTATATATTATCGGGAAATGATGTATAGTAAAATCGTTCATTGTAAACACTAAAGAAAAATTTTGTACTTGAAAACCATTCATTGTAAATATTATAAAAATTATGTACAGTAAAATTGTTCATTGTAAAGACAATAGAACATTCATTGTTGTTATTACGAGTCATACAGTGCCACGATACACTAAGAAAGGACGAGTAGGAATCTCATTACGCTACATCTCATTAAATTCCAGTCAATATCATCAGCCATATTTTTTCTTATACTTTGTTATTGGTTCCATGCATTATGCAGTAATATATAAATGGGTTCTTATATCAAGATTACTAAAATTATAAGGAAAAGAAAGAGCGAAACGTTAATCTTGAGGAGTAATCAGCTCCTTGCCGCTCCTCACGCCGCCATTCCCCGCGGCTGACAGCTAAGTGAAGAAGCTCCACTGCACAAATTGGTCCTCCGACGTATTTTCTGGTAAATCTGGACAGAATCTTGGTGACTCAATTTGCTCTGAGAGAGTTATGGGTTCATGACCACAGATCCGATCCTCTCTTCAGGCACTGCCACACAACACATTTCCTACGCACTTAATGAAACCCATGAAATTAAATGCGGAATCCATCACACTTTACTGAAGAGATTTTATTTAAATTTCATTTTCACTCAAAGGAAAAAGTAAACGTGAACCTTTCAGTCAGCAGCGACTTGATCGCGGGCGCTGCATTGTTAGAACAGCCAGAGTGAATGAGGGGACCGAGAGTGAGGGAGGAGGAGGGGGCGGAAAAGGCAAGGAGAGATTGAAAGGAAAGGTATAAGAGGTAAAACCAGGCCGCGGCACCGAGGGCCATTTGGAGGCAGGAGGGAGAGAGAGGGAAAAGGAGGGGAGGGAGAGGGAGGGAGAGGGAGGAGAGGGAGGGCTTGGTGTGTTGGCAGTGGCCTCAGGACCACCAGGCAAGGTAAACACAGCGTGACGCGCCCCGCTACATGGCTCTGATCGGTGTAGCTGATGGCGGGGCGAGCCGTGATGAGTGTCGAGGCGGTGGCGGAGGTGACGTGCAGGGCGATTCATTGTTGACTCTGCCTAATGAGATCGCTCCTGTGCGGCCCTGCACACAGAATTGGTGGGGGAGGCTTAGTGGCGTGTTGAGCCAGCCCCGCATCCCTTTGCCTGCTGTCTGCGGTCACGGCTGTCTGCTCGCATTAGTACGCCGAGTATTTAGTTGTTCATTTGGTAACCTTGACATTGCGTACCGTCTTCTTAATCCGCTTTCTCTCTCTCTCTCTCTCTCTCTCTCGTCTCTCTCTCTTCTCTCTCTCTCTCTCTCCTCTCTCTCTCTCTCTCTCTCTCTCTCTCTCTCATCCATCTATTACTCGCATATTCTCTCCCTCTCCCTCTCCCTTCCCCGCTGCTCACTTTGCACCGTGCAGCCAGCCGTCCTCTTCATTCTGCCTTTCCCTGATCATCACTACCATCTCCAAGACGCCGGCACATCGTCTCCTTCCATCACCTCTCCTCGCCATCACCATCTTTCTCTCCTCACTCCCCTCAGCCGCGACCTCTCCTTCCCAAGACGCACTGCACTGTCCTTCTCTGCCCCCTGACGCCGGCGAGCTCGTCTGGCGCCTCGCTGATGGCCGCCCAGGGTGTCGTGGCTTCTCCGTCACTACCCCGCGGCACACCATACTGAGGCGTAGGGAAAAACTCACGTAGGCGTCGCTGTATCAACTTGATGCGCATCTCAGGTCTCCCACACATACACATACGATATTATTTTGGATTCAATTCCAGTTCAATAATTTTATCAAACATACTCCATGATTTTACATAATTTGCTCATTTTCTCGTTAATGAGCACGATGGGATGAGGAAATCGCGTCGTTTCCAGATATTTGCTTGAAAAAAGATAATTACATTTTCGAATCCATGAAATATGCTGAAAAATGCTTATAATCACCAGTAACTCCTCATTTCCATTTATGATGAATGTAGGGAACGAGGCTTAAGTAGTTTCTAGACCGAATGAAATCAGGGGAATGAGACTGTGAGGGTTTCGTTTGTCTAAGTTAGGGATTAATGTGTATAATTCAGTGTGAGTAATTTACTACCACGTGTAGGAGCGAGGTCTGACTCCCCTCGGCCTTGCTAACCAATAACCCGATAACAAAAGGTAGTAATTATCATCGGCCACTGAAATACCAAACTATTTTTCACAAGGTAATGCTCCAGGTAGAAATTAATACCATTAGATCGACTTAAGTGCACTGAGCCACAATAGAGATTACTCATAATTTCAAATCCTATTTCCTGTTTCTCTCTGAATTTCCATACGGTGAATCTCATATGTAAATGAGTGCAAATCTTGGGACGCTGCATATGCAATAATTCTCTGCATCACGTTTGGCTTGGTGGGAACTGTACTTTGTGGAATATGCCTTTTGTTACAACATCCTCAAACTATTGTTAATAATACTGCCACCTTCTTGCTTTTCTTTTTTATGTCCTTGATTATTGTAGCGTAAACGTGCACATTCCTATCTTGCAAAATAACTAGAGATGTAATACGCGATTTTCAAAATACAAACAATGTTGTTTTCTGTACGCACTTAGAACACTCCAATAAAAAATCATTCTAAAAATTTCTAAGAGGATTTCCGAATTCTTTACTAAACTCATCCTGATTCTTTTCTACACGTACACACGGTAAAAAAGTATCGGTGTACAGGGTGTCCGATGCCGACAGTAAACATTAGAGCAACCACTGGTGTTGCGGGAGGGTTGGCTTGCCTGATTGTGGTTTGTTCGTAAGATTCGAACCATTCAGCGATTGTTTCATAGCTCCGATCCCAAAACATGTCATACACTTCCAAGAGGTTTACGTGGTCATCTTCGTATCATGGTCATGCCAGTCACCATGGGAACGACAAGCGACAAGCGGGGCTGTCGTAGCCCTCCATGCTGGGGGCTACAGCTTTATCGATATTGCCCGTCAGCTTCGTATTCACCTGACAGCAGGGCTACCAACGTATTTCAAGT
>NC_087154.1:29374526-29379526 GCF_035594125.1 Scylla paramamosain
GTCGCAACTAGGTTTCTAAGTGAAGCATTTGTACAACATTTCCTCTTAAAAACTGATAATTAAACCACGTCACGTTCAAATCACATTTTTTCCAATTACTGGTGCAATTAAATATAACAATACAGTAAAAGTGCAAAAACTGGCGTATAACTGAAGTGGCAGCTACGCAGAAGTTAAAATTGCTCTTAAAAGTTACAAGAGTCTTGTTAATTATGTAAATAATTATGAAAATGTTGTTGATGGAAGCGTGATTAAAAAAAAAAGAGAGAGAGATGGAGGAGCATAAGTAACAAAATCAGATGCCACCAGCAGGTTTCCATCATAATAAACAACTCACAATCTGCGACAGTGTTTAAAATAAGCATATTTCCTATTAACAGGCTGTTCTGTACATATCTCACACTTCCATAGGGAACAAGAACGAACAATAACAAAAGTAGTACTACCTATTTGTGTTTGCTAGAAGTACCATCCCGTGAGTGTTCACTTTCATGAATAAGCTTCCACAAGAATTAAACATAAAACAGAATTTCAGAATGTTACTCATTCCCTGACGAGAAGTGTGTTATGCGGCGAGCCGGTCGTGTTTAAGCGGAACACAGGACGGTGACTGCTGCCGTTCCTTCCCTTCCCATCCTCCCTCCCTTCCTCCCACTCCCCACAACACATGACAGACATGCACTTTAGAAGCACGACAGGACCGGTATCGCCAGAAACATTACACTAATGTGCATGTTGTCCTTAAATCTGGTGTGCCGTGTTGTGGTTGGCAATTAAATCACATTTCATGGACATTCTATCAAGCGTGGGTTTCCTGATTGTTGTTATTCGTAGTTAATTAACTTTATATTGAATGTTGAGTTTTAAAACCGCACTTGCTGCTTTAAAAAAAACTGCTTTACTTTGTTCCGGCAAACACCAAAACCCACGCAAGGCAAGACGTGATTTCCCTTTGGTGTTCTCACACATAGCATTTTATTCGACATTTCCAAGTCAGAAATGACCACCTTGTTGTCCCTGAGCACATGGAAGCCTTACCTGTCACGACCACGGCGCCAAGAGCCTTGTGCCGGCAGTGGCAGTCGCTCTACCCCTCTTCTCAAAATAGGAAAAACAGGAAACGCTTACTGTTATAAATACTAACTTTTTCTTCTTCTTCTTCTTATCAAAGGACACTTCTTCCTAGTGTTACTGTCAGCATTGCGTATAATCATGATGAGTTAGACTTTACTCAAAGGTATAAGTTCCATATTCAAGTACACACGCACGCACACACACACACACACACACACACACACACACACACACACACACACACACACACACACACACACACACACACACACACACACACACACAGGCCTCTTTCCCGGAACCTTTTTCCTCTTCTCGGCTATGAGGAGAGTGTGGAGGAGGAGAGGCTAGTGTGTGGTGTGGTGTACACAGCTGCTATTCATATAACTACTGACCTCTGCGGTATAATTCTAATATTTCGCAACATACGAAAATTTACCTACATATGTTTACCACCAAAATGCATTAGCATGCTTATAGTGGAAACTACGTTTTATCAGCAAACAACTAAATAACCAAATAAGTATGTAAAGACCATATAACACACCCATCATACTGTTTTGAAATGTGGCAGCGACGGAGGAAAGTGAGCGGGCGAGTGTGGTGGTAAGGTCGGCAGCCGGTGAAGGTAATGCGGGGCGCGGAGCTGCACACCTGACGGGGAGGTGAATCATGAGGCGCGCCGAGGCGGATGATGAGAGTGGTGGCGACACCCCATAAGGCAGGTGTGTGTTGCAGGAGGTGAGATGAGATAGGAGGAAATGAGGCAGAGGTCGCTGAGAGAATGTCGCGACCTAACAAGTCACCGAAGGAGTCCTGCCCGTGACGAGGCGAGCAGCAACAGGCTGGCGGGGAGCCTCACTGACTTGATTTGAGTTCCTGCCCCCAAGATGATTTTCCGCGGTGCAGAAAGTTAGACAACACTGATTAATTTGAACTGAGTAGCGACTGCAGGTGGCGTGGAGATTGGCTGCCTGAACTGTGTTCCTGAGCTATCCTTCCCTCACTGGGGCTCATTACCAACCACTGCCATGCATGTATATATATATATATATATATATATATATATATATATATATATATATATATATATATATATATATATATATATATATATATATATATATATATATATATATATATATATATATATATATATATATATATATACGAAACAAATGTAAGGAACCAGTGAACCAGTTACGGTGAGGAGGAAGAGCTGTACCAGTTCATCTTGCACTAATTGCCTCCCGGACCCTGCACGGCAGCATGTGTAATGGAGCAGGACGCTCGTCGCGAGGCAGCGGGCCAGTGGTGACGCTCCGGCCTTGGTTCCGCCGTGGAATAACGAACCTTATACCCTGCCCGACTGGTTTCCTATTGCCGGTAAGTTGGCAGTCGGTCATGTTTTGCAGCATGGGGGGTGACATGGTGCGTAGCATCATGATTCCACTGCACATCAGACGCACCAAAACTTCACTTATGAGTTCACTACACGAGGACAGAGGAGGCCGAACATTCAGTTTCGGCGTAGGGTTACGCGCTCACGTGCAGTCGATAGTTAATCTTTCTTCTTTTGTCTGTCACTAAGAGACATAAAATCGCTCCAACATAACACACACGTGCACAAGCATTCATTCTGATTGGTAACAAGGAGGAATGGAGCATCGAGTGGGAGCGTAAGCTTTCAGAGACAGGAGTATTAACAAGATGTCCCTTAAGGACGGTCAGAATTACAAAGGTTCCAGAACAACAGCAACTGTTGGAAAATACACAAACACTATTTTTCGAGCCTTAGTTAATATCATTATTATCAGTAAAACGCCTGGAAGGTGAGTGACGAGAGAAGTTGTCAGTAATGAGACAATGGAAGCACCACGCACATAGCGCACTTGGCTAATATTAAAATCACTCGTAGCTAAAAACTTTGCGCTATATACAGGACAGGAAATTTCATTCTGCGCTCAGTGGACCGGGCCGGACCGCTCAAAATAAAACAACCTCCGTAGAAAACTTTGCTTCGCTCGTAACAAATGAGTAGAATGTTCACTAAAGCCACTGGACACAGGTCGGCGTTGTTCAAACCAATAAACGTGATGAGATAAAAAAAAATAAATAAATAAATAAATAAATGCCCTTAGGTACATTTCCCTGATTGTACTAAGTATTCATGAAGAAGGAACACCAACGTCGCTCCATAACACTGTGAATAACTCTCCCTGAATAAGGAAACAAGTGACACACTAAACATTACGATTCTTCAGCTGTTTCGAGGTTATTCGAGAGTTGGTTACTGATTTCAAGGAAATGTGTAACAACTACAAGGATGATGATAAAGCTATATTAATGTAGTACACACGATCAAATTCATTACATCGAGGAACCAACAAGTAGTACAAAGAAACCAACTAGATAAGTGAATATGACTCAAGGAATATGTAGACCTTATCTGGAAAATATAAGGGAGAAATTAACCTCCTCATAAACTAATTCTAAAACATTTTAACTTTATCATCAGGAAATGTAGTGGAAAAAGACCTGATCCTCATAAACGACTCACACAAAATGTTAACGTTATCACAAGAAAATGTAAAAAAAAAAATAATAATAATAATAATGATAATAATAAAAAATAAAATTTCTCTTAACGATCCATAAAGCACGTCGACTTACTTCTCAGGAAATGCGAAAAAAAAAAAAAAAAAAAAAACAGCGTCATAAATGAAGAGCGGCGGTACCATTTTACGCAAAACATGTAGCAGCAGCACCAGCAAGTAACAAATCTCTCTCAAAAGATCAGTGACTCGCCGGGACTTGCACTGAACAGTTTACTGCCAGTGGTCTGATGTAGCAGTTCCCTTCACCATTACAAATCATAAATATTTTCATCTTAAAATTCGAACATTCGTATACATTTGATGCCCGCACTTGACGAGCACAGAAACAAAATATATCACACTCTCATGCTTCTTTATGTAAAAATATTAATTATCCGTAAAGGTTTGCTGTATGTCATATATCTTTCACCTTCACTGTCACTCTATGAAGGTCATCTACTTTAACACAGAAGATTGAGTGCCTCAGCTTAATTATCTATACAATAGTTTTTTTCATGTCATTATATATCAATTACATTAAATTAGTTAGCTACATATGCTCAACATCAAATAACATTAACTCTATTCCACATCCAATATCACCCTTTGTAGCTGTTTATCTTTGAGCAAATAAACATGAGACTGACTCTTTAAACTAAACCGCCACGTCATATGTAATTACAATTAATGAGACATGCTATACACCATACAATTGTAGATAAGTTCCGCCGCCACCATCGTTACCTATATAAATTCAAAACAGAAGACTAGACTAATTAGGCCACCTTTCCTCTCCAACACAGACAAGCCGAGCACTATTCTGCCCAACTACGCCCAAGACAACCATGTTCAGGCCAATCCAACCAACTCCAACCCAACCCAGCCCAGTTTATCCCATCCAAACCCGACCAATCCCATCCAAACTCAGCCCAGCCTTACCTATCCCATCCAAACGCAGCCTAACCCAGTCTATCTCACCCAAACCACCCCTAGCCCAGCTTATCCCATCCAAACCCACACGAAGCCAGCCTACCCCATCCAGACTCACCCCAAGCCAGCCAATCTTATCCAAACCCAGCCCCGCCCAATTCAATTCAACAAAATCCAACCCAGTCCAGGCAGCCTATCCTATCCAAACTTAACCCAACCCAGCCTATCCCATCCAAACCCAACCCAGCCCATCTCATCCTATCCAAACCCACTCCAGCCCAGCCTACTCCATCCAGATCTACCACAGCCCAGCTTAGTTCAATATCCTCCCGCTCGATCCCGTCCAAGCCCAGACTTACCTATCTCAGTGGTGCCCATGTGAACCACCCCCAGCCCTGC
>NC_087154.1:29384526-29469526 GCF_035594125.1 Scylla paramamosain
GAGTGACGAACAGAGGATAGGAAAGGAAAAGGAAAGAAAAGAGAAGAGGAGAGGAAACGAGGGGAAAGGAAGGAAAAGGAGGGGAAGGAAAAGGAGGGGGAAAGGAGAGGAAACAAAAGGAGAGGGGAGGAGAGGAGAGGAGAGGAGATGAAAGAGAAGGAAAGTGAAGAGGAAAGAAAAGAAGAGAAGAAAAGAGATGACACAAAAAGAAAAAAAAAAGAAAGGAGGGAAGGTAATAATTAGTAAAATAAAGAAAGCAAGAGAGGAAAGAAGATGTAAGGGAAGTACAGGGATGCTAGAAAGCTGAAGGGAGAAAAGACAAGAGAAGAAAGGATACAAGACAATTTTAAACAACAGCAAACCTTTATGGCATAACTAGGCGGTTTGATGAGAGCGAAAAAGGAGAAATGATGACTCTTTGAGGTAAGGAATGGAATGGAGAAAGACCGGAGATGTGAGAGAGAAAGTAATGAAAACAGGAGCGGAAAAGAAAAAGGAAGGGACGAAGTTATAGCTTCTTATTCATCTACTTTATCCCGTGAGCACCTTCAGACTCTTTGTGGCTTTGAAAAACAGCACATAATAGATGCTGAGGGTACGTTTATATAATAATGACGCCTTAAGACCTCATCAAGTACCCCCACTGCCGCTGTCCTAAGTCGCTTTCAAAGGTAGGATATCAACGTTACGTAATGATAACGGTGAGCAACTCCAAGATAGAGAAAACAAATCAGTTTCATGATAGATTAAAAGTAGAATTTTTGTCACCGTGTGTGTGTGTGTGTGTGTGTGTGTGTGTGTGTGTGTGTGTGTGTGTGTGTGTGTGTGTGTGTGTGTGTGTGTGTGTGTGTGTGTCTGTGTCTGTGTGTGTGGGGGGGGGTTCTTGTTTGTGAACGTTTGTGGTGTATTAGCTATATACTCGTAGTTTCCCTCTCATCGTTCATTTACAAGATAATAAAACAACTCACGGAGATTAACAATTAGAAAACAACTTAAAACACCATTGCACTGTGTCTCCACGTAAGACAAAGAAGCTACTGTAACCAGGCAGACCATGGAAGTGTGTACTTTAAAACATACATAAGAATAGAAATAGTAAAAATTATATATATATATATATATATATATATATATATATATATATATATATATATATATATATATATATATATATATATATATAAACGTAGGACGTTCATTACATCATCAGCAGAGAACGGGAGGGCTTCAGGAGGCGGGAACGACCAAGGAATGGCCCGTGAGGCAGGCTGTGTCACACGCCTCAATACACGGGAAAGGAAAGACTGCAATTTATGGAACCTACAACTTTTTTTTGGGGGCGGGGGATTGGATTACAGAAAGCGAGAAATTTGTGTGTATTCATGAAATATTAGTGGTTAAAAAAATAAAACTAAATGAAAATGTTCTACTTCGTTGTAATCATAACTCACTTTTAATAGAACAATGACACCGTTATTTATTTCTTCCTTTGAATGTGCATCACAAAGAAAGTGTTCCAGGAGCCGCGTGTCAGGGTGGATGGACACTAAAAAATGGTCACTTGCCTTACTCACATCAAAGCATCATCACTTAAGAAACTCAATTTATTACTTGATCAATTTCTTTTAAGAACTCCCTTTACAACACAACGTGGAAGGAACTCACAGATACTGGGAGTGGATGCTGAATAATCTGGCATGTGTCAACGTCTAAGGGGAGCAAAAATGTTACAGTGCTGCATCTCTACCGTCTACTTCCGTTATTTTCACAGTTACTGCTCCTCTTGAGTTAGTTGACTGCGTGCGTGGTGGTGGTGGTGGTGTTCCGTACCAGAGTTACCAGCACATACTCAAATTTCCATGCTACATTCTCAGTATCCAGCAGTGAAGTAACTCGGACGTAACCTTTACAATTCCCTATTCCCAGCAAGACAAACAAACCATTTCGTGTAAGTTTTGTATGCAAAAGAATGTCCAGCAGTTCGTCACGCTTCAAGGACACAGTGCACGAGCTTCACACACATGCAGGTTCGGTTCGCCTTTGCAATCAGCATGCTAGGCACACCCCGGAGCGCCTCAACGTCACGCCTGTCATCTGCCGCACTGCCTCTCCCTGCACGTCACGCGGCCCCGCACATGCACACCAACAGTAACGTATGACCTTCTTGTACGCGATTTTGACTAGCTTTTACCCTACCACAATTTTGTTACTATCACAATTTTAGCCTACCATTTTAGTTGCTTTGAACATTTTGTAGCTGCGCCATATGACCGTGATGTTGCGCCACCTTCTTTTTTTTTTTTTTTCAAACAATCTTTTTTTTTTTGTACGCTTCTGCTTCATGCATGGCAGCAAAACGCAGGAATTCCCGTTATTGAGCAACACATTGAATTCCGTGAAGCACCATGCCGTGTAGAAAATTTTAGGGGTTATTCAGACAATTATAAGGGTGACTGTTCCTTGTAGATTGTTAGTGGAAGGGAAAAGGTTTGCTTGATAATATCACTAAGAGCCTCCCACGCCCCTTCCCAGTACCTACAGAATTATAGAACAGTGGACCAAGCCTCAAAATTGTAAGGTTCAGACAGTCATAAGGATAACAGTTCCTTGTTAACTGTTAGTGGAAAGGAAAAGGTTTACTTGATATTATGACTGACAACCTCCTTCACACTCCTTCCCAATGCCTACAAAAATATCTCATAGTGGTTCAGACCTCAAAACTGTTGGGCATTGAAAAACATGAGTGTAATCGTTCTTTTTTAATAGTGAAGGGAAAAGTTTGACGTGGTATGCCCAGGTCTCCTGCACTCCCCTTCACAATACACATACCAATACTTAATAACGACTCAAACCTCAAAAGCTGTACGACATTCAGATACGAATTAGTGTTAATCGTTAGTAGAAGGGAAAATGGTTTACTTGATAAGACACTCCTGCACACTCCGTCACAATACCAATAAAAAATATGTGGCAGTAGTTCAAGCCTCATTAATCTGCGTACACAATTCGCAGGAAATCGCGTTCCCTACACAGACCGGACGTGGGGAATTGCATGACCCTCCTGTCCATGACGCAGCACCGCAACGCAGCCCCCATGAAGGAGAACCGTCCGCCGAGGCGTCCCCTGATACAGTTCTGATGAACGGTCCTCAAGGCTGCAGTGCATGAAATTAATCCAAGGTTGAGGAAATGCAGCAAAGTGTCAGGCATCCTCCGCGGCATCAACTCAGACGCTGCCTCGGCAATACGTCAGGGCGGCAGTGCGTGACCGAGGGTGTGCTGGTCGTGTTTTGACGGCTGCTTGAGACGGGAATCGAATATTAATATGACCTCCAGACACAACGTGTAAGGAAGCGCCGCACCTCACACCAGTCCTCTGGCACCTCGGAGTAAAGGCTGTGGAAAGCTTTAGTGGGTTCATTCAAAATGTGTCAAGTGTCAGGGATCACCTTCCATGAAAGAGTGATGCATGCCAGCCTTTGTGTGTGTGTGTGTGTGTGTGTGTGTGTACGAAAACACACACACTCAGTATGTGAGGGGTTGGTCTCCACCACTGACGGGGTCGACAAGGGCAAGGGCGTTAGGGTGCCCTGATGACCGGCGCGCGTGAGGGGCACGTCCAGGCCACATCAGGCAGAGGGTCAGGTCAGTGGGTCGGATGTTATTACCTGCAGGTGACTCATCAAAGGTTACCAACTCCATCTGACAGGCATGTACAGCATGTTCTCGCTACACACCATCCCCATCACACAATCCCTACCAACGACAATCGACACAAACACATCGTCGTCACCGCACAGCATCCCCCCCCACACATCGTCACCACACACCATCGTCCTTATCACACACCACATACTCGTATATCGTGACACACGCATAACCTCAACCACACATCTCAAACTCACATCCTCCTTACCACAAGCCTTCCCAGACAAACTATCCCTACCACACACACACACACACACACACACACACACACACACACACACACACCATCCTTACCATACACCGTTACCACCGCACAAATCGTCTCTGCCACACGCGGCCTCCACAACAAGCACTGGTCGAATCTAATCGGAGAATAAAACTACTCCACACTTGCCCTGATTCACCATTCTCATCGATCAACTCCGGTGCCGTGTCCACACAATCACGGTCCTGTAGCCTCCACTTAACGACTGACCAAGCACCGCATTTGTCCGCCGCGTTGCCCGTGTATGCACTGTGTCATTGACTGTCGATACACGAGATCCATACTACACAGTATTTGATGTATTATTCAGCACAATTCTTCAGTCTATTCCCTTTACCATTAATCCTCCCATCTATACAAACATTTCATTTTTTTTTTTTTTTCCCATTTATCTGTCGTGCTGTTCTCTCTCCTTTCTGGTCCTCCGCTTGTTAGCATTTCTATTTTTTTTTTTTTTCAATCTATCACTTATTTCTTCATGCACAGAGATAGATGGATATGTATGTACGTATATATTAAAGAGAGACTGACATGGCTTACAAAATCCATTTTTTTCTTTGTTACTTATGTTTTTATATATTCAAATAATTAATTCAGTCTCCCGCGTTCGTTATACCTTTTCTTTAACTAGACTACTTTTAACGCTAACCCTTCCACTTAGCTATCACCTTTACGCTCCCAACAATCAACTGATTATCACTTCAGTTCCCTCTCCCTCGTCTTACCTTCCCTTCAATCCATGCAATCCTCAAGCATTCATTCTAAGATCTATTGTGAAATCTTCCAGGTATTACATCAGTACAAAGGAAAATGACTAAAAATATACTAAGGATGAGAAGTGTTCCTTACGATACGAGACAAGCTTTTTAATTAGCATTCATTGGAGAGTTGTGGATTAAGAGGGAATCTGATAGAGGTCTTTAAATGGTATAGGGAACATAACAAGGGTGACATATGGAAAATTCTAAGGATCAGTAATCAGGATAGGACAAGAAATAATGGGTTCAAACTGGATAAGTTTGATTTAAAAAAAAAAAGAAAGAAAGGAATTGGTTTTCAAATAGAGCGGTAAATGAAAGGAATACACTCAGTAATGAGGTTATTTGTGTTAAGTTACTAGAGAGTTTTAAAAGAGGATTAAAGAAATTTATGGATAAGGATGATAGGTGGAAGCAGGTAGATATGCTTCATGTAGAGACTGCCACGTATAGAAATGACGGCCTCTTCCAGCTCCCTTATTTTTCTGTTCTTATGTACACCCGCATCGTCCATCTCACTACACATATACATAATCCGTGCTTCCATCTTCCTTTCAGTCAGTCAGTTCAGTCAGTTCAGTTTCAGCTAACCAGTCTTCTCGTCGTCTTCTTCCCCTTTTATTGTTTGTATCACCATTCATCCATGTATTTATCTTTTGCGTGTCTCCTCTCTCTAACCCAACCAACCATCCCTCAACTTCTGCTATCACCAGCCCTCCAATCCATCCACAGTCAACCATCCCTCTCCTCCACCTCATCCTCCTCCTCCTTGTTCTCCTCTTACTCTTCTCTTGCTGCTGCGCCAGAACTCGCTGGTCCAGAAAGTTAACAAGACAGCAGTGGCCGCCGCCCCTCCAGCCTCCAATTGTTTGCACCGTAACAAACTTTCCGGACAACTTCACACTCGACGCTTCCTGCATTTCGGTATTGCCGTGTAGAGCGTGTTTATTTATTTTTTGGCACAGGTTCTTGTTCTTTTTGCTGTTCCCCTTTTTTTATATCCTCTCCAGCTTCCTGTTAGGTGCAGCGAGCGATAGGAAAGGAAGGGATGGAGGGGTGGAGGAAAGGTCTTTGTCCCTGTACTCGTGTATCTCCCTCCCTCTCCTTCCCTGCCTCCCTTCCTGCCTGCCTGCCTGCCTGCCTACCTGCCTGCCTGTCTCCCTCCCTCTCGTCCTCCTTCCTCCCTGGCTCCAATTCCCAACCCGTTATCCCTATCTCTGCTCGTATGTCTCTGTCTGTGTCTATCTGTGTGCCTGCCTGTCTAGCCATATCAGCCTTACTAATCCTATGATAGCCATATCGTTGCATTCAGAAAGTGACACATCAGATATCAGTCCCACTCATCAATACATCATAGAAGATACAGAAGATAGCGAACTGCCATGACAACAGACATGGTATAGCATCCGGCCTTGATGAAATGAAGCCAGACCAGCGAGCACCCATCCCCCCTTCAGCCACCAATGAGGTACACTGGTGGGTATTTGAAAGACTCGAGTCCCTAAGCAGATTACTCCTAATATTGCTTTTTTCGGTGTCTACATAAGGGCAGGATCCTTGAACCGTGGAGAAGTGCAATCATAACACAAGTAGATGTAAAAGGATATGAAAAGGACATATCATTATCATCAATACACAAGCTTTCCTCTGTGCCTTCCATTAGTAAATTAACCAAATAACCTAAGCGAAAACCAATTACTGGAATACGCGATGATTAGCACGAGAAGGGCGCGTACTAATGTGTATTAGGCGCTCGCACACACGCACGCAAAGTATTGTTGGTAGTCGGCGGAGTCACAACACCGACTTAATTCCGTACCCACAGGTCTAGGAGGTAAACAGGAGCTTCAGTGTGAATATAGACTGTGCCTAAATAGTCCTTTAGAGGGGAAGTCAAGCCGCAGATATCTCGGTGGTGAGCCCAGCAAGCCAACCGCGATGTTACCACTCCGCTAAAAATAACAGGAAGATGTAATACTGTAAAATGGAATACTGTCAAGAGCACTGTTGTTGTTACCGTTTTTGTTATTACTACTACTACTACTACTACCACCACTACTGATAGTAGTAGTAGTAGTAGTAGTAGTAGTAGTGGTTAGTAGTAGTAGTAGTAGTGGTTGTACTAGTAGTAGTAGTAGTAGTAGTAGTAGTAGTAGTAGTAGTAGTAGTAGTAGTAGTAGTAGTAGTAGTAGTAGTAGTAGTAGTAGTAGTAGTAGTAGTAGTAGTAGTAGTAACATTATCATAGTCGTTACATAGTCAACAACAACAGTTAAATACAAAAATATAAACATAATTATTATTTTGGCAGCCACTACCACACGCACTACTAAAATTACCACCACATACTATTACCACTACACTGGCATTATTACCACCACCAGAATCCTTCCCCACAGCCACGCACTGCCTACGCCAATACCACATTTGCACTCACGCTGACAATTCATTACCAGCTCACACAAAGGCGCACAAAACTCATGACTATTAGAAATTCATAGCATAGAATTAATTAGTCGGTCTTGGTAGGTCGTCACATTGCCAGTGTGTCGCTTCGCTAATTAACGTAACCTCCCGTCAACAATATTAAAACGTTTCACACTCACACCAGTGCCATTATTCACTTCACCCAAGATTCCAAACCGTCGTTTGTCCTCACCCACCAAATAAAAAAAGAATGTTCAGCTGACTAGGCGAAATAGTAACTTTAGTCTTTAATTAACTACGATCACGGATAATTAGAAACTCGAATCCAGGAAACCGCATGCAAAAAAAAAAAAAAGAAAAAAAAATATGGCCCCGATGAAAAACAGCTAATGGCTGCAATGATGTCAAAACATTTAGTGAGTTTCTGAATGCGAGGAAGTTAAGAGATCCGAGCCCAGGCAGGCAACGGAATGAAAAACTAAAGGGAATTTGACGTGCGGGGTAAAATGTTTGTCGGAGTAAGTGAACTATACAGCACAGGAAGATTACAGGATAATGCATTGGGTGACATGAGCATGAAAATGTGAGATTATCTTTGTATCCAGCGCAGCGGACGGCTTTCATCAGTGAAAACAGCAGAAAATACGCAGCAATACCACGCGCAAAAGGCAGCAATGAACATCGAATAAAGATTACTTAGGAGACAAGGTAAAGACAGATACAATAACAGTAATTCCTAAATACATTTCAGTTTCGTACGTACGCATGAGTTGCTTGGAATGCTAACCGGTTTTCTTCCGTAATGGCACAAGTAAAGGCACCAATGAACAGCGAGTAAATACAGTGCTTAGAAGACCGGTAAAAGACACTCCCAACATCAAGAACACACAGTTCGTTACATGCTTACCAGTTACCTGTCAAGCTAACAAGTCACTAATATTCCGTTCTACAGTTCCACAAGTAAAGGTAGGAATGAACAGAGGATAAAAACCGCCATGATGTGGAGACGAGGAAATGGCAGATAAATAAACAATGTTCAAATTCCACAGTACGTTTCTTACCCAGGAGTTATCTGCAACAGTAACCCTCCACCAACGCTCCTCGTCCCTTCTACAATACCAGCAATGAATAGCGGATAAAAACAGTACTTCGGAGACCAAGTCATGAGAGATATCTTGCCTACGCTCACATCACACAATACGTTATCTGTAATAGTAACCCGCCACCAATACTCCCCCTTACAGTCACCACCCGCGGCTAGCAAGTACAAGATTGCTATGCATGCAGGCGGACCTCCTCCCCTCATGCAAACCTTTGGTCTGCCTCAAGTCTGCCCAGTTCCCGCTGCCACAAAGCCACGCGGAGCAATACACGACAGAGCCACTAAATCCTGAGCTGAATCACCCACGGAGAGGCTTAAATGTTTACTGCTGGTGCTGCACCGTTAACATAAGCTTGCACACTTCCAAACAGACACAAACATTTCATATATTTCATACACACAGATTTAAAAAAAAATTCTGAGCAAAAAACTCCCACACATCCTAAACTTCTCCTTCCCTCCCTTCACCTCTCTCTTCTCCCTTCCCTCTCTCTCTCTCTCTCTCTCTCCTCTCCCCTCTCTCTCCTACTCCCTCCCTCCCGCATGCCGCTGTGACTCACAAAGGCTGGAGTCTCTGTGCAGCGTGCAGTATGTGGTAATTACGCAATTAAGTCGTATTAAAATCCGTGGAATTGTAGCATCACTCACAATCTTCCCTAGTCAGCCAGTCTGTCAGTAAGCCATTCAGAAGAGCACTCGACCACACAGTACGTACCCCAGCCTGCCAGCGAGCTGTACTGTTACCCACTCAGTATGAAAAACAGTCAGATCAACAGTCACTCAAGGCAGTCGCCGTAAGCAATGATGAACCTGACAAACTAAGCAGACAAACGATCCACTGAGTAAGCGAACAAACATTTCCATCACTCTCTCTCACACACACACACACACACCTACCTGACTGACCCCTCCTTGCCTTCAGTAAACAGACAAAAACACAACCGAATACAGGCAGGCAAATCAACTTGGGCGGAGAGGCACACGAACAAAACAAACAGGCAGAAATTGGAACAAGCAAGGATGCACGCACCAGGTAGAAAATTCAATCAGAACACAGACAAGACATCCATTCCAACGACCCGCCTGGTGAGAGTCCGTCAACTATTGAGGCAAACCAATTAGTCGTCCACTCCGTCCTCCCTTGTTGTCCTGCCTACACAACGATCCCACAAAAGGTGTAGCCAGACCAAGACAACTGCAACAACAACTTCAAGTGCTGCGCCTCCTGGTTAGAAATACCGTAACCTCCATTAGGAAGAAGAGAAAATGGTTCCTTCTGGTAGAGTAACTTAGCAATTAGCATTCCCTTGTCGTTACTTACTCTTTTGGGACTGGGATCTTGAGTGGGCCCTTTTTTCTCTTACATTTGTCGCCCTAATTTAGATTACCTCCAACATAAAATAATATACATATAGATTACTCCTCATTACTTCCTCTCTTATCACCGCCTACCTCCCACAAACTCCTCCCTCCTTATACTATGTCCATCACCAGCCATTACCTTCGTCAAGTTAACCCACTGCCCACCACAACCTTCGCATAAACCTTCACTCGTTGTCCTCATCCCCTCACCTCTATCGTCCTTCTTATAGATTTCTTTTTTTTTTTTTTCGGCCCTAATGCATGACTCAATTCTAATCCCTTGTCTTCATTTCAATCCCAGTAAAAATGTACATACTGCAAAGGCCCAACCTGAAGCTCTCTACCACTTAAAAAAAATCAACAAAAAACAACTAGACCAACGAACCTGCACTGCACCGCACCACATCTACCGCGACATTTTCAAAGCATCACGTACCTGTGAAAGAAGAAAGAAATAATTACAAACCATGTTACCATAGAAGGGAAGTTAGTAAGTTAGTAAACAAGCAAACTAGTACGTAAGAAAGTAAGAATGAAGAGGAAGAAAGAAAAGAAAAAGAGAAAGGAAGGGAAGGAGGTGGGGAGAAATGTAAGGGCAGGAAAGAAGAGGAAAGGGAAGAAAAAGGAAAGGAAAGTGAAGGAAAGGAAAGGAAAGGAAAAGAAGGGAAGGGGAGGGAAGATAAGATTAGGGAAGGGAGAAAAGCAAGGAAGGAAGGAAGAGAAAAACAAAAATTGTATTATCGTGAGGGAGTCCAAGGAAGCTGCTAGTCTGAAGAGATGACCCGTAAAACACTCCATTCCAAACTCTACAAACACAGGGGACTTGTACTCAAAGGACTGAAATTATGCTAGTACATTACCAAGACGGCATATCACAGAGGGCCTTATGATTTACTTGCTGCAGATTGAAAACATATGAAAAAATACAGAAAACTCCACCTCACCTGGCTTCACCATTCCCCGTTCATGTAAATCACTGTAATTGAAATGAAAACAGGGGAGTATATAATGTTTGCTCGGTGAAGAATATTGTTTCCTCTTTCTATTCTTCCATCAATTTCTTTTCCTGTCTTTGTTGAGATTCTGAGTAAGATACGTTACATCACAATAAGGAAACGGACAATGAAATACAATACACCCTGACTCTTTATTTCTTTACCTCTCTCTCTCTCTCTCTCTCTCTCTCTCTCTCTCTCTCTCTCTCTCTCTCTCTCTCTCTCTCTCTCTCTCTCTCTCTCTCTCTCTCTCTCTCTCTCTTTCAGTCCTCCCTTTCCTTCTTTTACCCCCGTGCACTCAATGACTTCACTCTCCCCACCTTCTTTTATAACATGTGCCTCTCCCACCCTACGAGTACTAACCCACATTACCATCACATTCTAACTTTACCTCTTAAGTTCCACTGTCACCCTTCCTTCTCCCTCCCTCCCTGCCTCATCCTCTCTTTCCCTCCCCAAGCAGTTAAACCTCATCAGCCACAATCATGAGCAGTGTTACCTCAGCCTCACAACTCCTGCCTCGCCGGGTTCAATTACCAGGTCACTTTTTTGCCGTGAAGGGGAGGAAAGGAATAAAAAGGCTGAACTTTATCTGTGTCCACTCCCCAGTCATGTCAGGTAGGACAGATGGTCTAGCACACCTGCGCTCTTGTGTATCTGTACTTTTCTATAGGCCTACACCTGCCACCTGTACAGCTAAGCACACCTGTACAGATTCATACCTGTAAGCCTATATCTCGATTTTTTTTTTTTTTTTTAGGAGGCTGATCATTGAGTAAGTATGGTTAGAAATACGTTTAATTACAGCTAGGATAAAAAGTGAATTGGAAAGGGTTGATCTACACCAGCATGTTTACAAACACCGCCATTAACACTTCCACGTCCCCCGGGAATGAGAAAGGGCCGACTGCGAGGAAACTTTAGGTAAAGATTCGTCTTTTTAGAAACTTTGTGGCTGCGCTTAATTCACGACAAGGAAGGGAACATGAACTACTACTGCTGCTGCTACTACTACTACTACTACTACTACTACTACTACTACTGCTACTACTACTACTACTACTACTACTACTACTGCTGCTGCTACTACTACTAGAAATAAATCATTATCACATTACTACTATCATTATCACTACAATCCCCACTCCTCACACAACTCACAATAGCTACAACCACTACCGCCTCCACTTCTTACTCCCATCACCATTATACCCTAAAGGATAATCACTGAAAATACTTATAATATCTTTAACTCCATTATCACCACCACAACATCCTGTCCACATCACCACGACAACAAGGAACACACAAACCATCACCACTATCACCACCACGGTTAACTCCCCTCACCACAAAGCCAACTCCACATCACCACAATCACCTATGCCTTCCTATCATCGTCCCCACAACATCCTGTCCGCACTCTGTTATTATGTTCTTAAGTCCTCATGTACAACCACAACCTCCCGTCCACACACCACCACCACCACAGCAGCCTCCAGAACCCTACCCATCACAGACATCACCTCTTCTATACTACACCCGAATCTTGCCAGACAAAACACACACTTCCATCTTCGACCAAATCACCGTCGACAGCGGATCGTAAACATGCACTGAGCACCGCATCATCAATATGTAAACTGATGTAATGTCTCGTCGTTGCCGTTTACACAAAGAGAATAGCTAAGAGTGAGAGGGATCTAGCGGAGCGTGCAAGCGTGAAGTGGCGTTTTCCTTTTCTCCTCTCCAGCACGACGACGAGTAATAAGAAGAGGACGCTGAAGTACGAAAATTCAGTCTTGAGTGGGGAGTAAGTTAGCTTTTACGAGAGGAACGAATGACGAGGTATCCGGGCCCTTCTCTCTCTCTCTCTCTCTCTCTCTCTCTCTCTCTCTCTCTCTCTCTCTCTCTCTCTCCGTCCCTGCAATAATGTTTTCTGATGCGATCATAACAGGGCGAGGCTGCCTGAGGACGCCGACAAGAGGAGACAAGAGGAGGGTCCCTTGGTGCCGAGAAGGGTTCATGGAGGAAGTGAGAGGAAAGAGAAGGGGGATGCTCCATGGGGTCAGGGGAAGGAGAGGAGAGAGAGATAAAGGGAGAAGACAGGAACTTAACGAGAATGTGATTAAGAAGTGAGGAGAGAGTGAAGGAGAAAAATCAAAGGAAGGGAGGAATAAGAAGAGCAGGAGGAGGAGGAGTAGGAGGAGGAGGAAAATTATAAAGGAACGTAAGAGGATATAAAAAACGAGTAAAATGAAAGGGAAGGGAGCAGAAGTAGAGCCAATTAAGTAAGATGGATGACACAATAGAAACACACACACACACACACACACACACACACACACACACACACAAGCCAACCAACTCAATGTCATGCACATAAATGAACAAAAGCAAGACCCCACGTGCATAACTGAGACCTGCAAGTAATGTGGACGCGAGTAGAAGCGAATCAGACAGACAGACATACAGTAACGCCACGAGAGAGAGAGAGAGAGAGAGAGAGAGAGAGAGAGAGAGAGAGGAAAAAAAACACGAGTTCTTTGTATCCTTGGCGTCAGTGTCGGCGATGTGAGAAGGCAAGCACTCGAGGACTTAAAACCAAAGGGGACAACGAGAGTCTTTCCTTCTTTCTTCTTCGTACTCCTCGACATCCTTTTCCTTCCTCATCTTTTTTTACTGCCGTTGCTCGTGGTGATATCATGGTCTTGTTCTTCCTGTTTCTTTTCTCCTGTTTTTCTTACTCGTACTGTCTACATATTTATTTAATTCATTTTTCTTTGGTTCTTCCTCTTTCTTTCCTTGATCATCATTATTAGTTTTTGTTCTTGATTTTTTTTTCTATCTTATTCCTCATTTAGTTGATATACTTATTTTTCTTTCAGTTCTTCCTCTTTTTCAATCTTCCATCTTTTGTTATTATTGCTGCTGATGATGATGGTGGTTGCGGTACTGTTCATTTTTTTTTTCCTTTACTCTTCAAATTCGCGTATTCTTTCAGTTATTTATTTATCTATTTTTTTTTTTAACTAAGAACATGATTATCTTGGTTACGTTAGGTTAGATTACTTTCTTATTCATTTCAGTTTCTTTTTTTTTTCAGAACTAGGAACATGGTTGTCTTAGTTAGATAAGGTTAAGTTAGGTTAGGTTGGATAAGGTTAAGTTAGGTTCGGTTAGGTTAGGTTAGGTTAGATAAGGTTAAGTTAGGTTAGGTTAGATAAGATTAAGTTAAGTTAGGTTAGATAAGGTTAAGTTAGGTTAGGTTAGGTTAGATAAGGTTAAGTTAGGTTAGGTTAGGTTAGGTTACTTTCTTGTTCGTATATCAACTTTACGGTACAAGTGACGGGAAGATCTTCCGTCTCAAAGCCACAATTAAGTGATGGCCAGCGTTCTTTTCAGCGATGCCTCATTAACGCCTATTAGGAGATTGCCCCACCTCTCTTGCAAACATGCATCGCTTCTTCAGAAACACACACACACACACACACACACACACACACACACACACACACACACACACACACACACACACACACACACACACTTCTCCATCCCCCCCTAACCTCAAGCCCCTCTGCTCTCTCTCTCTCTCTCTCTCTCTCTCTCTCTCTCTCTCTCTCTCTCTCTCTCTCTCTCTCTCTCTCTCTCTCTCTCTCTCTCTCTCTCTCTCTCTCTAGCGATATTTAAGCAGAAAGGTAAGTGTACGAGTAAGCATCAATACCTGTGAGCATACAGCGATCCTGACCCCACAAAGAAACAGATAAAATAGTACCGCTTGCTTCCTCATCACGCCAGCGGCCGCCCGGTAGCCTGTGCTTGCTTCTTGGCACCTGAAATATGTTAAGTGGACTTTGCGTAATAAAGTTATGGTTTAATACAGAACTTTTACGGTGATTTCGGAAAACTTAGATACCCTTGCAATATTCTTTAACCCAAGTTAAGATTATCTAAAATAGAAACTATCAATAATTACTATGGTCAGTAATTCAGATCTTATCACTGTTGCTTAGTAACCACCGTAACTGCAGTCATAGCAATTCCCTTGCCTCAGGAACACGTTTCCTTCATTTCCTGCAGCAGAAGCAACAAGGAAGACAAGCAGCGGAGTGTTGTCACACCAAACTGAGGTAAATGAGTATGTTGTCGCTGTGAGCCACCAACTCGGCGATAAAAAGCAAAGCAAGCAAGTAGATTGGCAATGCTCTCATCTGTCAGCGGCTTTTGCAACGCATCAACTTAAGTTGACTTGTGATTATGACTCTTACTTAACATCTCACCCTCAAGAGTGAAAATATTGCACATGATTTAGACTCGTATTCTCACACACTTAGGGCTTTCATAAAGACTTCTTCCAATGGTCATATATAATGATCACTCAGGTTCTCATGGATGTTTTTTCCATGAATGATGTGAGGAATCTTTTATTCACTTATCGCCCTAGTCTTACAGACACTCATGAAAACCGCAATAACCTCAACTACAACCAGTAAAAAGCAGTAGAGTTCAGAATAATGAGGTTAGTGAACATATCTCCTGCAAACATACTTAATAATACAATAGCGGCACAAAGGATACCAGCAGACTCACTCCTATTGTTGTTTAAAGAAGGAATATCTTGACCATTCATTCCCAGCCTGAAACCCACAGTGCATCCCGACCAGCCTTCACTGCACCACGCTGCACCCTGCTTAAAAATGAGATCACCCATTATTACTTTTACAGAACGGTGACAGAAAGAAAAACTGCACAGAGGAATTACAGCTGAAACGTGAGCATATTAGTTTGGAGAGAAGAGCCAGTGTTTGAAGAGAAACACATGAATGAAAGTATTAGGCTCACAATTCAAACACTGTGCCAGAGTTTTTTTCCTTACAGTACAATTGAGAAAAGGAACACGTTTTCTTTCTTCAGTAAGCATATCACGAAGAGTTAAGACGATATGAACAAAACTTTGCATAAATTACGAACATTCGCTGCATTCTGGTGCTAAAACAACAGTCAAGCGACATTATAGGTATACGTAGCATCCTTAGAAAACACTGCAATACAACAACCAAACAGCCACTACAACACAACAACCAAACAGCCACTGCAACACAGCATCCAAACAGCCACTGCAACACAGCATCCAAACAGTCGCTGCAACACAGCATGTAACTCGCCGGCCGCCAGTGGAAGGCAAGTGGTCTGCTCTGAAATGCAAGGAGTGTTCCAACAGTTGCGTCTCTGCATGGGGAAACACGTGCGTTGCATTGCCACCTAATTAGTCTTAGCGATGTAAATGAAATTTATGGCTATATTCATCACAGGTAAGGAAAAAAATTGTTAAATGTGCAGGATAAACGACGTGGCTCTTGGAATAAATTATTATGGACAACAAATTGGCACAATTTCCCCAGTAATACAAGCAATACGCGAGGTACAAGAAATTGCCTTTGTCATACTTTGTCTAGATTTCATTAAAATCTTTTGATGAAATACCTCATGTAGCATTACGCTGCCAATCTCAACAATGATTAACAGCAACACACCCTCAAGACCTGCAGGCTGCGCACCAACACAAAGTAATGTATCTTGCTCGAAAATCTGAAATTTGTCAAATACAAATTTGGTACTGCCTTGAAAATAACTTCTATCCTCGTCACTTTGTAAAACGTTTCACCCTCACTAAATGTAAGCGCTGTGAAACTCTATCGAAAAAGTCTGTATACAAAAAAAAAATATAAGTGGCATAATAACAGTGTGTGGAAATGTCAAGAAAGAGTCAAAGAATCAAATATTCCTTTCGAGATCAATACATGAGGCAAATACACAGAAACATGACAACCTGCAATTACTCACCACACTGAGCGTCCATCATCACCAAGACAGATGCAGCAAATGGCCACCTTAAACATTTTTACAGCAAAACTTATTGTTATAAGGCATTGGTTCCTTAAAAATATCAAAGAACGTGAATGAAAATGTACTGAACGCAAGCAGGTCAGGAATAATACTTATTTTGTTTTGTTTTTTTTCTTCTTCCCCCCTCCTCCTACGAGCGTCAAGGGTCGAGACAAAGTTAACAAATAAGACTTTTAACAGTTTACATGTTTCTGACACTCATGCGCATTGAAAAATTAGACAAAAAGAATTGAAAGCAAAACAAATACTCAGTCAGCGGAAAGAACTTAAAGAGGGAAAGAGCGGCTTACGTTCTCTACACGATACAACATTTGACGGCTGGATATTGCAACAAAGGAAAGGTGAGAATTGCAGAGAGCCATTTAACACTTTTAGATCTGTTTTAAAACTCGGGGATTTGTAGCTTTTTGTCAGTTTATTGCTGTACATCTAACATGCATATGGATCAAAACCATCCCCTCATATAATCACCACTGCCACAAACATTAAAGCCACAATTCCACATAAGTGATGAAATAAATATTCACACGGTATAACATTACAAATTGAATTCATCTAATACTTTTCGTAAGCACAGCTCCTCTTACAGCCACTGCAAGCGTGATATCGACTACAACTGGCACGACCGCAGCCATCACCATCACCACCACCATTACCACAACTACCACCACCACAATAACAATGCTCACACCACACACCGCCACCACCACCACCACCACCACCACCATCATAACTGCGGAACAAAAGGCAATACAGATTCATAAATTAGTACAATAGAGCGTCGATTTAATGGAGTTCGATCAAGTGGAAAGCATTTTCCACTTTTCTCACAGTTTACAGGATTTTTTCATGAAACCCAGAGCAATTCCATCCACGCTCTTAGGCCCTTATTCTGAATCAGCGCCGCACTTCCACTACTTTCAAAAGGCTCTCGTTGGAGTTACACGGGTTTTTAAGCATATTTTTACAGTTCTATTAACAAGATTCTACATTATTAACAGGAGAATCACTTTTGATCGAGAACCCGGTTAATCATCTCTGAAAATAGTCGTAGTAAGAGATCATAGCGTTTCTGAATACAAGAGCCTTTTACCACAAAGATAAGTGATCAAAGCTGACACAGTAAAACATCCCACACCTCTCGATTTAATTAAATTTTATACCACACCTACAGAACAAGAGAAGAAAGTGAACAAAAGATTTATGACACTCGATTTACATGAAAGGGCTCGAAATAGTTCACCTTCCTCGTCTTCAGCTTTATTATCCAATGTCTCCTGCTTTAGATGGCATGCAGTAACTTATCACCACCGCTGTCTCGTAAGGGTAACAAATCAGCCATTATTTATTCTTTTTTGTGTGTTCTTTAGTCCTATTTCTTCACCTTCGCCTTTACTATCCTACGTCTCTAGTGTAACAGGTTTGCCGCCATTTCTTGCCCTGTAAACCTTCAGTTCGAATTAATCCACCAAACAATACTAATCACACTACCTGCTTCAATCACCACCTATACCTGTTTCAAGTAGTCTACGCTTGACTCACGTTCTCTATCACCAGCCTACCGCTCTATTTATACGCAATAAACAAAACGTTCCCTTTACTACTATTCACGCACATTATATTGGCGTAAGTGAGAATTTTGAAAGTGTTAATGTTCCTCTTATCTGTGCCGTCGAGCAGTTTCTATCGAGTTCCTCAGGCTTCCTACGTGACTGGAGCGAGGAGAGGCGTGTTGAATGTAAGAAATGAGGGAGAGACGTTTGGGTGAAATGAAACACCGATCCTGAGAGTTTTAATCTGCTTATGAGAGTGAAGTGCAAGACAATAAAAAGAAGAAAAAGAAAAGAAAAGCAGGAACGCAGACGTCTGAGCACGTATTCGCTAACTTCCTGATCTTGAGTCTCATTTACTTTTCCTAACTTTTCTTTTTTTTTAAGCGACAGAAAGGTGTCAAGAGGAGAAGTGAGGAGTATGTGGGAGGAGGGTGCTGGAGATGGATCTACCCGGCAGGAGAGAGAGAGAGGGGAGAAGGGGAAGACCTAAGAGAAGGTTTATAGATGCAGTGAAAGAAGATCTGCTTGTAATGGGTGTGAATGAGGAAAGCGAAGACCGAGCTGTTTCAAGACTGATCCGCTATAGCAACCTCTCACGAGAGCAGGAGAAAGAGGAGGAGGAAGAGGAAGAGGAGGAGGAGGAGGAGGAGGAGGAGGAGGAAAAAGGAGGTGTCTCAACCCACATGTACATCCCACTAACTCGTGTTCTGTGGACCAAACACAGTTTCAGGTGGGCGGGAACACCCGTGCAGTGTCCGCTTTTTGGCACAAATTCTACAGACTATTGATAAGAAGCAGTGTGTGTGTGTGTGTGTGTGTGTGTGTGTGTGTGTGTGTGTGTGTGTGTGTGTGTGTGTGTGTGTGTGTGTGTGTGTGTGTGTGTGTGTGTGTGTGTAAATAGATCTGTGGAAAAATAGACAAATACATAAATAGAAAGAGATTAAGATACACAACATTTTAAACCGCTATACAAACAGGCAGATACAAAGGGGCAGACAGACAGATGGGCAGAGAGGCAGATAAACAAACCAACACACATAAACACAGATCAACCCTGACCTAAGCCATGGTTCGATAACTCCCACAACACTCGCTGGTGCTATTCTGGGCTGCCTCAACGAACACTGTGATGCTGTCTGTCTTCACGACTTACGCAAGTACATCTATCGCCACAACACAACAAGCACCTTAATAACTCAGTCCCTGAAGAGCTTAGGAGTTTGAGGGAGATGGGGAGAGACCATTGGGAAGACTGTGTAAGACCTGGTGATGGTGTGTGATGGTGGACATGAGCAAGAAGAGGGAGGAGATAGTCTATGTCTGCAAAAGCTGGGAGATTCACACTTTTCGTACCAGTAAGGAAAAATAAAGACATTTGGTGATGATAATAATGATGATGATGATGACGACGATGAAAGAATAATGTGTATGAATACCCAGCGTCATTTGATCTTGTTGCTGCGACACAATCTACGATTTACACTGCTTCTTTAGGTAAATCTGATTTTGCTAGTTGCGTGCCTCCTATCCTCCCGCGGCCTCGCTATAATATATATATATATATATATATATATATATATATATATATATATATATATATATATATATATATATATATATATATATATATATATATAAAACACTTGTTTTAATATCACAGCCTGTTAACTTTCTGAGTTTAATAGGTTATGGCAATATGAAACTTGTACCTACACTGCAGTATTCCAGGCTTAATGAATAAAACTACACTATGTAGAACTCCAAGCACTGAAAGGTTTCAAATACTCGATCGTTGCTTTTAGTGTAAACAGTATCATTATAAATTACACAGTAAAATTGCTCAAACTATTCAAGCTATCCAATTAAGTTTAAGGAGTCATACCAGTCTAACGGTCAGTAGCAGGAACCCCGCTGTGTTCATTTACAGTGCTAGCAATTCATGACAAGAGATTTCTGGAGAGTTCCGTCAGGTACCAATGCTTTATTATTCCATACCTAAGAAACTCTAGCATCAGTTCGTCATTATTTTACACCCGAAGATTTCATCGCTCCACGGGACACGGCTCCGACCTATTATTCGAGCAGGAGCGCGGTCACTTTCTGAAGCAGGGTGCGTGAAATATAGATGCTGCGAGAGTAAGAACTGGCACAGAGGGTGTGCGGTATAGAGTGAAGCTTTACCCCTGGCAAGTGACGGGGCAGGGGTGGAGATGAAAATTAAACGTGACAGGGGAGGAAGTGAATGACGAACACGAATGAACGGAACAAAGGGAGGATGTGAAACGGAAAAAAAAAAAAAAATGAAACACTGTATCCCAAATGGAGTCCAAGAGGAGGGAGACCTTTGCCTTTCACGCCACCATTCACGATGCACATGAAACAAAATGGCAATCATGTGTTCCTTGTGTTCTTTGACAACCTGCCCCCCATTCACTCAACCTTCAATACTTTTCTGTTGAACTTTTTAATTAATATGCTGCGTGGTATGCTTTGACCTCGTTGTCGTGGCGCTTTAAAAGACAAACAATCAATCAATCAACCAATCAACCCTCCCTTTCCAATCCCGTAAAAAAAAAATCATGGACACGCATACACTAACACTTCACAGCATTCTAGTTTTACTCAAGAATCAGGAGCACTTAATGTATCTTACACAGTGAACTGAACATTTGAATCAAACATTACCAGTATTATCTATTGACAAGTCTTGTCCTCGCGCTGTCTTGAATGGAAGCATTTGAAATTTAGATACACTTAATTTTTGAAGGATAGAAATTTAAGCATTAAATGTTAAAGGCCAGGGAGGTGGGAGATACAAGGAAAGGAAGTGGTAAAGTGGTGTCAGCATTATGTTGGTCTTAGTTTATGGGGGATTTCAATGGGCAGACTTAATTATATATATATATATATATATATATATATATATATATATATATATATATATATATATATATATATATATATATATATATATATATATATATATATATATATATATATATATATATATATATATATATATATATTTTTTTTTTTTTTTTTTTTTTTTTTTTTTTTTTTTAAGAGGAGTCTAACCTAGGAAAACAAAAAAGGCTACAAAAGTAATATAAAAAAAAAAAAAGCCCGTTGAATGTCAGTCCCCAAAGGGTATACTTGGAAGAGTTATCCAAAATTTAAGGATGTCTTGAAACATCTCTTTCTTGAAATAGTTCAAGTCAAAGGCAGGAGGAATTCAACAAGCAGACACAGAGTTTTCTATACCGACTATTTTAGATGGCTATGCAAGGCACTTTCATACGTACTTACGAACATGAATACGGACACCACTCTTCCTAACACTCTTGCACCGGTTCAGTATTCGTATAAACTGCACATACATATATCGTTCGCTAATACATGTAAGGTTATTTAGGTTATTGGCTACATTAGCACGGATGAAATCGTCACAGAGCGTAATCCAATGAACGTACATGTAGGTGAGTGTCATTCGTCTCCATTTGTCGTGCTGTGTAATCATTTTATACACGGTAATTCTAGTATGTTTTACATTCATTTATTTATTTATTTATTTTTACTTATTTATCTATTTATTTCATTTATATATTTATTTTTTACCGATCGTTTGAGGTAAGCAAAAGTGAAAGGGAGGCAATTGCACTCTGTAGTGGTGATGTAAAGTCCAATTAGGAGGGAGTGTTGGGAGTGTTTGATGGAAGATTATCTTGTGACTTCTTAGAAAAATGAGACAGACACAGGCAAACGAGGGTGCGCCCGAACACGTGCGCACACTTGAACAGCGCGTTCGCACGCATGCACAGACGCACGCACTCACCCACCCAACACACACACACACACACACACACACACACACACACACACACACACACACACACACACACACACACACAGACAATAAGTGAGAGAGAGAGAGAGAGAGAGAGAGAGAGAGAGAGAGAGAGAGAGAGAGAGAGAGAGAAAGAAAAGTATATATATATATATATATATATATATATATATATATATATATATATATATATATATATATATATATATATATATATATATATATATATATATATATATAAACAAAACAAATAAATAAATAAACAAATAAAACCTTTTTGCCGCAGGTGGAACGTGGCAGCGTGACGAGGCAGCGTGGAAGGCGTGGGTGTCTCTAACCCCTATGACATCCTCGTGCCGACGTGACCCTTACTACCAACACAATGGCTCACTTGAGGACCTGTCACGAACAATAACTCAGCCTTTCCACTCTCTTTGTGGTCGTTCATCCAGTCAAACATAATCTCAGTTAAGATTTATGAATAGATTGCTGGTTTGAAGACTGTGCCAAGCTTCTGACTTCTACGTCCATACCTTAGGGGTGAAGGTGCGAGGGATTACCTTAAGGCTGCAATGAGAGAGGACTACTAGATGACAAGGGACGCTCTACTAAAAGAGTCTTAAGAGGTCTTGTTGACGCGAGCCACTGGCGGGATAAGTGGCAAGCTTCATCACTTGCCTCAAAACGACGAGTAGATACGACACTAAATTGAAAGCGATGGTGAACAAGGCCCTTTTTAAAGAAACTGTCTGTCTGGAGACGGAAAATCAAAAGACGTTCCATACATTTATAAATGCAAACAGGTAATCTATTCAATGTGACAGGTAATTTACTGTTCACAGAAGTAGTACAAACAACTCATGAACTTCAACTTGCTGAAATTATCCATCGAGTATGGGAGGCACAGAGTTCTCCCACACTCGGGCACATCAGCCAGAATACAAATACAGAACAATGTGGACAGATTAACATAAATATACAGCCATACGGTTCAGTTCATACACTTGTGGCCGTAGACTATGAATGAGAAAATTACTTTTATCTGAAAACTCCTAGAAATAACCTATTTTCTTCCAATTCGGCAAAAATTATGCAATTCTGGAAAATATTTTCATACTGCAAAGCGACATGTTCACAAACTTTCAAAAGGATTCTGTGAAAAGCGGCCATGCAGAATGAATTATTTAGGCATCGACTCACCCAATCGGGCTATACGAATGTCATGCACGTAATAAAAGCCTTGATTCAAAGCTTTGTGAATAGCAAATCCTCCCAATACTACGAATTCCACGGGTGATCGCAAAATTTATTGAAATATCGATCTGAAGGCGCATTCACGAAAAAAAAAAAATCTTAGGTTCACTTTGCTGACTAACGGACATCCCGTATGTTGGTGGGAGCAACTCCTGGAGAAGTCCCTGTAGTTCTTGAGTGGGAATGGCTAGTGTGATCGGACGAATCAAGGCAGCGTATGACGTGCAATAAATACAGTAAAGTTGGTAAGGCGCCACCCAGCGAGTACTGTACTGCATTGCATACACCTCACCATAATTCATTTGTTTCCAGCAATTATCTGAATGGTGACCTTTTGTGATGCGGAGCGCTGTTGGCACAAGCCTTTCATGGTCTCAGCGAGCAACATCAATGTCCCATCACTCAAAGACTCGGTACAAAAAAATGCGTGGGCTTGAACAATCCTCTGACCACCTTCCCGTTCGACAGGGAAGGCTCATGAATCAAAGGCATAAACCAATACTGAATTTCCTGTGCAAGGCCACGCTCACAAGCTCCTCGTGATCCAGTGTACGAGCAGAAAATATATGGAGCGTCGTATACAAAAAGAAATAAGATAAAGGCTAGGTAATGGCAAAATGATAAATATTCAATACGCTTCCACGTTACACAAGGCTCTGTAACCCATCGCTGTATAAAGATCTTCCTCAGACGGAGTGAGCAAGCCATCATCTCTTTCGAGGAGTATTACATCTACCTCCTCCATCCTGAAGAGCCAAAGTCAAGGCGCAATAAGAGGCATGAGAGGCAGTTGTGCTCCAGCGTACACACAACGGCAGAACACACACCGCGTGACGGTTCCCAGCGGCGCGCTCTGATGCCGCTCACAAAGGGGGAAGGGAATCTGATTACGGCTCGCCAAGTCTCTTTGAGTGCGATACGAGTAAACACTAGACTGATCACAAAACGTGCCACAGCTCCTCTTGTTTCCTCACTGCTGGTTGAAATAACGCAAAGCCGCGGCTCAATTTTTCAGAATAGTAATTTCATGCTGTCCCATTTCACGACGTTTGCAAGTTTCAGAAACACAACCTGATATCTATTGTAATTTAGATAAATGCTCGTATAAATGAGTAATATATATATATATATATATATATATATATATATATATATATATATATATATATATATATATATATATATATATATATATATATATATATATATATATATATATATATATATATATATATATATATATATATAACTTTTTTTTTTTTTGCTTCGTGCCTGCTCGATTGTGGCCAAGTTGTATTTTGTAAAGCAGCGATCACGAATATACATCTTTTGCAATTATGTCGGCAAATTATACTGAATGTATACTTTTTTATATACATGCCAGTAGATTAACACAAAATACAGTTTCTTACAGATAACTCAGTAAATTAATAAATCATCACAAATATACATTATATAAATATAACATTCCATCACCGAAGGAGCACACAGTTTATGAATAAGGCAGTAAATCATCATGAACGAACGCCGCTTTCGGATCATTACGAGGAACACAATTTAAAAATATGTCAGTGAATCATAACGAAAGAACAGTTTTCTATGACTATAGCAATATTTTTTTTTTCTGGTCGAACTTTATAAACATGTCACGTTATGTCATGTTTGCGTTGACCAGCTGGCGCTGAGACGAGCACGCGGGACGTACTAATGGCGGCACATCAGTGTGGCCACGGGCACCAGACTGCCCACAACTACTCTCCACAGGATCCACAGGATACTGAGCATATCACTGACTAAACCGACGTGTTTCTTTTCTTTTTCTCTCTCTTTTCTTCTTTTTATTACGTTTTTCTCACTATTGTCAATTTTTCCGACATATTTCTTTTAATTTTTTTCTCTTTATATATATATATATATATATATATATATATATATATATATATATATATATATATATATATATATATATATATATATATATATATATATATATATATATATAATCGTTCCACCAGGTTATTCTTCACAAGTATTATTTTCCCTTTTAGTATTATTTTTCCCTCTCTCTCTCTCTCTCTCTCTCTCTCTCTCTCTCTCTCTCTCTCTCTCTCTCTCTCTCTCTCTCTCTCTCTCTCTCTCTCTCTCTCTCTCTCTCTCTCTCTCTGTTGCTTTTCTTTACAATTCAGTCCTAGTTACTTTTATTTTCCCTTTCCAGTTTTTTCTTCACAAGTGTTATTTTTTCCCTATTTCCTCTACACTTTCTCTCTCTTTATTCCTGTTCTTTTCAATTCAATCCTATTCCGTTTTACTTTTTTTCTCTTTCCTAATTATTCTACCCTCGTTCTCCTCATTTCAATTCTCACTCGCTCCCTGGACTCTCCTACTTTCTTTTGATCTTCCCACCCACATTATACTTTCAATACGGAATTACCAGAAACACTGCAAAGTAAAAAACAATATTGCCGACTTTGAAGTGTCCGGATCACCACTGGCATAAAGGATCTTCCCACACACTCCTCCTCCTCCTCCTCCTCCTCCTCCTCCTCCTCCTCCTCCCCGTATCAGTATAACGCAATTCACTCTTCGATATCGCCCTGCTGTTCTGATCGTTCACTTTTATCCATTCCATGCACTGAATAATTCCTGATCCCTTGTAAATCCGCGAAGAGTTGACGGGAGATACAGAGACACCCCACCGGACGTGCAGTTGCCATACCTTTCAACATCATATTCTGCCCCGATCCTTTTCAGTGATACTCTTGATAACAGCAATGATTATGATGATGATAACGATACTACTACTACTACTACTACTACTACTACTACTATTACTACTACTACTACTCATAATAATAATAATAATAATAATAATAATAATAATAATAATAATAATAATAATAATAATAATAATAATAAATTCATTTCACTGAGACAAACAGCATGACAAAAAAAAAAATAATCAGAAGAGAAATATAATAAACAATCTAAATTAGAAGAATATCAGTAATATTGAACAGAGACTTGAAGAGCTTACTGCGCCCAACAAATTACTGCCTTTCTATCTGAGAACAAATTTTTCCTATCTTTTTTTTTTTTTTCACTTTATCAAGCCTGAACTCATTATTTCTTGTCATTTCCTAATAAATGATCGTGATGATTTTGTTTATGTTACCCTTGTTACTCGTATATCTCTTAGACCAATTAAAGACCTGCAAAACAAAACATCTCTTGGATACAGCACCTATCATGAGGTGAGCAAGCTACGACAAGACTGCAGCTTACACACAAATAACCGCAAAGGGAGAGCAAAGAGGATTATGCGGTACGAACGAGGTTGGTTATGATCTACACTAATGTAAATTTCTAGCATACTTTCTTGTCTCTAAATCAGTAGTTCTTAACCGGGGATGGTCGCACAGCCACAGGGTGCAAGGCCAGTTCTCAGGGGTTGCGAGAATGCCTATGAAAAATTAAAGCAAAATGTATTTTTATATACGTATAAGTAGATAAAGTAACTTATTTTTTTAGTACAATAACTGAAAGCAACGCTCAGCAAAAATTATACCATTTTCTGTCATCATGCAAAAGAAAAAAAAAAAGCAGCAGCAACAAAGTCACTAGGTTTGCTGCACAGGATACGCAAAATAGTGTAACATTTTTTTTTTTATTAATAATACAAGTACTCTGGGTTTTATCACGCAAAAAAAAAATAAATAAATAAAGTTTTAAAAAAAAACGTGCTTTTCTTATCAAAGCACATGACAAACTTTGTATTTCAGCTTTTTTTTTTTTCAGCAGTTCAGGAGTTGTGAGAACTGACTGCTGATATGAAACGTTATCAATCACTACTTTAAAATGTATTTATTTATCTATTTATCTTAGCTTAGTTAATTTCATCTTATACTGTTTGATATTTATTTTTTATTCATTTGTATTTGTATTTTTATTCAGTTATTCATTTATCTATTTTTTTTTTCATTTACTCACTTATTTTACCTGATCTGCTTCCGTGTAAGTGCAGAAAGGCAAATCATTAAAGTACAGGAGGTCTGAGTCATGTCACACGGGAAGTGAGGGGACTATGTATTATCAAGTCAGCGATGGCCCTTCATTACACTGCCAAGGCCACGGCGCGGAGATACGGTACCTGGTTAGCAAACGTGTTGACAAAGTAGCTACAGACAGGAAGGTGATGACTTGCAACATGGGTGTAACAAGAACAACAGAGAGAGAGAGAGAGAGAGAGAGAGAGAGAGAGAGAGAGAGAGAGAGAGAGAGAGAGAGAGAGAGAGAGAGAGAGAGAGAGAGAGAGAGAGAGAGAGAGAGAGAGAGAGAGAGAGAGAGAGACAGAGAGACAGAGAAACAGACAGACAGACAGACAGACAGACAGACAGACAGACAGACAGATAGTTAGGCAGGCAGGCAGACAGGCAGACAGGCAGGCAGGCAGACAGGCAGATAGACAGACACAAAGACGAATCAGACACAGATAGACAATACATATATACAAACTGGCCAAAGCACAAAAGAAAAAAAAAAAACGAGTACGGGCGATTGAGAACTTGAGAGGGGTGGTTAGGGGAGGGCACGCACACACTGAGGCAATGGACCAGTACTCATAGAAACGCCGACAGAAAAGGAGCAACATTCGACCAGACATCAAATATTAAAGATTCTCTCTCTCTCTCTCTCTCTCTCTCTCTCTCTCTCTCTCTCTCTCTCTCTCTCTCTCTCTCTCTCTCTCTCTCTCTCTCTCACCGGTCTTTTCATAGCTAAGATGCACAGCACACACACACACACACACACACACACACACACACACACACACACACACACACAAAGAGGAAAGAGAAAACAAAGAGCACAAAGGAACACAAAGAAAACAGTAAGAGGAATAAGAAGTGGAATCACAAGAGGTGGAAGGCGTTACGTGAGGGGGTGGAAAGCAAGGTAAGGAGCCAAAGATAGAAGGAGAAAGAGAGGGTGACTTTACAAGGACAGGGTAATGGCTGAGGCGAGGAGCAGGCAGGTAAGTGGTGGGATTAAGGCGAGGGAGAGACAGGTAACAAAGATTGGAAAGCAACTCAAGGTAGGAGGTTAGCACAGCAAGATGGGAGAATGATGAAACTGAGAGTGTAATAAGTTATACGAGAAGAAGTGAAGTGCCACTTTCTTGCTACGCTTCACCTGACGGGGGGTGCTGCCACTTCGCCGCTTCAGTGACCCAGAGGCGGCGAGGACTTAATAGCTTTCCAAGATGGCGTCAAATGCAATGAATACTTATAAGTTCTTTGATAACTTAACCTGTAAACTGACGGACGTAAACTTTCAGGATTATTCTGTATACTGAGATGTACGTATGCTTGATGTGTGTGTGTGTGTGTGTGTGTGTGTGTGTGTGTGTGTGTGTGTGTGTGTGTGTGTGTGTGTGTGTGTGTGTGTGTGTGTGTGTGTGTGTGTGTGTGTGTGTGTGTGTGTGTGTGTGTGTGTGTGTGTGTGTGTGTGTGTGTGTGTGTGTCAATGAGTGAGTGAGTGAGTGAGTGAATGAGTAAGTGAGTGAATGAGAGAGAGAGAGAGAGAGAGAGAGAGAGAGAGAGAGAGAGAGAGAGAGAGAGAGAGAGAGAGAGAGAGAGAGAGAGAGAGAGAGAGAGAGAGAGAGAGATTACATATAGACCAACAAAGCCCTAGATAAATAATTAAGAAGGTAGATATATACATGTGTAAATAATACGTGCACACACACACACACACACACACACACACACACACACACACACACACACACACACACACACACACACACACACACACACACACACACACACACACAAATACATATATACATAAGTAAATGTATATATATATACGTACGAGTATATACACAGCAAGACTCGCACTACTGAATAAATTTTTCACGCGTTTACGACTATTTGCAGTGTGTGGAGGCGTGTCTGGATAATGTGCGGAAGTATGTCACCTAGGGAATGTTTGCCTTTATTCCGGGGAAGGTGAGGAATGAAGCGTGGTAATGCAGAGAGAGAGAGAGAGAGAGAAATTCCAGTTCTCCACCTTAATCCAACACCACCTTACCAACTCTTTCCACAGACCGAGAAGGACACGAACCACTCGCTGGAGACACAAAGCGAGCCACGTCACCCAATGACCAGCGTGAACCAATACGCAGGATACCTAAAAAAAATTGCCTCTCGGCCCCTCACATCCTTAAACACTTCCCGCGCTGAGTGGACGGCAGCGGGGCGCCAGAGGGCCGGGGATTCGAGGCGCTAAGAGACGAGCAACCACTCAAGACTCATACATCCACCCGGTCACGCTTCGGAGGAAGAGGTGGAGGGGCGGCGAGGGGTGGTAGAGAGGTGGAGAAGGCAAGCAACACCAAGCACTCTCTCTCTCTCTCTCTCTCTCTCTCTCTCTCTCTCTCTCTCTCTCTCTCTCTCTCTCTCTCTCTCTCTCTCTCTCTCTCTCTCTCTCGGTTTCCCCCCCTCTCGCGCTCCCACACACGTTCGCCACCCCCTCTTCCTCCTCTCCGGTATCGTCGGTCGCGTAGGAGGGGAAGCTAAATATTTGATCAGTATTACGAGCTCAAGAGATATATCGCGGATAACTTTACTGTGCCGGAGAACGTAGTGGTGCTGCCAGAAACCTTGTGAATGGCGTAGTTTGGCGCCACTGAAACGACTTGTTGGATATTGTGACCCAATATATGGCTATAGTGCCAGAAGCAGCAGCACCAGCAGCAGCGATGCTAAAGATCAGGATGGGGGTGATGATAATGGCAATAATAATGATGCGTTGTTATTATCAGCGGGTATAATCAAAAGTGGTAGTAGTTGTAGCAATAGTAGTAGTAGTAGTTGTTGTTGTTGTTGTTGTTGTTGTTGTTGTTGTTGTTGTTGTTGTTGTTGTTGTTGTTGTTGTTGTTGTTGTTGTTGTTGTTGTTGTTGTTGTTGTTGTTGTTGTTGTTGTTGTTGTTGTTGTTTCTGCTGCTGCTGCTGCTGCTGCTGCTGCTGCTGCTGCTGCTGCTGCTGCTGCTGTTGTTGTTGTTGTTGTTGTTGTTGTTGTTGTTGTTGTTGTTGTTGTTGTTGTTGTTGTTGTTGTTGTTGTTGTAGTACTAGTAATAATGCTACTGCCCTACTACTACTATTACTGTTACTACTATACTGCTACTACTATTACCACTACAACAACAACAACAACAACAACTACTACTACTACTATTACTACTACTGCTACTACTACCACTACTGTTACTACTACTTCTACTACCACCACCACCACCACCACCACCACCACCACTACGTTACCACCACCACCACTACACCACCGCCACCACCACCAGCACTACAATACAATACGGAGTACAATTACTACTGTTTGCACTTCCATCAGCATTAATATTAACAGGTGTAATAATAATAAAATACCACCCCCCCTTGTGGCAATAAGCTCGACACCACGACGCAACATTTTTCACCACCTTGCGCCCACTCCATTACTGATACATTCGGACATCAAGCTGTATTAATAATAGAGTCACTGATGGAGTCAATACTTCCCGCGGTGATAGCAACACTAGTTCTATCATTAGCGCCGGTGAGAAGTATACGGTAACTTGCACCTTCTGGCCGGCCACTGACAGCTGCCATTCTGGATAAGTAGGTGCTGGCGGTGAGATCACTGGCTTGGATATAATAATGCGTGCTGGCAATGTTTATCTTTTGTTCTCACGAGTGTAGCGTGAAAAAAAAAAAAAATCGATTGCTTCCACTTAAAAATTTATAAGACATTAAATTGTTTCCGAGCCAACTTATGAAATAGATGTTAAATTCCAGTATTTTTTCTTCACCACTGTAACTCTGTAGAACATCTCCAGATGAGTAAGGAGTATATTCAAGAGGTCGGCGTGGAAAAGGAAGGTTTGGTATTACGTATTCTAAGTATTGCGTACTACCGCGTGCAGTACCATCGATAATTGCCATGTATAATTCAAGCTGACCTATAGAGGCTATTTATTGTGTCTGGAACATAAGGCAGGCTATAAGATGCTGGTAAGCCTACACACTTGCTAGTCCCTGCATTAATGATGCATACCTACACCCACCTTATCTAAATTTAACTGACGTTCTTTTTAAAGAGGTATCACATAATTTCTTAATTATCAGTGTACTGTCATTTATTTTGCCATCAGTATCCATATTGGGAAATAATCTTCACATATTTTTTTTTAGATTCATAGATAAATCCACATACTTTTAGAATCATAGTTAGATGCACACATTTTTAGATTCATAGCTAGATGCATAAGTGCCAGAAAAAAAAATAAATAAATAAAAAGCTACTGATTCGGTGTTACTAACCCGAATGTTGGACTTATTCCGGTCTAATTAAAAAATAAATAAATAATAACAGAAATAAAAACAAGAACCTGTTTTTTTTTCATAACTGAGACTTTAGCCTCGTCAGTGAACACGTTGGTCAGACGTGGCAGTGTCCAGTCCCCGGCCCATTATCACGTCAAGAGCAGCTTTGTATCGATTTGGTGTTCAGGACGCAATGCACAAGTGAGATTAACCTGACCCAAAAAATCCCACTTAATCCTATCGGCGCCGACTACAAGCATATGCAGTGCACTCAAACCTCTCTCATGGCCAGTATCTAACAACAGGACAATGAAACGTATCCGAAGCCTCTGTATCTCAGAATTGTCGGTATAATTAGAATGTCTTTGTTCTACTTCACCGTCACTACATGAAAGCACACACCGGCTGAGGATTACTACTGTGAGAGGATATTGAACCCTGGTGAGGACCCCGTAAGTGAATGACACTCTTCCCCGCTCTCATCCCTCCCCCCCCTTCATCCCTCCCCCCGCTCATTATATATATATATATATATATATATATATATATATATATATATATATATATATATATATATATATATATATATATATATATATATATATATATATATATATATATATATATATATATATATATATATATATATATATATATCGTGACAACCTAGAGTAGATCTGTCTTAAAAGAAAAGAAAAAAACAAAAAATATTGACGTATCTAAAAATTTTTGCCCCACTTTTCTTCTCCATGAAAGCATGCTTCATCCCAGGATCACACGCACGTATAAAATTATATTATTTCTTTCGTGATCAGTCCACACCCACTCTGTGTCACACCTCTGGCACAATAATTTAGCCACGAACATATCCCTGTAGCTGACTGATGCTCTCACTCACTGATAGGTATCCGCAATCCCGTCTTGTTGTGATACGTGTGGCAAACTAATGTCATATTTCTACCAAAGCTTTTTAAAGTACCAAATTGTCTAAATAAAAATAATCTTGTATCTTACAACGAAATAACGGTTTTGATATAAATAAAGTAAACCTGCCGAACGCTATAAAACAAGACAGATTCATAGACCAATCAGAGTAAATGCATCAGTCAGAGGAGGTGTTACCATGCTCCCGCGTCCTCAGGTGGCAAAATCACCATGAAAGAGATGATGAAACACAGTATATTGAACTACACAGCCCAGTCCTCCAGCCTCCCCCCGACACATAACTCCTTTCCCTCTCCTTCCCTCAGCAAAGACAAGCTAGAGTGAATCATCCCTGCTTGGAGAGTTACTCGTAAACTACATTCATAACCTCCATCCTTTCCTCCTTCCATCCTTCATCGTGCTTTAAAGTGTGCATTCCCTCACTCCCCTCCCGTGCTGAGAAGTGGCCTATTCCGTTTCTCCTTTCCTATTGCTGGCCTTTCATCCCTCTAGTTTATCACCAACAGCCGAGTGAGTGCCAATAAATCCGCTGCTTGTTCTTCCTTGGTGTATTCCATTGTGTGTTCCTGAACCTAATTTAATGAGCGTAATCTATGTATTAAACTGAAAAGAAAACTACATATGTGGAACTGGGAGTGGTTTATGACTATAACAACACCCTATAGAGAAAGAGGAGGAGGAACGCTGCAATTATCATCAAGCATCACCACCACCACCACCACCACTGTGTATTCTTCAACCTTAGTAAGCAAATTTAATCTATATAGTTTGGGAGAGAAGGAAAACTATGAGTGTATCGAACAAAAACACAATACAGACTAAGAAAGAAGGAAGAACACTGTACACAACCACCACCACCACCACCACCACCACCACCCCACACAACTCCCAAGGGCAGAGAACAAGAGTGCCACATGTTCATTACCATCACGCTGCTCCCAGTCCACCTCAAAGGGCAAAGGACCCATGATGGAAAGAGATAATTAAACGTACCGGTGTTTCTCACGATATTACTGACTCATGTAACACTGTAACACATGGGAAGAGATTAGAAGACTCTCTCTCTCTCTCTCTCTCTCTCTCTCTCTCTCTCTCTCTCTCTCTCTCTCTCTCTCTCTCTCTTATCATGCCCTTAATTCCGTAAGAAACACAATTGAAACCCTATTATCATTGTTAAAGACTCTTGACCTCACACTCACTTATAATATCTCTCTCTCTCTCTCTCTCTCTCTCTCTCTCTCTCTCTCTCTCTCTCTCTCTCTCTCTCTCTCTCTCTCTCTCTCAATACTTTATAGCACTCCCTCCCTCCCGTAGGTCGTTCATATAATGGCTTTCGTTGGATTTTAGAGAAGGATTTGAAGCCATGAATCAGGACAGTATTTAAGTGTAGAAAAGATTTTCTTTTATGGCTTAAATAGGGACATTTGTCAGGGAACGAGAGGAGGGGGGCGAGAGCATTACCATCTCTTTACTGTTGTTATGGCGGCGTGGAGAGAAAGGAAGGGGGTGGCTGGCAAAAGAAAACGAAAGCATTGGCGAGTATGGGAAGGGAGGAACGAAGATGGAGGTGAGGGAGATGGAAAACGGAGTGGCTTGTAGTAAGTGAGAGGGAGTAAAGACAGAAATAAGGGAAGAGGAAGAGTATGTGAAGGATGAAGAAGAGGTGGGCAAATGGATAAAGAATAGAATATACGCAATGAAAATGGAGAAACGAGAAGTGTACATGAGTGGCGAGAAAAATGGGGAGGAAATAAAGAGAGAAATAGAAGTGAATAATGAGGAAGAAGTGACAGAAATAAAGTAAAGAGAAAAGCAATGGAAAAAGCATAAAGAACAGGAAGATGAGACAAAAGAAGACATAACAAAAGTGGAGGGGAAAGAGAGAAAATGGAATAGGAAAAGTAGACGAAAGAACACCAGAGAGAGAGAGAGAGAGAGAGAGAGAGAGAGAGAGAGAGAGAGAGAGAGAGAGAGAGAGAGAGAGAGAGAGAGAGAGAGAGAGAGAGAGAAATGTGACTCTAAAGGGAGGTGGAGTGATGCCTAGAGGTCAGAAAATCAGCAGAGAGGAGAAGATAATGGAGAATGAGAAGAATGAGATGAGATACAGAGTGACGGAAGGAACAGGAAAGGAAAGGCAGGAAGGACAAGGAAAGAGAGGAGAGGGTGGGGAGAGGCGGGCGTGCAGATGACCACTGAATCACGGACACTAATTACACCTAATCAGATCCACATTTTTATTGCCTCATAAAATTAGCAGCACAACAAATGAGCCGCCGGACACGCTCGGTACTCGAGATCAAAGTATCAAGGAGTTCAACAACGCGCCGACTGAAAAGCTAAAAATGGGTGAGTGAAAGCGCTGCCAATATATCATGAGTGCTTCAGTAAAAGCGTTTTAATTGCAACCCATCTTTACCGAAAGCTTTGTGAAAGGCCATAAATTACTGCTGTGACGACTGTAGAGCGACACAAACACACAAACACACAAACACACACACACACACACACACACACACACACACACACACACACATACACACACACACTTGGTATTTTTCTCACTCACCTCACAAATTACCAATACTCACCAATCAACACCTGAACAAAACAAACTGCTCCTACTATACTGTGTCACTTACTCCGCCCCACGTGACTAGACCTTCCCTACCTTCCTCCTCTCCTTTCCCCACTTCCCATTCTCCCATGACACGCCTGGGTCACGCCTGCCCATGGGTGTCTGATAACCTTAGTGCTATACAACTTTTAGAAGCACGAATAATTTCATTTCCCTGGATGCATAGACGAGTCATAACACCCAATGTGGAAGTGTTGCAAAGGCGGGAAAAGGGAGAGAGAATATCAAATAAGAAGGAAAGGTAAGTAGGAAACTGGTCGGAGAAAACGAGGGATACAGTGTACATACCTAATTATTGCATGTGAAGTGAAGGGGAAGGCTGTAGCTAATGCCAAAGAGCAAGAAAGAGAGAGAGAGAGAGAGAGAGAGAGAGAGAGAGAGAGAGAGAGAGAGAGAGAGAGAGAGAGAGAGAGAGAGAGAGAGAGAGAGAGAGAGAGAGAGAGAGAGAGAGAGAGAGAGCGAGCGAGCGAGCGAGCGAGCGAGAGAGAGAGAGAGAGAGAGAGAGAGAGAGAGAGAGAGAGAGAGAGAGAGAGAGAGAGAGAGAGAGAGAGAGAGAGAGAGAGAGAGAGAGAGAGAGAGAGAGAGAGAGAGAGAGAGAGAGAGCGAGCGAGCGAGCGAGCGAGCGAGCCAGCCAGCCAGCCAGCCAGCCAGCCAGCGAGAGAGAGAGAGAGAGAGAGAGAGAGAGAGAGAGAGAGAGAGAGAGAGAAACACGAGCGGTCCCCCCGACACACATACACACACACACACACACACACACACACACACACACAAACAAACAACAACACGCGCGAGATCACCAGTATAATAATAACACTTCCCTCTCATTGTAATGTGACAAATGGTCTGATTCAGTTCAAATTACGTTTACAATATTCATAAATGAAATAGAGAATGGACTGGGTTGCGAAATGTTTGTTTGCCGGTCTTGTTGGAAATTACACACTGGAAATTATTGAAAAAGTACACTATGATTCACCTTAAGTTAAGTTTTAATTACAATGTGAACGAGTACTTGTCACAGTTGTCAGACAGTGGTGAAAAGGTTAAGAAGAATGTTCTAGTGTACACCGGTCTGGTCACACAGAAAATCCACGTAAAGTGTTAAAAATTATGTTCAAATATTAAACACGCCCTTTAGAAAGACTAGAGAGCTGAGCCGCCTACACTATGGAAAAAGAAAGATGTATAATAATTCCAATCCAGAGTGGGAAGGGAATCGGAAGGAATGAAAAGGAACAATGTGATGATTAGAGAAAGGAGAGAATACAATAGAGAAAGATTATTCGCTTAGAGCGTTTGAAAAAAAATCGTAAATGAGAACTCATATTTAGAATGGGTGGGCGACGGAAGCTGAACGAAAAAATAGCATCCATGAAAAGCAAGTTGAAAGTGGTGACATCGACTACAAAGACTACTACTACTACTACTACTACTACCACCACTACTACTATAGTTGTTGCTGCTGTTGCTGCTCCTTCTGCTGCTGGTACACATACAAAAAAAAAAAAAAAACCTAAATTCTGACAAACATCGCGGTACCAACATATCACTTCCGTCAGGCCACGACACCAGATATCAATTCTCACTGACAACCTAACGAGTTAGTCTTGCCTGACCTGACCCCTGTGAGACCACCATGTCCTCCCAGCCGCCGCCTCCATGTCCTGTCATTCCCACGCCCAACTGTTGTCCCCGCTCCTGGGCTACATGTGCCCGGCTACCCTCCCCGTCCCTTTCCCACTCCCCAGCTCACAGGTGCCGCACTGCCGCCCACTCGATCACTGTGCCAGCGCGCGGTAAATGGCCAGCCAGTGCCGGATGAGGGCCCCCTCACTAATCTTTCACCCTCGGCGCTATTTTCTCCACTCGCGGGCCTCCCACACATCTCTCTTTAATAGACTGCCCAGCACCAGCAGCAGTGCCGCTGCCGCTGCCGCCGCCGCCGCTGCCGCCGCCGACGCCGCCGCCGCAGCTACCCTGATAATCCTTTTCCATAAAGTCTGAGCCAGAATATTTTTTTTTGTACATATAATTTTTGTTTGTTTACGCTTCTCACTGTGCAAAATTTCTAAAACGTGCAACACGCAACATTTTTATTTTTCCTACGTGTGCAGCACACCGGCAAGCGCCAGACACCTGCACACGGCGGCCACGTCCGCGATGCCCATAAATCGTGCCGCCAGGCGAGAATTTTTTGACGACAGCGACTTAAAATGGATTATCTAGTCGAGCTGCTGAAGTCCACGAGTTGCGCCACGAAAGGAAACACGTAAAAAGTTAAATGAGTTAACATACATTTTTCTCTGTCCATAATGCCAGACACTTGTCACACTCTTTCAGCCTCCTCCTCTCCTCTCCTTGGCAGTATAATGAAATCAATATTCTTACTTTCGGTAATGAGAACAGAGGCCATAGTATGTCACACAACACAACGTGAAATTTACTATTAATAGTAAAGAAAAACGAAAGAACAAAGGGTCATGACATCAGAAAGTTCTACGGTGAAACATTACTTCGCTGCTAATTACTCCGCTGCATTATCCATGAGATGAGACGATCGATTTATAACGATGAATAATAGTTGCATTACTCACTCAAATAGTGTTCTTTGTACGTGACCTCACAATGAACCGATAGAAGAACCTTTTTGGCGCCAACGTGCTTAAGTTATGCGTCTAAGAAAATTTTACGTTCCATCAATACTGCAAGTAGTAACTCATGACACACAGGTGCAAACGAAGCCTACAAAAATCTGGAGGATGGAGAAAAAAAGGATGAAGACCAAGGAAAGGAAGGCAGAAAACGAAGGTAGAAAGAGAAGGAAAAGAAAAACATCAAATTTCATGCCATTGATCGTTTCAAAGGTCGATTCCACCTAGCTAAGTACCCTGGTGCATAGCCAAGTGACACCTAATATATAAAAGTTACGAATTCTTCAAGAGAAATATTAGATGTGTGGATGTGTGTGTGTGTGTGTGTGTGTGTGTGTGTGTGTGTGTGTGTGTGTGTGTGTGTGTGTGTGTGTGTGTGTGTGTGTGTGTGTGTGTGTGTGTGTGTGTGTGTGTGTGTGTGTGTGTGTGTGTGTGTGTGTGTGTGTGTGTGTGTGTGTGTGTGTGTGTGGTGTGTGTGTGTGTGTGTGTGTGTGTGTATGAGTGTGTATGAGTGTGTGTGTGTGTATGAGAGTGTGTGTGTGTGTGTGTGTGTGTGTGTGTGTGTGTGTGTGTGTGTGTGTGTGTGTGTGTGTGTGTGTGTGTGTGGTGTGTGTGTGTGTGTGTGTGTGTGTGTGTGTGTGTGTGTATGAGTGTGTATGAGTGTGTGTGTGTGTATGAGAGTGTGTGTGTGTGTGTGTGTGTGTGTGTGTGTGGTGTGTGTGTGTGTGTGTGTGTGTGTGTGTGTGTGTGTGTGTGTGTGTGTGTATGAGTGTGTGTGTGTGTATGAGTGTGTGTGTGTGTGTGTGTGTGTGTGTGTGTGTGTGTGTGTGTGTGTGTGTGTGTGTGTGTGTGTGTGTGTGTGTGTGTGTGTGTGATGAAATTATCCCCAGACCAACGAGGAGGGCTCATGCAGCTGGGCGAGGGAAGCGCGGCAGAATTCCATTACTCACGCTGGGGGAAAAGGATTAACCTCTAAAGCCAGGCAGGTGGGCGAGCCACCGTCACCTGTCAAAAACGCGAAGACTTTTCTTCGACGGTTATGGAGACGCGTGAGATGTGGTTTCCATTCCTCCCACCCCTTTGTTATTTTTGTTGGAGAAGAATGGCAACAGACTAAGAGGCGGATTACAAAGTGGCGCGGACCATCGAACTTTGAATTATTGACTGAAATACTCCCTGTAATTTATTGTCACTTAAGAACAGATGACGAGACGAATCCTCCAAGCGTCACAACGAAGAAAGCAATACGCATCACACCCAGCCAGTGTTATAAATAAATACACACATGACAGGCAGGAACAATACTTAACCAGTTGAAAAGTCAAGAAAAGGTTGTCTGTATCCTGTAGAACCTTGCAGCAATCGCCACTGAAATAGTGATGACCAGCATCAAAAAAAAACTCAACACAAAGGATACTCTAAGAACACCCATCCCCCACGCACGTGCCCATGCCACCCACATTAACATTTCCCAACATGTGAAAACATATTAATTGATGAACAACAGCACAAGTAGGCGCTGCCATTACAAGTCTGCCGAAAAACAAAAGCAACAAATTTTCTCCCATAAGACAAGACATTGTCAGTCTTTTTTTTCGGAATTCTTGTTATCTGCAAACTTTTTGATCTTTTCTCTCCATCATCTGCCTGGTCTCTCTCTACTGCTACGCTTCCGAACTCTTATAATTTACTCCCACCACTGACTGTTAGCCTTTGAATGCTATGATTTGCTCCTCTGTTGATTTACTTGGTTTCAAAGTTTCACATCTACAAAGCCTTAATGACATACTGGTACCTAAAAGCTTTCCTCTTCCTGCCCCTCAGCCACGTCTTCCCTCCCCACCACGAGACAGGACTCTGTCACGCCTTATCACTGATACGTTTACTCGAATTACCAAACATAAGTACCGCTAAGGATACTAAATATTAAGTATAGCAGTAAATATTCATTCGTTTAACCCTCAAATGAGATGCATCAGTACACAAGGATTACAAAGGATACCAAACAGCAAGCCCATAAGTCCCACGAAGCTTGTATGATTACATTACCATCCCCATTAATATACACTATATACACAAACTACCAGCAGAACGTCAAGTCTGCCAAAGAAATCATTCACCTCTGAAATAGTAAAGTTGGCAGGGGGTTCGCGAAACAAAACAGGGAATGCAAGACTGTTCAAGCCCACCAAGGACTTCTTAATGATGGAATAAATGTCCCTTAGCCTTAGTGAGCCTTTCCTTGAACCACTTTTCCACTGCCATGCGAAAGCACTGCGAAAGCGACATGTCTACAAACTGGTCACCAAAGCACGTGCGTTCTATGCTTTGAGAAATTAAGTGACTATCAGAAGTTAGTCCCCCACGTTACGAAACTCTGAAAAAATTTAAAATAAAAAAGATCACACAGGAAAAAAAGTTGAGATTTCTGAGACACAAGATAAATGTTTTCTACCGAAGCATGACAAGTGGCCGCGGCGGAGCTCAAACACTCAGCCTTGAATTAGCTGGCGGCGGAACGTGAGGCCGCGGACATCCCCCTGATTATCGCAGGCTGAGTGGAAACGGGAACATTTTTTCTCCTTCCTGAAACACTAAGGCTGCTGAGTGAAGAGAGAACACATATATAGATGGGTGAATAAACTCTACAAAATACGACAAACGAACGAACAGGCACAGAGAAAGAATCTGACAAACAAGAAAATTAAACACTAGTTAACAAATAAAATCAATTCACCACAGACCAAGAACGTAAAAAAATAATAAATAAATAAACGTACAGAAATAATGTGTATCTTATCTCCGAGTTCTCGAGAAATGTTCAGTCGGGGAAGGAGAGGAGACGATTGGTAGGGGTGGGAGTATTAATGATTCTCTCTCTCTCTCTCTCTCTCTCTCTCTCTCTCTCTCTCTCTCTCTCTCTCTCTCTCTCTCTCTCTCTCTCTCTCTCACTTACTTACACACACACACACACACACACACACACACACACACACAAATCCAAACTGGAACTGCACGAGAGAAAAGTTTAAGTGCTGTTCGAAGTGTCTTAACTTTTCAGAATTCCATCATTGCTCATGATAATGTGTGTGTGTGTGTGTGTGAGAGAGAGAGAGAGAGAGAGAGAGAGAGAGAGAGAGAGAGAGAGAGAGAGAGAGAGAGAGAGAGAGAGAGAGAGAGAGAGAGAAACGTCCTCAACATTCCTCGCCCGTGCCTCTGAGGTGGCCATGCAGTCTGCTAGGTAAGCTTGAACCAACCCGTATCACCTCAGCTCTTCGCCAGCCAACCTTACCTGCCTCCGCCCTCCACGCCACGCCCTTTGCGCCCTCCCAACCACTCCTAGATACCTCTGTCCTGAATACCACATCCTCGACCAGTCCTCCACACTGCACCCTTAACCACACCACACTCTCAGTTTCCCCTCCACATCCTCGACCAGCCATCCACATTACACCCTTATCCACACTAGACCCTCAGCTTCCCCTCCACACCACACCACACCACACCATCCATTTGCCCTCCATACAGTATCACACCACCGCACTGCCCTCTGTCTGCCTGCTTGCCGCGCCTAACCCTGCTGGTCAACTGTCCCTGTGCAATTATTGACAGGCTCCACTAACCTGTCAGCCTACCACTATCAGCCCTCCTGGTGTCCTCTTGCTCACTCACATAGTAATGACACTCCTCGACATTGCACCCTCAGGCTTTTGTTGCTGCTGATGGCGTTGATACAGTTGTTGTTGTTGTTGGAGGTGGTGGTGGTGGTGGAGGTGGTGGTGGTGGTATTACTAATTATCATTTGATTATTTCTAAACTTCAATACCCTGTTTCAAATTTTCAACTTTTAAGTGGCAATTCTTAGTCGAGTTTCCTCTTTAAACACAAAGTCGTCTCCGGAAGCTTATATTTAGCACCCAAGTATCAACCAGTATGGTGCTCATTAAAAAACGTTTTGCATGGAAATTGTACTCACATATAGGAAATATTTGTCTATCACGACACTACAATGAAAATAAGAAAAAACAAAAAGTTTCCAGCAATAGTTTTAAGTTGTCAAGTTGTGCGGCTGAGTTAGAGGTAAGGCTGGGTGTGAATTTTGACTCGCGCTCAGCAGTGACAGGCCAGACAGACCATGCAGTATAAAGGAGTAGAATAAATACCGTTCTTCTCACCAATGCCATGACAGGAACGAATAATGTGCAAGACGAACCTCGGAACGCTTTCTGTCCTCGCGCCTTACTTCACCAATCCTCTTGACATCAAACGTGCCAATCCTCTTGACTTCAAACGTCTCTTGTATGAAAATCCTTTAAAATTACAGTGTTGCATACTCCTTTTTCCCATCCTAACGCCAGGGTTCAAGCGAGGCCATGGTACAGTTTGATCCTTGCACTTCGCCTCACCTCACGATGATACCAAATACTCAAGGCTCGCTCCCGCCTTCAACCCCACCACCAACAAACACTGGAAAGGAAATAATTTGTCGCCGTCATGCATAACAGCCTTACTGTATTGTATATGCAAGCGTGTTCCGGTTGGCAGGTGGAATTACACGTCCCTGCCAAAGGAAGGGCGGTATATTTCCGGGTTACATACGAAAAGTGGATAGTGCGGGGTTGCATGTGGGTCTGGTTGTGGGTGTGGGTGTTCAGAGCACGTCCTTGGTGTGGGTGTGGTGGGTGTGCTCAGGTAATCCTGCACGAGGGCCAGTGTCCCTCCTCCCGGCGGGGCGAGAGTGCTCCCTGGGGATCCTGCAGGTAGAGTGAGCGCCTCCCTCGGGTGCTCGTGGGATGAACGTGGTCGTGTCTGTGACGCGGATGGCTCGGTGCCTCATGTTTATGGCCCTCGCAACACCTGGTCCCACCGTCTGCTGTTATGACCGCTTCAGTACCTCAGCCTCACTTCCGTATTTCGTGTTGGTTACAAGCACTACACTTTCAAGAAAAAAATACCAAAATGCACTGGTTATGAATATCTAAATCTGAAGAAAAACTAACATACTCCAATATACTGAAATGGATTGGTTGGAAGCACTACACTTCCAAGAAAAATACTAAATGGATTGGTTACAAGTTTTAACTCTGAGGAAAAATGCAAACATATTGAAATGGATTGGATGGAAATACTACACTTTTGAAGAAGGGGAAAAAACAGAATAAAATGGATTACTTTACTTTGTTGGGGTGTCACGTGTTAGTTATTTGAAGCTATGTACATTATCACCTAGAACTAACAAATAATGATAATAATAATGAGGAGCGCGAACAATAATTACCAGACCCTGCAAGAGAGATTCTTAGAAATTTATCGCAGAAAATACTAAAACATGAAATATAAACCTGAAATAAAAGGATCAAGACATAACATCCAATAAAAACAAAAACAAAAAAAAAGCACACACACACAAGCCAAACTTTCATCACGTCGGAGAAAAAAAAATAGTGGCGAGAGAAAAAAAAACCTCACTAAATAAAACACACACACACACACACACACACACACACACACACACACACACACACATACACACAGCAGGACTTGTACCTTTACCAAGACCCGTCAAGATGGACTACGTAGTGACGGCGGGCGAGGCATCAGATCTCAGGTTATGGATGGTGATGGACGAAGGGGAAGAGGAGGTGAACAGTGCAGCCACGGAGAGAGAGGGAGTGAATGGTGATATGTAAATGAAACTGCTGGTGTGTGGGAGGGAAAATGTTCCTGTGCGGGAAGAGAAAGAAAACGGAGAGGGTGGAGGAGCAGCGAGAAAGAAAAAGGGAAGGGTAAAGTAAAAATTAAGAAAAAGAAGCAAGGACAGGGAACCGAAGATGAGAGAAGGAAAAAGAGAGAGAGAAAGAAAGGAGGGAGGGAGGGAAGGGAAGGGAGGGAAGGGAGCGAGGGGAAAGATGAGCTGAAAAAGCTTAAAAACAATGATGAACTGAATGTCCACCAACCCACATATTCACTTTCCTTCTTTACTCTTTTTACTAAACTCTTTCTCTCTCTCTCTCTCTCTCTCTCTCTCTCTCTCTCTCTCTCTCTCTCTCTCTCTCTCTCTCTTGATTACATCTTTACTATCATTTTTACACTTTCGCAGTAATAATTTGGCTTCTGCCCCTACCCTTACCTCTACCCCCCTCCCACCTCTCTCTCTCTCTCTCTCTCTCTCTCTCTCTCTCTCTCTCTCTCTCTCTCTCTCTCTCTCTCTCTCTCTCTCTTGATTACATTTTTACTAGCATTTTTTACGCTTTTGCAGTAATAATCTCTCTCTCTCTCTCTCTCTCTCTCTCTCTCTCTCTCTCTCTCTCTCTCTCTCTCTCTCTCTCTCTCTCTCTCTCTCTCTCCTTATTCTTTCTGGATGAGGATAACGCTGATAATAACAGACTCACGTGCGATTAATGTCCTGACCCCGGCATGAGGTGCACAGCCGCGCCCCGCCACTCAATCCCCTGCTAACACCCCATCCCCGCCCCCCTCGTCTCCATCGTCCCTGCAGGACTGGAGAGTTTGCCTTAATGGTCCTATACTCGCACGCACCAAATGCACTCAAGTCTCTTTTCACTTTCCAAGCTGCTCACACGAATAAAGACACGCATGCATACTTACACACGACCACATGAACACAAAAGAACAATGTAGCGCACGCACACACGCGCGCTCACACACACACACACACACACACACACACACACACACACACACACACACACACACACACACACAGAGCATTCCAGGGTACATTACAAATTTAATATTCATTCTAATTATCTGATGCGACAGATGCCAAACAAGGACTTATTTCGCTCTAATGCATAATATTAATACACACGCGGCATAATCTAAATATTTAAGTAATTATAGCTGAAGTAACAACGGTAGCAGGAGCAGCATTAGCAGCAGACACACCAATATAAAAAAAAATAAATAAATAGCCAAAACAACGACTCAAAAGGAGAGTACGGCGTACATAAGAAAAATTGAGAAAAAAGGAGAACCACCACAAAAATCAACACCGTCTTGCGCTGACTAAGATCTGCGCCAAGGTCATCTTCATAATATATGTCGCGCAAATCATTAAGAGTGCCTGCACCCCTGCACATCAACTTGCATAGAAATTTAATCCCTCTTATCCTCGCGCAAAAATAAGTAATCAGATAAAATACAAGTTTTGCCATGGGTTTGGATCGTTTGGCCAGACAGACAGACAGACAGACAGACAGACAGACAGACAGACAGACAGTCATCCCCCCTCCCGTACTCTCGCCCGCAGTCCGACGCGCAGGTGTCAGGGCCAAAGTGCAGATAAAAAGATAAAGGTAGACTCGGGCACGACAGCCCGAGATTCTCGTCAGGACGGAAACAACTACCCATCATTCACTGACTCGCTCTCTCTGACAAGACCGGCGACAAACAACACACACACACACACACACACACACACACACACACACACACACACACACACACACACACACACACATACACAACGTTACCTAATACCTAATCAATAAATGATCTTCACGTCAACGAATTCCAACCAAAAAGCAAAGATTTACGAAATAAGTTCCAAGTCGACGGTCTGAAAACAGCTATAAAATTAGTAAGACAAGAATTCTCACTATGAAAGGACCACTAAAATTGATCATTGACTCCGACGCAAGCAGAATACATGCAACACTGGTAGGAACACAACACGTGCATTATGTATGTGTCTCATATTTCATACGACATTCATCGGAACTCTTCAAAAATTTAGCCTTGTTGATCCCCTATTTCCTGAAATTGCGTACTCCAGCCCCTAACAGCTCTCCCCTTCATCACAGTTCCTTTCTCCGGCTGGTGCTTGTCATCCGATCTATTCTATGCGTACCGTCACAAAGAGCCAAAGTTTCTGTCCTTAAAATATCTATACGAGCATGCTGTGACAGAGTTTACCGCCCAGTTTATTATGACTCATCGCAGTTGTCCATTACTTATAACCGTAAAAACTGTTTCCATGCCACGATACGAGAAAGAAATTGTCACCCATTTCTAGAAACCTGTGATCTCCTTTGCTACTTTACTGCTTCACGTGTGCCATTTGTTCCCTTCACATTCCGTGCTTCACTGCTCACGCTGAAAAACAAATCGAGCACAACACTAAATTCACATATTTCAAGCTATTTTCGTGCTGCAGTTATTAAAACACTTTTTGCCACTTAGAACTTAGAAGTTGGAGTGTGTTATTTCTCTGTTCTCGTGAGCTACAGATATTAAAGCCACAACAGAGCTCGCGACACAGAAATATATCGTTGTACAGGTAAATATGAGCATTTCACGCCGCACGATACTCGTTCTCCTCGCGTGCCCTCCCGACACCTGGTACTTTAGCTTATTAGAGTCAGTAGCTGTACGACACAATGCATGCACACCAATATGATACGCTTGGAGCCTCAAGTGTCCAGAGTACATGTAAATAAATTAAATACACTCTAAGAGTTGGGAGAGGAGGATAAAGAATGAGGGGTGTCAGCTACAGTAAAGAATTTGTTGGTGCTCTCAAACTCAATTTTACGGGACATTTTACGTTCATGAGTGAAAATCGAAGGGCACGTGTCATGTGATGAATCCTTACCTCCCTCGCTGCCACTCCCATCGCGTCCAGCTGGGGAGGCTCCAGCAGGAAGGGGGAAGCAGGTCATGAGATTCATTTACCTGTAAGGGAAATACAAAACATGTTAGACAAAGAGTAATAAGTTACACACATTCGCTATTATTCTATCAGGATCATACTTATGCCTCAGAAAAGTAACGAAACTGGTGAACAATAATAGTCACCTTGCCGGAGAGAAAACGAGCGAAAACAAGCTTAATCATTTCGTAACTTGAAATCTGAAGCATCCCCAACTTGAAAGGGGATCCCTCACATCAAAGCAGCACAGCCTCTCAGTAAAGACGTTTTTTTTTTTTTTTTACTTTGTTTTTTTTAGTCGTCCATGAAGGGGTATGTTGCATCCAACGAGCCATGACTGTGTGTAGGCGGCCTCGCCACCACCAACACCAACTGTCCAACACTTGGGGGTCAACGACCTAAATTTAATGCACCTTTGGGAAGGAACAAAATACGAACCAAGCCTCACATTCTCGGACTGTCTCCAGTTTTCACGACGAGTCGCGTCGCCGTGGTGGTCCAGTTTCCAAGGGATGCAAACAATTCAAAAGGCAATGCTTGGAACGCGGCCATCTGCCAAAACACAAATGCACCAAAACAACAAAGCTCATAGCGAAAGTAAAGAAAGGTGTGACACATCTCCAGAACAGTCAGTGCTGCCTCAACGAGAACAACACCCGAGGAACACGCGTCACTAACTTCAGTCACTACAATACATCCCCTAGTCCCTCAATCGCTTCAACCACTCAGTCACTGAGACATCCGTCCACACAACCGCCGCCACTAATGTACGATGCCCACTACGGGAGTTAAACATAAACAACATCCAGATTATGCCCAATATTTGTGGTCCCCAGAATACAGAATGGACAGATTAATTTTTGTTGACACAGGTAAAGATTAAGACATTAGCCGCTCAAATTTATGTAAAAAGTTTTCAATTTGCACCTCTTAGTAAGGAAAGATCTCAGAACAGCATTATGAAATCTTAAAACGAAAGAAGAGAACTAGGAAGGAAATACAAGAAAATCCTCGTGATGCATGAGCAAGCTAACACTCGTAGCAATTAATTAAAACTGAATACACAAAGATTAAGAGAAATGCAGATACTGGCTCTCACAGAGGATAGTGGATGTGCGGCAGAGGCTGTGCACCAGTAAGCACCAGCATGACAGACCTCAAGAGATCTGTCAGATTTATGAATGAGGATAAGAGAAACTCCTCGTATCAGGGTAACAGCAGCTGCCATGCGAAGGACGTTGTGAACCTACACTGCCTTGTGGAGGTTCCTCGTGCTTATTTTTTTCTTAATGTTTATTTAAACGGGTTAATCATCACTTTTTTTTTTTTTAATATGCAAAAAACGGATAAATTTAGTTCTTTATCTCTCTCTTTAGATACCATTCCATAACACAAATAATTTTCATACACAATTATTTCAATGGCGCATATCACATTATGTAAGAGAAGACACTCGGACACAAGCCATTCATCTCTAATCTGTCTCCTAAGTCCATTTGATGCAATTGTTAAATAACAATCCTAGTCTTTAAGTTATTCGTCCTCAAAAACACCGATAAAACTATGTTATTCATCCCTGCTTCTGGCCAGACAGATCTCCTTGCTCCTGGCCAAACTGATCTCATAAAAAGGAAAAATTGTAAATAACCTTCCATGAAACGGGTGCTACAAATCAGATTTCCTGTTAAATGAGGGAAATGCCGAGCAACCGACACTCAAAAATGGCACGCACGCACGCATGCACGCACGCGCACACACACACACACACACACACACACACACACACACACACACACACACACACACACACACACTATTAGCTGTGACAAAATTATCCTAGTTTTATGCAGTCTTATACAGGTAACCAAGACGCATCACATCACACACGCATGGAAATTTCCACAAGGTCTTGACTTGGTAATTACGTTGAGCCAATAAAACTCCCATCCTATGTAACATCTAATCTACGGCAGAGAACATGATAAGACTAAATAAATAATTGTGAGGGTGTGTTCTCTGCATGCTTCAGATTGAATTCTCACAACCTCTTGTGGCGACCCTCCAGGCCCAGGCAGGGGAACGCGCTCAGCCTCTTACTGCTACTGCTCCTACTCCTACTTGCCACTATTGTTCCTGCCACTGTTGCTCTTCCCGTTGTTCCTCTGGCTGCTATTTCTGATGTTGCTCCTGCTACTGCTGTGGCTGTTATATTACGTCAACAAGTCCCAGGCGTCCCAGATCTAAACAACAATGGAATCATTGACCTCTTCAACAGCTACAACGATTGCTTCCTTAAAATATCCCACTGTAAATTTCTGGAAAATAAAACAAAATTTCTTCGAGGATAACGATGTCTTTTTATATGGCTTCCTTCTTACTCTTATCTCCAAAAAACACCATCCCGCTTCAATAAATTTCAACAAAAGCGTTAGCAATAAGCGTACCGCCACAAGAAATATAAATGCTTGCGATCGACTACAAATGCATGCACAAGAACCTCTCGGAGTGCCGTCCCCTCTCCCTGCGCGGTATGGCCACTCCCTTCACCCCACAAAGTCAGGCTCTCCCTCTCTTTCCTGCTTCCTCACACCTTGTCATCTGCTCCCACACAGTCATCACTTAGCACAACAGTCACTCATTTCCACCGAAGAAACTGAATTACAAGGAACGTTTTCTCGCCTTAAAGAAAGTAAGTTCTGCTTCAAATGCGTGTTTACGTACATTTTATTTCATTGGTTCCAAGATCTTAATAAAATAAAGAAGGAAAAGAAACAGCGTCGAGTTCTTTTCTTGTGCCAAGGGTGTTTTACGATGAGGCAGTCCTTCCTTCCTTCCTTCCTTCCTTCACCTGAATCAATATTTGTTTTCGTTGGTGGGACGGTTTTGCGATGCTCCAAGTTCATGGCGCTGCTCTATGTTACTTTATGCTCCTAATCCATATCGCTGCTCAATGCTTTCCTGTGATTAAATTTCATGCATGCCGTCGCTCTATGCTTTCCTATGCTCCAAATTCATGTTGTTGTTCCACGTTTCTATATGCTCCGATATCACGCCGTTTTTCTATGCTTCCATGTGGTCCAGTCATTGTTCTATACTCTACAATAATTCCACCGCTGCATGTTCTACGATACTCTAGTTCATTGCATTGCTTTATGTTCATGTTCACAGTACTCACTCTCCAAAACAAGTCTCATTACCAGCGAATACATGAACCTAATAAAGAAAAAAAAACATGTAAATGCTGTTACTCACTTCTAGCGGCGCGTTACCAATACAGTGAGAGACGAACAACACAGTGACAGTCGTCCAGTGTTCCATTAAATATTGCACAATGGCGCTTGTTGGAACACTACGATGCACTTAGCCATATTGCTTTGTTTAGTCATTGTAATTGTTGACTTTATGAACACCTGTCTAAATTTCGATGTCTATTTTATATCGCTTCATCACATTATACTAGTTCACTGCGAGACAAAGGCCTTAGTGATTACCAGTTATAAAGGTTATATTCAAGAAGTTTTGAGTTTTGGTTAAGTTGCCAGGTTACGAGGTCACAGCTCCTCGGCTTACGTCCCGTGCCTGTTCCCTGCTGGGTGATTTGGTACTTGAGTGTGACAGGAGACAAGCCCAGATGATTTCTAGCAACTGCCTCCTGATATGGTGTTCGGAGAGTTTAACTTCTTAAACCAATTTCGGGATTTTAATTCGTTATCAGAAAGTTCAGAGAGGAAGGGACGTAATGTAATTTAAAAAATATGAAGTGAGTGAAATAGGATTGTAATGCATTTTACATCAAACTTGAATTGAATATTAGAACAGCGTTGAAAAAATAAGGGTCATTGATCGGTCAGGTCACAACATGTATGCAGATAATATTTGTACCATACGAGGAAGTGAACTGAAACAAAGGTAACCCAGGTAAGGGATGTCAAGAGAGTGACACTGTGTGAAGGGAAAACAGATCCTCTTACTCGCCGATTGTAAAGCAACATCAGCATGAGTGACATTAATTTTCAGTCCTTTGATATACAAGGTTAATGAAAAGTCAAATTTGATAAACATGAAGCATCTTAAAGACCATCACATCAGCATTTTTTTTTTTTCTATCATTAAACAATCTTCGCTGAGCATCCCCACGATGGACATTAATGAATTCCACCTTTTTCCGGAAGTATAAATGAGTAAGAATAATTCGGTCTTTACCAAGGAACAATAGGTTAATATTTTATCCTACTTAACACACCGCGACCAGCTTCCTTAAATTTTTAAATATCACTCCAAATTTAACTGATTAACAAACACAAATGTTAATTAAAATAGGTGATTACCAGGAGAGAAACGGAGTCAAGAAAGTGGAGCAAGTGCATACATACGCAGCACAATTGTCATCTTAACTTTGTGCGTGCGATCCTCTATACCAGTAATCCTTCCATTCGTTAACTCAATGCTTCCTCTCACATAACAATACTGTCAGGAGAGACAGGACTGATATGAAAGACTCAAGCGAGGCCACGACAATGAACTTTACCTGCATTCCATTGCATGCGAGTTCTCTCTTCCACTAAAGAACTTCCATCATAACAAATATTCATATACTCTATTCGACATGCAATCTCTTGCTTCATTTAATCTGGCTAACTTCTCACACACAAAGGCCATTCGTGATACAAGAGAAATACAGTGCCACGAGCCACTCGCTCTGCACTGGTCGCATCAATAACCATTAATATTGCAGCCCAAGGCACCTGGGCGTGGTGCCACCGGCAGTGACCAACAAACACAAACTCGTGTACTCGCAACGAAATAAACACTTAACAATTTCAAGAATGGGACGATGGCTGCAGCTTGACTGCGAAGACTGCCGGCCAACAACCATATTTTTTTCCCCGTTTTCTGCCCATTTAGTCGTTATTTGTGATCTTTTATCATTTTCCCCCACCTACATGAACTATCATTATGACGAAAGATGGGTTAAATCTCCGGATCTTCGAAATGCACTAATACAACATTGCTGCACCAGCCCTCAGCGCCACCTATGCCTGAACCCTCCGCGCGTCCACAAGCTACGGTACACCAGGGTCTTGATTAATGAGTTAATTATGCCACCTGCGATGAACTTGCTTCGCCTACCGGCACAACAGTGTGTGTGTGTGTGTGTGTGTGTGTGTGTGTGTGTGTGTGTGTGTGTGTGTGTGTGTGTGTGTGTGTGCGTGCGTGCGTGCGTGCGTGCGTGCGTGCGTGCGTGCGTGCGTGCGTGCGTGCGTGCGTGCGTGTGTGTGTGTGTAATATTAGACCCGTCCATTCAACCACTAGCTTGGTCATGAAAGTGGCAAGTTCCCGTCATCGGCAGACAATAGAAAAGTTATCATCAAAACTAATATATTATTATTCCCTTAATAAACAATTAATGTGGGTAATCACCTTAAATTCATATATTTCCGACTTTGATCAACCCACGGTATCTAAGCTAAAGCATTATGTGCGAATTTGCTATGCTAATACTTACAGTTCAATATAAGCACACGCACACGCACACAAAAAAAAAAATCTTAACTTACTATTCACATTTCCCTTCCGTACTGACTCTTTACCGTCATGAATCTAATCAGTCTTTTTTTTTTATAGAAGCGGCATCTGAGCGCGCTTCTCTCTCTCTCTCTCTCTCTCTCCTCTCTCTCTCTCTCTCTCTCTCTCCTCTCTCTCTCTCTCTCTCTCTCTCTCTCTCTCTCTCTCTTTTTTTTACCTTGACCGACCTCCCTGATACACACACAAAGAAATCAATCAATCAACCAGCCAACAGCCACTTCATGTCACCCCCCCCCTTACTGTACAGAGGGAGCCAACAAGCTGACTGCCCTTGCCCTTGCCAGCGTTCAGCTTCCTATTCTGCAGTGAGCGACTAAATGTTTGCTGCTCTACCGGCTCAGCCTAAGCTCCGTCTACGTCCACAGTTCTTTTCTTGCATTATTGCCGCGAGCCAAATACATCAACACTTCCATTTAAGTTTAAGATTAATTTTGTAGAAGCTATTAAAACAAATTAGGTGAAAAGAGAGGGTCAAGTGGGAAAGGGATTGGATATGATGGGATATGAAGGGAAAGGAGGGGAGGGGAAGGGAAGGGAAGCGAATATTAAGAAAGGGAAAGGGAAAAGATAGGAAGAAAAAGGAAGGGAAGGGAAGGAAATGGAAGGAAAGGGAAGAAAAGAGAAGAAAAGGAAAGGGAAGAGGAAGGACTGGCTAAAACAAACACAGGATGAAACGTTAAGAAAAAAAATGAAGTAAAGAGAGAGAGAGAGAGAGAGAGAGAGAGAGAGAGAGAGAGAGAGAGAGAGAGAGAGAGAGAATGAGTTAGAATACAACTATGATGAAAAAATAGTAGCTGTGGTGGCGGTGCTGGTGGGGACGATGGCGGTGGTGCTGGTGGTAGTGATGGCGGTGGTGGTGGTGGAGGGGGCCAGCTCAGTGAGGCGTCAAGTGAGTGGAAGCAATGAAGATGACAGTCCTGACAGGGGATTGAAGAGGGCAGGAGTGACGGGGTTCTGAACGGTGCTGCTGTGCGAGGAAGAGGGCGTCGAGAGAGAAATCAATAAGAGATGATAAGAGAGGAGCGGTGAGCGAGGTGTGAAGGAGGAGACGAGTGGATACCGAAACTTTATTGCTGGAAGATAAAAAAAAAAAAAATTAGATAAGTATAAGTAATAAAATAACAAGCCAATTGAAATGACAGCTACAAGAAAGAGGAAACTAAAACAAAAACACAAATGTGGCTGGGATGGACTGAGAGGTAAAGAAGTGAGTGAAGTAAAAATTGAAAGACGCATTGGGTAAATAAGGAGAAACTGAAAGAGGAAAGGAGGAAATGACGGTCAACAAGGACTTCATTTACTTCTTTCTGTCCATCAAGAGGGACGCGGAGGATGAGCGAGAGAAGGGAAGAGATTAGTGCGGAAGAGAAAAAGGAGGAAGAAAGTGACATAAGCATTAATTAGAGAGAGAGAGAGAGAGAGAGAGAGAGAGAGAGAGAGAGAGAGAGAGAGAGAGAGAGAGAGAGAGAGAGGGAGAGAGACCCATAATGTACTACACTATTCATGGAAATACAGACCCAACAAGCCGCCTCGTCCCCACGGAACTGGCTTGGTCCCTAATCCTAGTTAAACTCGTGACCTTCACCATCACAATGTAGCCACCGCCACCACCACCGCCACCGCCACCACTACTTTTATCATCACCCTCCTTGCCACCAGGACGACCACAACAATTACCACCACTAAATACTGCTGCTGCTGCTACTACTACTATTACTGCAACAATCCCACTACCAATACCACTACAACCATTAACTACTACTACTACTACTACTACTACTACTACTACTATTACCACTATTACTACTACAACTACTACTTCTATTATTACAAGTACAACTGCAAAAAACAACTACCATCCATCTACTACTACTAACTACCGTTAATATTGCTACTACTACTATAACTGCAACAACATTACCACCATAATCAACGGTAATCAGTCTACCATCATCACCACCACCAAAGCTACCCACATGTCCGGCACTATTACTACTACTACGACAACAGTTACTACTACTACTACCACTACCACTACTATTACTACTACTATTACTAGTACCACAGGCACTCCCAAAACTGCTTAATCAGCTCCCGCTTCCTTTGCTACCACTAACACCACCACCACCATTTATATCAACACCACCAGCACTACTAATACCACTACTACACTTCCCTCCGTGTGTGTGTGTGTGTGTGTGTGTGTGTGTGTAAAAGCTTTCACTCTGTTATCCAACCCAGGCCAAGTCATGCTGGTTGAGTGGCAAGAGCGTGGCGAGTGAAGTGGTTACGGAAGTCAGTGAGGGGTGGCGGGGTGGTGATGGAGATGGACTTGGGTGGGAGGAGAGGGAGGATTGCAGGGCGCTGAGGAGGACGGCGTGACTCACTGAGGCCTTTGAGAAGTGTCACGGAGGGTCAAGAGCAGCGGCGCGGGTGAGGGCCTGCTGGAGGCGCCTTGGCTAAGGGTGAACGCACCATCTCATACTACACTCTCAGACCATTCACTAAATATATGCCTGGCGACTAGGGAAGTGTTACCGCCCACTGAATGAAAGGCTTGGAAATTAACGAAACATCATATAGCCAATAACTGTATATGTATTGGGCAAGCGTGTAAACAGCATTACAAGCACTAACTCAAATTCAGCTGTTAAGCACAGTATTTGCTACGACTGGTCTGAAAAGAACTCAAATCTGGCTGGCTTACATGAAATCCGCGCCTGCAAAGTGTACATTACGGTGTGATTACACGCAAACACACACAAACACACACACACACACACACATACACACACACACACACACACACACACACACACACACACACACACAAGTGGCTGGATAGATATATGCATAGATACACCCACACAGATCAACAACAGACAGACATACAGAGAGATAGACTAATCATACATATACGAGTATCAAACATACACACAATGACTCATCCACTCTCCCATCCATATACACATACCCCTCCCTAACACACACACACACACACACACACACACACAAATACATAAAGATAAAAAAAGATAAAGATACACAAAGAAGATCGAGACAAATACAAGCACAGTTAAATCATACTACAGACAAACCTCACACTACGGGGACAAAATTCCTTGAGTAGCCAATGGATACTAAATGGCACCGGCCTAAAATTCACACACTGATAATAATATTTCAGTTGATGCACGGGTCGCCAGTGTGTGCTAATTGACGGGGCTTTGATGTAGCAGGTCAGGTGAAGCGCCGTTTGACAAGAGTGTGCCTGATAAATCACGGGACAAACATATTTCAAAGGAACTCTTTTCTACCAGCATCATGTGTCGCTCTTGTTTTGCCAACGGGTGTGATTACTGCTGTGAACTTGAGATCCTGATAAACAAGTGTGTTGCCTAGTTATTTATATGATTTAATAGACATTTATAGAATTTCAGTGTTCATTCGTCCATCCTCGTTAATGAAAAATCCTTCAGCCTCTGTGAGTAAAATGGAGAGTGAGCTGGTGGAGGTAGAGTTGCAAGAAAAGTGTGAAGGAAAAGATGCAATGAACAAGAACAATTGGAAAAGTATTGAGTACTGTACACCAATCCCTGACAATGAAAAATACAAGAGGAGGAGGAAGTGAAGGAGAAAAAAAACAAATAAAAAACAAGTCCATGAAGAAAAGAACAACGAAAACAAAACAAAAACAAGAACAAGGAGAGAACGAGAACAACAACAGAAGAAATATACAAATGACAAGGACAACTCAGCCTTAGCAGTACGTATGAGCCTCAACAAGGAGACAAACCTTATTACAGTCTCACGCTACTCTCACTCCTCCTCTCAGTTCCCCAACACTTTCTCAACCCACACCATTACCCTTTCCGAACGCTCCTTTACATTCTTCCCCAAATGTTTTCGCACTTCTATAGTTTCTCCCCTCCCAGCCCCTCGTCCCCTTAGACCCTCAACACATAACATAATAAGCCAAGATGAGGCGGATGATAAGGAAAAGGGTAAGGAAGACATGGACACTGAGAGATGAACAGCAAGGGTATGAAGTGCTAAGGGGATGCAAGACAAGTTAGTTTATTAAATGCTGGGATTAAGAAGCTGGATGAAGACGGAAAAAGTGACAGTAAAAATATATAGATAGATAGATAAATAAATATAAGTAAGAGTAAATGCGACAAACAACGATAATTTAGAGAGAAGAGAGAGAGAGAGAGAGACAGAGAGAGAGAGAGAGAGAGAGAGAGAGAGAGAAGAGAGAGAGAGAGAGAGAGAGAGAGAGAGAGAGAGAGAGAGAGAGAGAGAGAGAGTATCCAAGTGTTAAGAGTTTACATGTTCAATAGTGGGTGAGGAAGAATAAACAAAGCGGAGTCAATAACCAGCATAAGCAAGGAGGAGAAGGGCCCATTGTGGCGGCGTGGAGGTGGGGACGGAGTAACTGGTGCAGGTGTTGACAGGCGCTGGCCAGAGCCTCCACTCCGACACTCGCCTAATTGACTAAAGGCGCCACTTCCATCAGCTTTCCTCCTACTCCTCCCCCATCATCTGTGTAACTTTCTCTCTCTCTCTCTCTCTCTCTCTCTCTCTCTCTCTCTCTCTCTCTCTCTCTCTCTCTCTCTCTCTCTCTCTCTCTCTCTCTCTCTCTCTCTCTCTCTCTCTCTCTCTCTCTCTCTCTCTCTCTCTCTCTCTCTCTCTCTCTCTCTCTCTCTCTCTCTCTCTCTCTCTCTCTCTCTCTCTCTGTGTGTGTGTGTGTGTGTGTGTGTGTGTGTGTGTGTGTGTGTGTGTGTGTGTGTGTGTGTGTGTGTAATTTTTGACTTCTGGTACGATTCCTTGTCTGTTCTTGTTTTTTTTTCCTGGTACGATTCCTTGTCTTTTTTTCCTGGTACGATTCCTTGTCTGTTTTTTTTTTCTCCTGGTACGATTCCTTGTCTGTTTTTTTTTTTCCTGGTACGATTCCTTGTCTGTTTTTTTTTCTGGTACGATTCCTTGTCTGTTTTTTTTCCTGGTACGATTCCTTGTCTGCTTTTTTTCTGGTACGATTCCTTGTCTGTTTTTTTTTTTTTTCCTGGTACGATTCCTTGTCTTTTTTTTTCCTGGTACGATTCCTTGTCTGTTTTTTTTTCTGGTACGATTCCTTGTCTGTTTTTTTTTTTTTTCATGATACGATTCCTTGTCTGTTTTTTTTCTGGTACGATTCCTTGTCTGTTTTTTTTTTTTTTTCATGATACGATTCCTTGTCTGTTTTTTTTTCTGGTACGATTCCTTGTCTGTTTTTTTTTTTTTCCTGGTACGATTCCTTGTCTGTTTTTTTTTCTGGTACGATTCCTTGTGTTCTGTTTTTTTTCCTGGTACGATTCCTTGTCTTTTTTTTTTCCTGGTACGATTCCTTTTCTGTTTTTTTTTCTTTTTTTTCTTATCTTTCATGTTTACTTATTACCTCCTCCCTAGCTGCTTTTTTTTTTTTTTACTCAAACATTCACCTGTTCTTGTTCAATCCCTCTTCTCTATCTACAGTAGTTCTTTTCTTCTTCTTCTTCCTCTATTCATAATATTCTACATCCTCTTCCTCGGTTCCTCCACCCTATCTAGCTCTTTTCATCCTTCTACTCTTAAATTTTCACTGCTTCAGGTTTCCTTTCCTATCTCTTTTTTTCTTGCTCTTTTCATGAGTCTATACCTCTTCTTGTTCATTCCCTTTTCCCCAACTATTTTCCTCACCCCTTCCATCCACAACCGTCTGCCTGTCATTTAGAACATAAGAACATATTAAAATAGGGGAAACTACAAGAAATCACAAGGCCTACACATGGTACTCCCTGTATGAAACATGCCTACCTATTTCCACCTATCATCCCCATCCATAAATTTAATATTCTTTCAAAGCTCCCTTATGATTCAGCATTAACACCCTTATTACTGAGTCCGTTCCATTCATCTACCACTCTATTTGAGAACCAGTACCTTCCTTTCTCTTTCTTGCACCTAAATTTTTCAGTCCTAAATTGTCCATTTCCTTTTCCCTATCCTATTCCTTGATTTACTTACAATCTCTCAACCCTTGCTGCTTCATTTCCTCCATCCCACCCAACTATTTTCCTCTCTTCCCTCATAACCTTCCATCTATTCTCAATGAGTCCCGTCTACCCATCTATTTTTTTTCCTTGCTTCACGTGCGACTCTCCACTTGCACCACCACCACCACCACCTCCTTGTTCGGTAAGCTCACGTCCGCCGCCACAACACTCAGGCACCTTGGTCCCTCTGTACTTATTGTTATGGTTACTCAATACTATTCACACTAAAATTGCACAGCACTCCTAAATCAATCGTTAGCGCAACACGTCCACTGCATTTCCAAGTTTGGTCTAAATTTTAATGCTGCCTGCGATTCAGCGGTCGATACTCAATATCCAGGCCCGGGACGTAACAGAGGAGGCAGTCACAGGTTCCCGTCAGGAGGAACTTGCGTCTGTTGGCAAGGCGGCGACCCGATAACCTGAGTCAACATATTTATCCCTTTTCGATAAACGATGACAATGGACACACTCGACCGTGCATTAATAAATCGACTTACACGTGAATGCACAGTGAGGTCGGCAGTTTGGCGCGCTGATTTCCTCCCCTTCGTTTCTGCACCTCCTTGAATCAGCCATCCTCGCCCCTCATGAAACCCACCGGATAGAGAGATGCTAAGAGGCACGCGTCGAATTTAAACACGCCTCAGGGCGCGGCCACCAATCAATAACGTGTGTGCAATCAATAGCCATGCAATATTGACAGGTGTGTTTCATTCCTCAACATTCAGAACAGTAAAGTTTTTGTGCGGACACTTCACATGCCAAGTGTCTCAAGGCTCCAGATACACATTTCACTTGTATTTTAAACTCGAAAATCCCAGGTCTGCAAAGCAATGTTAATGAGATGCTACGTTTCAGATACCAAGCACACCATATCAGTTCTGTTTTCCCCACTTCTTGTGACGTGACCCGTTCCAAGAGAAGAACTTCGGCATGTCTTAAACTTAACAGGTTCTCTTTTTTTTTTTTTCTATCGTATATATATATATATATATATATATATATATATATATATATATATATATATATATATATATATATATATATATATATATATATATATATATATATATATATATATATCAACATCTACTCGTACCTTTCCTTCTTGCTGAAAGTTTGGTTGCATTCAGCCCATTCCTTAAATGGGTGACAGCTCTAATTCCTCAAACTACCGTCTTATTGCTTTAATTTCCTGCCTCTCTAAAATCTTTTTTTATCTACTTCAACAGGATGATTCATAAATGTCTGTCACTTCACAACCTTCTATCTGATCGCCAGTATGGGTTCCGTCAAGGCCGCTCTACTACTGATCTGTCTTTCCTTATTGAGTCTTGATCATCCTCTTTTAGGAACTTCGGTGAAACTTTAGCTGTTGCCTTAGACATTTCAAAAACCTTTGGTAGAGTCTGGCACAAAACTCTAATTTCTGAACTACCTTCCTATGGTTTCTATCCTTCTCTGTGTAACTTCATCTCAAGTTTTCTTTCTGATCGTTCTATTGCTGCAGTGGTAGACGGTCTATTAACAGTGGTGTTCCTCAGGGTTCTGTCCTGTCACCCACTTTCTTCCTATGATTTACCAGCGATGAATGGAACGGGCTCCGTAATCAAGTTGTTAGTGGTAAGACATTATGGAGCTTTAAGAGAAGATTAGACGGATTTATAGATAGATACAGGGACTGCCACGTGTAGGCCTCATGGCTTCTTGCAGCTTCCCTTATTCCTCATGTTCTTATATTCTAAACCAAACTACTTGTCCTATCCACTCCTACGCTGATGATACCACCAAGCACTTTTCTACGTCTTTTCAAAGACGTCAACCCTTCAGGAATTGAACAGCTCATGCAGGGAAGCTATAGAAAGCCTGTTTTTTTTTTTTTTTTATCTCTCTCTAAAGTTTCCGACTGGAGCTGAGTAAACTTAGTATTGTTCAATGCCTCAAAAACTCAATTCCTCCATCTATCAACTAGAAACAATCATCTAGATAACTATCCTTTCTTCCTCAATGACACTCAATTGTCCCTCTCTTCTACATTGAACATCCTTGACCTGTCTTTTGTTTATAATATAAACTGGAAACTTCATAGCTCATCTGTACCTAAAAGAGTCTTTATGAAGTAAGGCGCTCTGAGTCGTCTTCACCAGTTTTTCTCACCCCACCAGCTGCTAACTCTGTACAGAAGCCTTATCCGTCCATGTATGGAGTGTGATTCACTTGTATGGGGAGTTCCACTCATACTGTTCTTTTAGATAAAGCTGAATGAAAAGCTTTTCGTCTAACTGACTGTCTTCGGTCTCTCTCTCATCGCCGCAATGTTGCATCTCTTGCTATCTTCTACAGCTATTTTCACGCTAACTGCTCTTCTGATCTTGTTAATTGCATACCCCCCCTCCTCCCTCGGCCTCGCAGCACAAAATATTCTACTTACTCTCATCCCTATTCTGTCCACCTCTCTGATGCAAGTTAACAATATTCTCAATCGTGCATCCCTTTCTCTGGTAAACTCTGGAACTCCCTACTTGTTTCTGTATTCCCTCCTTTCAATGGTTTGAACTATTTCAATAGGGAAAGTTCAAGACACTTATCCTCTGTTATTTGATTTTCCTATGTGGCATCGCTTTGGGAATTGCCACACAAGTGGGCCTTTTGTTTCCTTCAAAATTTTTGTTTCCAAGTCACCAGCTCCAGAAAGATTCGCACAGTACCACACTCAAATAAAGAAAATATAAAAAATGAGACGCAAATCGATCATGGAGCTGTGGTGCGAGTGGACGCTGAGGAGGGCGGGTGATAATTGACGTCATCTCAAGAACAATACATAATAAAATAAGTATCGGTGGCCTTCCTGACTGGTGTTTTATTTCTCCATATTTATTATAACCAACAGACCGGTGTCTTAGTTCCCTATTTCTGAAAAAAAATAAATAAATAAATAAATAAAAAGGTTCGCGTACTATTAAAGATCAGGTAAGCCTGATAACGGAGCTCTACCTCACTCAGCAGAGAAAACGAGTAGCCAAGGCCATGCGATTCACGCCAACGACGGTCACTGCTCCTCCGCGCTGTCTGAAGACTTGACGCGATCGACCTTTTCAAAAATTAATTTCAATACTGTCATCTTTATTCTTTAATCAGAATTAAATTTTTATCCAGAGACGTTTCTCGATTCGTTTCATCTTCCTTATTTCTAGTGCTATGACCTTTTATGAGAATCAACTAAGTATGCAATCCATTACCGACGAGTAACGTCACATTAGGTCACTAAGAAGGCATCTCTCGGCCGCGCTGCCTGGCTTATATCCTCCCTTTACAGTCTGTACACCTGCCGCGCGGTGAACAAGTCCGACGAAGTTTCACAAGAATGAGATCTTCTGGACACGTTTCTGTTCTGCTAATGTAGACATGCAAAATCCAGAGAAGCAAGGTCTGATTATTCAGGCTAATTTTGAGTATCTGTGAAGTCATGAAGTTAGCTTCGTGAATGACTCCCCATTCGAAATACATGGGAGACGCTATATTTAACTCCCTCTCATTTACAATTAATTGATCTTGGGAAGGCACGGTCAGCGATAAGCAAGTCAAATGGAATACAGACTTTTAGTTAATATCAAGAGGTAAGGATTTCCATACCATAAGAAAAAAAATGACAAATAAAATATATAAATAATACAAATAATAATAATAATAATAATAATAATAATAATAATAATAATAATAATAATAATAATAATAAAGAATAATAATGATAACATTAATAATAATAATAAAAATAATAATAATAATAATAATAATAATAATAATAATAATAATAATAATAATAAAAAACAACAATGATAAAATACTATACGAGAATCTAGTATCAAATAACGCCCATTTCTTTATTCTCCCGTCTTCTTTCATTACTACGTACAGTATTCCTCAGAGGACCTCTATTTCATACTTCGACCTACCTACAATAATTATCACCCCTTCAGGTACAGCCTCTGCTCACACTGGGATCCACGGACGTAATGGTAAACTTTTCCTCCCCAGCAACGGCTAATATGCACACCACCTAAAATGCCTCGCAGATTTTTTAAAAACGTTGCGAGAAAAATACAGGACTGTCTAATTATGTTCTCATGCATAATGCGGAAAGAAAGAGTGCTGAGTTGAGTCGTGTTGTGCGTATGCGCGCGTGTGTGACTGCGTGTGCGTCTGTGTGTGTCTGCGTGTGCGTCTCTATGTATGTCTGCGTGTGTGTGTGTGTGTGTGTGTGTGTGTGTGTGTGTGTGTGTGTGTGTGTGTGTGTGTGTGTGTGTGTGTGTGTGTGTGTGTGTGTGTGTGTGTGTCCTTTAATGAGTGCATGTGTGGTGGTGATGGTGGTGGTGATGACGGCAGGGGCGCAGCACAGTAATGGCACCACGATGGATGCAGCAGTCGTGCTTGAAGAATAGTTGTAATTGCCTTCAAAGGGTCAACTTTTTTTCTTTTTAATCTTTTAACGAAGAGACACTGAAAGATTAAATGCGGAGACTCAGGCAGACTAAAAAAGCACAAAACCATCCTGGAAATTACTGAAAGAAAAAGAGGAGTGATGCCAGACAAAAACAAGTGGAGAATGAACTATACCGCAATGTTTAAAACCAACTGGATGGCTGGCTGGTCCAACTGGCCAGTTCCTGCACAATCAAGTATTCGGGAAGGACACCACCCATTTCCTCCCATTTGTCCCCCACCTGCCACTGCCTCTCCATGTCTCCCTCCACTCCATGCTCCTCCCAACACCATCCAGGCAACCACGCTCTACACCCACCCTCCCTGATCCTGCTACGCCACGCCCAGCAACACAACAACACAACGCAACGTCTGCCTCCTGTGTTCCGGTGCAGCTCGTTAACAGTGCCGCCCTGCCTCTCAGACCGGGCCACGCACCACGCCGGGTTGCAACAACTGGACCAGGGACTTCACAGGGCTGAGTCACCGTCGACAAAGTGGCTGGTTCGCCCGGTGCTCGAGTGTAGGTGGGTAGGTGGGTAGATAGTTTAAAGTGTCATAAACCTGAGTACGCTGCTCCCTGTCCCCCTACTTGAGTGTGAGGTTCAGGTTCTCTTTAGTGTACAGGTCAAGGGGTCTGGTGGTGGAGGATGTATATAAATGTCATGGTTTTTATAAAGGAGTACATGCATAGTGATCGTAAGTATTGTTATATGAATGATGCTCGCAGATGAAGTTTTATTGATAGGAGAAAAAGTTGAATGAAGAATGGACTGAAATAGAGACGTAAAAAAAAATAAAGGTATTAAGAGAGAGAGAGAGAGAGAGAGAGAGAGAGAGAGAGAGAGAGAGAGAGAGAGAGAGAGAGAGAGAGAGAGAGAGAGAGAGAGAGAGAGAGAGAGAGAGAGAGAGAGAGAGAGAGAGAGAGAGAGAGAGAGAGAGAGAGAGAGAGAGAGAGAGAGAGAGAGAGAGAGAGAGCTTCTTTCATGCAATCTTTCATTAACTTCAAAGTCCAATAATTTAAGAGCAGCACGTACGTCTGTCAGCAAGTATGTGAGTGCGGGTGTGCGTTGCTTGTGTGTGTGTTGTGCGTGCAAGGGACTGCTTGAGCTTTAAACGCTACTCCCTGTGCGTGTGTGTGTGTGTGTGTGTGTGTGTGTGTGTGTGTACCCGGGGGTTTCTATCTGACCCCCTGACCTCCCGCTTGACCCTCCCACTCACCCACCGGTCACGCAACTCTTCCGACTTAACCAAAGAGCCACACTGGACCCACCAATTATTCTCTATAAATCGCCTAGCGCTTCTAATCAAGAGGCCCCCGGCAAAGAGAAGCCCGGAGTGCATCGCCGCGTCGTTCAGCGGACACGTGGCGCGCTTTTCTGATGACACTCTGCTTATTACAACAACAACAAAAAAACCCTCGCCACCTGACTGTGACTGCCCTTTGTAGCCCGGACAGCTTGCCGACGTCATCACCGTAACTCTGGATAGGAAATGAACTCAGTGACACTTTCTTTTTTCGAACTGTGTGTACACTGAGCTTTTACTAACGTATATAATATTACTATTCCTGCGATTAGCATTACTACTACTACCGCTACTACTACTACTACTACTTCCATCATTATTACTCATATAAAAGCAACAGTAACAACAGCGATAACAGTCAATAATAATAATAATAATAATAATAATAATAATAATAATAATAACAATTATTCTAAGTATCTATAGTACAGTTAGCATCATTATAATTAGTAATGCAATCATATTTTTTAGTAACTAGGGTAGTAATGATGAAAAGGAAACCCTTAAAAAAGTGTCACATCCGTTTATAACAATCCATCATCACCATCATCATCATCATCATCATCATCATCATCATCACCATCATGCCTATGACCTAAACCCTTCAAGCGAGGAGTTTCAAGACACTCTACAAAGTAACTTCGGACTTGCTTTCGGACTAGTAACTTCACGAAACTCTTTTTCCTTCTTTTTCTCTTTTCTCTAGCCAGAAACCCTCAGAAATAAAAAAAAATAAAAATCATTAAGTGCGATAATCCTCGTTTCTAGCCTACAGGTTCAAACTCACGCATCAACACGCTTCAACACGCCCTAAAACACATTTCACACCACCACATCACATCACCTGGCAGGCACAGCTCGGCCCAGCGTCGCCGCCACCCTGTATCTCCCCCGCCCCTCGCATGATCATCGCCGTCCATGCAGGCACCTAAAGAGAACGGCGCCACGCCACGCTCCCGCTACTCCGCCGCCCCAAGCTGTGCACGGAAGGGATTAGGGTGCATTCTTTCTGAGCATGTTCTGCGTCTTACGTTACTGTCTAACAGATTACTCGAGTTACTCCTGAACTCTCTGAACAGCTCAACACAGTATTATGACACTTTATAAAAGTGCTTATTATAATACTATGAAGACTTTCAGCTAAATTTTACTCCACAAAAAAATAATATATAAATAATCGAGATGGCACGCAATCACACAGATGCAGGGAAAGAGATGTATTGGCACTTGTACTGTTATGCTTGTCGTTTGTTAACATTTAGTGAAAAAAAAAAAATCTGCATGGCCACAGAAAAAGACAATAGAACATTCAGTTTGTCTTTTCTTGGCAAAAACACTGATAAATAGAATATTTGCATGGACACACGAAGAACAGAAAGGACAGAGGATATATATTTGTCTAGGATAAAAGTACTGTTAAAAGGTTGTTTTCTATGGACTCGAAAAGATAATAAAACATCAAATTTCTCTTTTCTAGGTCAAAAGGTTCGGTGAAAAATTAACAAAAATAAAATATTTGCGGGGACGCACAGAATATGCAAAATAATACATTAACTTTGTGTTTTCCTGGCTTAGAGTTCAGTAAAGAAAAATGTTTGCATCGACACAGAAAACAAGAGAGAAAATTAGATTAAAACTGCCTTTTTAATCTACAGAACTATTCATGAGACTGTAGTACACAAGTAAGGGTCTCACAAATTATAAATGATCTAGAAAAATTTGTTTAGAAATAAGAGTTTAAAAAAATCTACAAATAATCAATGTAATAAAGAACTCCATCTGTCTGTCTCACCACAAGTTACACCTCCATAACCCAACAGCCAAACACTCCACACTATTCTTGATGTGGAGAAATACGAAAGTAAAAGAAGAATGAAGAATTAATATAAGAACACGAGGCGCTGAGAGAGAGACAAATTGAAGTGAGGGAGGACTGAGGGCCGCGAAAGGGTGAAGCGTTAACAGGGAGAGTCAAATAAGGGAAATCTGTCCGTCTTCCTCTCTCTCTCTCTCTCTCTCTCTCTCTCTCTCTCTCTCTCTCTCTCTCTCTCTCTCTCTCTCTCTCTCTCTCTCTCTCTCTCTCTCTCTCTCTGTGTGTGTGTGTGTGTGTGTGTGACGTAAAATTAAATAAAGTAAGGTAAAGTAACGTGAGGTATGTAAAAGGTGTCTCGTACATGTTCTTGCCCGGCTCGCCACTCACGGCCTACTTCCCCCACCAGCGTCCCGTCACCCAAGCGTGTCGAGGAATGTCTAGTCTAGCGGACACTTATTTAATTAAACAGAGTATTAAAATCAATCGCCCCTTGCATGTGTCTGGTGTTACCCTCACCTTTGCGCCCAGGCTAATTAAGCAGCCTTCCACGCCTTACCTTAGCTTACTGAAGTGTTTGGTCATGTGACGTTAGCGATCATGGAGCGCCAGTTATCTCTCCTATCTAACACCCTGACCAGGTCCACGGTGTTCCATCTTATGTTAATACTTTCCAGCAAGGTCTCCATGTATTTTTTTTTTTTTTCTTTGCCTTCCTCTTGCTCTTCTTCCATCAATCCTCTCCCCAGCTCTCAGGATGTGTCCAAAAAATTGTAATTGCCTCCTCTTTATTCTTCTTATCAACTCTCTCTCTCTCTCTCTCTCTCTCTCTCTCTCTCTCTCTCTCTCTCTCTCTCTCTCTCTCTCTCTCTCTCTCTCTCTCTCTCTCTCTCTCCACTCCTGCACGTCGCAGCACTTCCTTATTAGTTACTCTTGCTGTCCATGGAATCCTTTGCATTCTTCTTAGGAACCACATCTCCGCAGCTCCAACTTCTTTTCCATTTTCTTTTTAACTCCACGTTTCACAACCATAAAATAAAACTGACCAGACATAGCACTTCAGTAGTCTAATTTTCAAATCAATTTTTATCCCTAAATTTGTCATCGAAGTTCTAATATTTCATAAAAGCAGTTTTGCCAGAACTATTCTTTTCTCTATTTCCTTTTCACAATCTGCCTCCTCTTACACAATACTTCCCAGATATTTAAATTCTCGAACTTGTTTAATTTACCTTCCACTAATATACAGTATATTTGTACTCTCACTCTTTGTTCTCTGTGTTATTCCCAAGCACATGGTGACTTTGTGTTTATCTTCGGTCCTCTCTCTTCACTTGCTTCTTCCACTTCATTCACAAGCCTTTGTAGCTTTTCGTCTGAATCCGTCAAAAGAACTGTATAATCGGCGCCGTATATTTGTCACGTTCATTCCTCAAATTCTCACTCCTTCCAAGTCTATTAAATTTTCCATACATTTCTGACCATATAAGGAGGAGAGGTCTGGGGAAAAGTACACACCCCTGCCTCACTCCTCCTCATATCTATCCATGATTCTGACTTCATTTCCCCAACTTTCACAGCTGCTTTTCATTCCAATACAAACTTGCTATCAACCTGATATCTTTACCATCCATTCCTGTTTCCTTAAGTATTTTCACTGGTTGTTCATGCCCTACTGTATCAAACGCTTTTTATTAATATTGCAAGAGGGAAGCGTTATTATTATTATTATTATTATAATTATTATTATTATCATTATCATTATTATTATTTAGAGAAAACAGATGTAGTAGTATTGGTTTTAAGTACTGGATGTATCTTTCTATTCATCTGTTATATACTATCACCTTTGCTATAATGTCTTAATTATAGTACTGCAATTTATCACAAACAACCTCGTCAGAGACAACGCTGCTGTTTGTTTTTTCCCTCCATGTTACGGTCTGATGTAAGGCAGCCCCAACTCTGAAAACCTCGCCCTGCCTGTGTCATGTTCACGGGTCAGATATAATATAAGTTTACGCGCAATAAAGTTGGCTGTGCCCTTCTGGGACGGTCCAGGCCAACAATTTGCATCGCGCAGCCTATTAGTCTGGTTCATTTTCTTTACACTTTGGTAAATCTCTTTACTCACTTCCACCTCACTTATCCCGCGTAGTCTTCCTCCACATTCACTCCACCAGTGCACATACATAACTACACTGCTGACTTTCACAAGTGGTGCGCAAATTTATGGTGATCGAAATACAAAGTTAAAGAATCAGCAAATGCTTAGCAAACCAAGATAATGAGCGTGCTTTCTGTGTCTGTCCCTGTTGTAATTCCCAAGCTCCTGATTTTCCGGCACTACCACCTTTCAGCACAGCCCCTACTCACCCAGACACCATCAGCGTCATAAAGCGTAATGTGCTACACGTGAAGCCTCATTACGTAAACCAGGGAACCCCACAGACGACCCCATAATCTTATCAAGGGATAATTTACACAAGGTTTAATACTCCTCGCTGTTTGATCACCCAGACCCAGCTCTTAGTTAATCCGAAATGACACGCACCGCGCTGTTAGCTCCTCTGAAGTAAAGAGCGTTGGGTGGTGATAGGTGCCTCGGGGTCAGGTGAGCGCCCGAGACAGTATATTTCGATACTCTGAACACACGCCACGCGAAGATTAGTCACGCGGGCTCTGAACGGACCACACACCACTGACCAGGGTGTTACTGCCTCACCACCCAAACCTATATACAAACTAACCATATATATATATATATATATATATATATATATATATATATATATATATATATATATATATATATATATATATATATATATATATATATATATATATATATAAGTAAAATAGACGTACTTCAGCCTCTTTTCCTTGAACGACCTCCATGTAACCCTTACTTTGTTGCGGTTCACCTGACATGACAATTTCAACAGTCTACGTCCAAGATTTTCATGGTACCTACGCAATCACTTTTCTAAGAAAACTCATCGGTTCGTCACAGCAAAACTAATAGTTCCGTCAGACATCAGCATCCTTAATTGGAGGCCTAAGGAGCAGCGGGATGAAGGGGTCACAATATGCACGCCTTTGTATTACACTATCCTATTCTTATGAAGCGCAGTTTTTCTTGGCTTTTGTTCCGATTTTTGTTTGTAAGAACACATTACAAGTCGCAGCAGGCATTAATTTAGCAAAAGGTTGCTTCCTCGCCAGTGGGGGGAAAGGGGTAAAGGTAGGGGGGGTTAAATTCATGCTTGGTCCTCACGCATTTTCTGTAAAAGAAGCAAACATGATTATAAGAAGAGAGCACGAAATTTTAGAGGTGCGTTTGCTTGACCTTTCATCGTGACGCGAGTGCCGCTGCTACACTGCATTGCTGGTCCTCGCCTTAACTTTTGTCACTCCTACGCACTGCTGTCTTTGCTATGTATGCGCCTGCACCTCCTGCTCTACTATTACTGTTTATCTCAACACGCTGTTCCCTCCTACACACTGGCGTCACTCCTATATGATTGTGTCTCTATCAAGCATTACTGTTGCTCCAGCACTGTGCACTTGTCACCTTACTGATCGTTGTCACACTTACTGCAGTACCGTCAACATTGCTATTGCTCCAAGACACTACTGTCACCGCTACACATCATTATTGCTATCGTTTCTCCATGTTGTTGCCATTCTATCACGCTGGTATTGTTATCGCCTCCTCCTACGTGTTGTTGCTTTAAGGGTCTGCTGTTACTGGTACATATTTACTAACCTCACAATAGCATCGCGTGTTTTCAGCATAGAAGAGCAAGTATATTGCAAATGGCCCGACGCCAAAAAATATAATGGCTACGAACCAAGGATATCTGATATTTATTGCACTTACTTTGCCACTGCCGTATGCAATATTAACGAAATTCCTTCGTACTAGGAAAACTGCCACTTCTTATTCCCATGGATCAATCTAAGTTTTTTTTTTTTTTTTTTTTTTTTAGCACATAGCGACTTGTACTACGTCAAACAAACACCTCATGCAAACATTTACCACCACATGCCCTACTCCAGCCAGCTGTCAGCTTCTACTTGCTGTTACATGAGCCTCAACCCCTTAAAACCCCAGGTGGTATCCGTCACCAGCTGTATTCTGCAGATGATGCTATCAGCCGGCCCAGCTGTGCCACTGATGACCCGGCTGCCTGCCCTCACCAGCCAGCCGTCTCAATATAACGGGTAATGAAGGTATTCAGGTACAAGGATCATCCAGCACGCTGCTCCCAACGCTGCCCATTGAACAGTGTCAGGACAGAGAGAAGAGAGGGCAAGAGAGGGAGGGTTAGGGAGGGAGGCGTTGGGGAGGGAGGCGCTGCATTTCTCTGCCGGTCTCCTCCCCTGCAGCTATCAGTACCACCTGTGTACAGCGCGCCATGACTGACTGACCCCCGCCGTGTAATGCCAACCCAATTATTCGAATCAGTCAGGCTCCCTCATCACGTGTGGCAGCGAGGGTGTCTGCAGGTGCTGGCTCTGGATCTCCTCACCCCTACTTCTACTCGCTCACCTACCTACCATTCTCTTCCCTCCAACTTCCCAAAGCAACTCCGACACACACACACACACACACACTATTTACTCTTTTCCAGTGTATGGAACCGGTGTTGGTGATCGGATTATTCACGATACTCGTTCAACATGACAACAACGCGGAAGAAGAATGCAGTGCGTATTGGTCGTGTATGGCGGTGCCGATTTCACAAGACAGACTCGCGCCGCTCACTGCTTGGTTCGAACCCTGTGAAACAACCACAACCAAACGTACCACCCACCCCACATCACCTAAGGCTGCTCGAAACATCAGGAAACGCATCGAACAACTTATATCAGAAAATTACACTTTTTTATATATGATGAGTGTGTATTTAACCTTGATTAGTCTTTCAGCTGTGTAAATTTAATAAAAACTTGCTATTCCAATTTGTTTTGTGTCTGCTCGCTGTTCAGTGTTGAATATATATTACTAGTGTTAATTACTATATAAAAAATAATTGGTCTCGTGGTATATTACGAGGAAAATATACTGTGCAGTGGACACTGGGGATAATTAAATTAATTGCATGACGACTTATCGACTCTACATTCTATATTAATGACATAGCAACCACCACTCCCTCCACCAATACGACCACCACCATCACCACTCCCTCCACCAATATGACCACCACCATCACCACTCCCTCCACCAATACGACCACCACCATCACCACTCCCTCCACCAATATGACCACCACCATCACCACTCCCTCCACCAATATGACCACCACCACCACCACTCCCTCCACCAATACGACCACCACCATCACCACTCCGTCCACCAATATGACCACCACCATCACCACTCCGTCCACCAATATGACCACCACCATCACCACTCCCTCCACCAATACGACCACCACCACCACCACCACCACCACCACACACTAGTCCTCGCACAGAAACGCTTTAGCTCGTCATTAATAATAATTTCAATAACCAGGTTTCCCCAGGTGTTTTATTTTCACTGATACTGAATCCTTGTCAAACTGTTACTAGAATCCTCAAAACACTTAAAAACAAGAATAGTTAAGAAGTAGTTAAGGTAAGACGGCAAAATTATTAAGAGGATACAGTCCATTACTTCTACCATTACTACCGCGACCCACACCATTAAAGCCAATACCTGTGACACTATTATTACTAATACCAATACCATTCCTACCATTAGCTATGCAAGCACCACCATTCCCTCCAGTATCTTTCCCCACAACCATCACCATCCCAAGTATCACCACCCCCACTATCACATCTATTACAGCCAACACATGCACTATCAACATCATCACCGGTCTTCACCATCACTATAACTAAACGTACGCCATCATCACAATCCTTGCCAGCACTTAACATAAACACCATACGCCGCTTTTCTCTCCCCCTTTCTCCTCCACAGCCTACGTACGTCAGACATTGTTAGGTGTGTCAACAATAGTCAATACTTTAATTCTTACTTGTATCTTACTGTTTGCTTTCTTACTTTTTTTTTTTTGGGGGGGTAGAGAATGCTAAAAAATAATGGTAAATAATAAACATCGGTAAGGCAATAACCCCAACAACAACCAACAACAACTACCATTACCACTACCACCAACAATAACAACAACAGCAGCAGCAGCAACAGAAACACTTCCACATATGTATATATCAACGACTCCACCACACATCCTGCCGCACTAAGTGAAACAAAGGGACATTTTCCAAGAATAACGACAATAACACTACCTACCACCACCACACACACACACACACACACACACACACACACACACACACACACACACACACATACAAATAAAATAAAATAAAAAAAACAAGCGTAACTCCGGACAAAAGCAATCAATAAACACAAACCTGTCAATCTTTCCACACTGGCACGCACTACCAACCGAATTCTTTGCGTCTGTTATTTTAAAGGAATCAGAAAATAGCAAGGAACGTCGGTTAAAGCTTCAGCGAGAGAAAAGATAATGTGTGGTGCAGCCTGTGGGAATAATGCCAAGCAAGCAACACACAGTACAAACTTTATTGACAGCGCCGCAACGTCCACATTGACAGTTGCCCGGGCTGGAAAGGAAAGGGACAAAGGACAGTGGAAAGGGAGGATATACGTGGGTATGACAAACCAGAGTCCACCTTACAGAAGTAGGTCAAAAAGAGAGAAAAAGTGAAGGTACAGAGAAAAGAGGGCAGAGAGAGTATATGTACGTACACTAAACTGAACTCCATCTCACAGGAGGAGGTCAAGGACAGGGAAAAAAGTAAGCAAAGGACGGTGAACAATGAGAGTATGACTATGTAAGCCAAATTAAAGAAAAAGTATAGCAACGAAGGGACAGTGAACGGGGGAATATACGTACCACCTTACAGAAATAGGTCTGGAAAGAGGAAAGGTACAGCAGAGCGAGACAGTAGACCTGGGGATGAGTACGTAAGTCAACTAAAGTGGACAGTCTAGAAGCAGAGGTTGGAAAATGGAAAAGTTAAAACAAAGACTTGCATAAGGAAAATAACGTTCGTCAAAACTCGAAGGTAAATGGCGGTCAGTTCAGGGATGGTAAAAGTTAATTAAGATAAAAAGCAAGTCTGCAGCACATCAAATTACTTTTATGAAGGCTACAAAAGTGGTAGGAAAGTAACTCTGAATGCAAATTGAAGAAACGGGAGGAATGTTCTGCAATCAAAGAGGACAATGTACATAAAAAGACATTTGAAAAATAAGAGGCTTAAAGATAATGAAAAGGGAGGATTAACAGCAGAGGGAGAGATGTGGTGATAGTGGTGCTGGTGGTGAGAGTACGGTGACGGTAACAGTGACGAGGTGAAGGGTGAGTACGAATTGTGTAACAACTATGGGGTAAGGAAGACTGAGTAGGGAAGGACAGTGTACGTGGAGGACGGAAACAGTCACAAGAGGCAGGCGAGAGAGTGGCGAGTGGGAGAGAAGCGCGGACGTGGGATGAGCACTGCAATGGAAGAACACACCGTTCTCAGTGGACGATGAAGGTCATATAACAACCACTTCACGGCCATCCTCGCCCCTCGTATCCTCTGCCACTCACACCCATAATCCCTTTCGCCCTCCTTCACATGTCACACTCACTCCCTTCCTCAAGTGACATTACATTAAAACTTCCACCAGAGAGGGGGAAGATATAAAACTTTATTGAATCACACACACGCGGGGTAGCAGCACCTCTCCAGCCTCTCAGTCTGCTAGCTTCGGAGATAACGTAACGCCGAGCTGCTTGGGAAGGAGCACGTGGCGGCCTGCTTTGAGTGACGTCTACCTCGCCTGTCTCCGTATCAGCGGTCTTGTGTATCTGGTGGAACATCTGCGTCTTCCCATAGTGACATTTACTACCGACACTCACATTTTCTCGTGTTGCTGCATACTCCATCAGCGAAAGCCAGCCAGACACCCTCTCCAGCAGAGTTTACCTGTGTTTGGTGTTACGTCGATTTTGGCTGAAAACTTCATCAGCAATTAACACTTTTCAGCCAAATACTGCAATCCACATGAAGCACAGTGAGAACAACAGTGAGAGCAACAGCTACAACATGCTAGTCACGCGGCGGCGGTGACGGACCCCCACCACCACCACCACTACCACCCCGCCCGGCACAGCACCCGCCACCACGCCCAGCACTCACCAGCCAACAACTCTCTCACCATGAAATATCTCGACCCAGCACACACACACACACACACACACACACACACACACTTAACTCGCCAATTACCACAAGTACAACACGCTATAAAAAGTCAACAAAACCAAGAAAACATTTAATAATTCTCAGAAAACGAGCAGCAATTAAAGGCAACTGTTTCGCTTACAAGTATCGTAAACGGAGAAAAATAAACAATAAAGCATAGCTGGGTCGCTCAGCCCTGCAGCTCAGCCTCCATCGAATGACTCAGTTGCATCTGTATTTTCGTTTTTATTCATATATGTATAATATTTTATAGGCACCACAGGGGTCCCTGTCACCCACCAGTGCACTGAGCACCAACAGCCTCGGGGCACCAGTCTTTGTTATCGTGAACGAGAGAATGAAGTAACAAAAGATATAAGAAAGCGAGGCAAAAATAATGTTAACGTTCAGGTTGGCATGATGAGCGTAATAGAAATAATAGGATAAGTCAAGCCAGTAATCCTGATGACCGTCCAGTAAATGCACGCAATCTTTCCCTAAAAATGCATTTACATTTTATTTTTTCATTATTACAGTGTTAAAGCTATCCTGTTGCTCTGACTTCATTGCAAACGAGCCTCTTACTATAAGTACTGTAAATGTCAAAGTATGTGAATATAAGCACCGTTAAGGAAAATGTGTCTGAGCGATCTAACAAGCCATTACCTTATTATGTCATTGCGCTGTCGCAGCCATGACACACGGCTCACAGGCACCTTATAAATTAAGGTAACGCGCTATAATGCATGTGAATTATTGCCTTCTGTCTCCTGAAAACTACGTACACGTGGATTCGAAATGTATAAAAGAGAAGCACACGAGGAAAGTTTTAATCTTGCCCTTGCGTCCGGCAGGGCCAGAATGGAACAAGCCATGGTCAGGGGCAAGAACCAAACACTTTCCTCTACACCGAGATGTGTGACAAACACGACGAGGAAAAACATGAGAAGACGAGGGACGGGGATGACGAAGGGAAGGAGGGAGGCGAGATAAGACAAGGCAATTAGGTTACTCAAACATCCCTCCTTCATGATCCTCGTCCTCTCACATCCGCCACCTCAGCACTCCTTACCTTGGATCAGGAGGAGGCGGAGCAGAACTCGGAAGAGGGCGGGGAGGGAGGGCGGAAGCGTCATGCCGTCACCAGAGTGGCACAGCGTGTTCCTCTGCTGCCGCGACACTTGTTGCTCACCACCAACGCCTCTGCCAACTTCTCGCGCGGCACACTCGATTCACTTTCACCGTCCACTCCACATCTTCGTCGGCGTGGAGCGTGTCCGGGTTGTTACAGTTCCCGCACGACACTCGCACAGCTTCCTAACACAAGCATGCCTCCATAACCCGCCGGGGGATCAGCGTCTCGCGGCTCCGGCCTCACTCGACGGTCGCTCGTTCACAACTGCCACCTGTCACGTACGATACTTTAGGTCTCTCGTATGAAGTTGATGAGTCACACTATGATCGGTGCATCACTGCTCAGAATGATTGATGTGCTGGCTCGATGTGTATCACTGCCTATCATCACATCAAAGAGGGAAATATTTTATAAGTTATCAGTTCAGAATCGTGGTTGTTCGTACGTCTGGCACACGATTGGAGGACGCGGTAACTATGGCAACCTATGAACGGCCACCCACAATATTAGGATCATTTAATACTTATAATGCACCTATCTCATAACGTCACGTTCTACTTGTTTGTTAACTGTGAACGTTTTGCAACTTTATGAGAATAGTCCTCATCTTTCCTTTCGTTTCCCACACCGCTGTTTGGGGGAGACCCTTGTCCAGTCACTGGCCGCGAGCCAGGACTCGAAACACTTATTTGTGATCGTAAAGTCTCTCTGATATTGTGAGGCTGCAGCGACCGCTGGCCAGGGGAACATCCTCATCTGAGGCTTCCGTTGACCTGGCAGTGATGCATCATTCCATTTATTTTCTCGTTTCGTACATACCATATACTATTTCCTGACGTCCATCGCTTATTCATACATGTCCATATAGCCACCAACTATCGCAAGAATGGCCCAATAGTGTTCAACATCGATCGGAACTCCTCAAAGGAGCGGATCAACCAGTGTTACCTATGAATGCGGGGACGGCGAGCGATAGCGCGGGACGCCTCTTAGGCAAGGTAAATTGATCTTGTTTGAAAACGGATGAGAGCCCGTCTGTGTGCGAGGCTGCCGTGCTAGTGTGAGCCCTGAGGGACGAGGCGCCAGAACATCCATCTTGGAGATTCTCATGGGCACAAAAGGTGGTGATCTCACCATGTTAATCGATGTAGTACCGGATCTTAGGTATAAACATGAACTGATTAGAAGCTAAGTCTGCATTTCACAACCACCTCTTAGACAGAATTAAGAAGAAAAAAGTAAATAATGTACATGTGTACATTTTCTCTTTTACTGAGGCAGGGAGAAATGGACCCAAGTCACGAACACTAAACTGCATAAAGCACTCTTCTTTAAAAACGTTCACAGTTAAAGTTGTTTCAAGAGGAAGTGTGACTCCAGACTCTTTCAGAAGTACAGTCAATCTTTTAGCGACGTTATCCTCTTTACTATAAACTACAAGGAACATATTAGAGCTCTCTTCACTACACATCACCACACTTCACAATGAAAATACGATGAAAAAAGTTAATTCAGCAATACTATGAAGTGAATTTTATTACATTAAAGTTGACATCCTTAAACCACTAAAAAATGAGTAGGTGCGACATGTTGTACTTCGTTGTCGTCAATATCTACACCACATACGGCTCTTTTGCTGGTCCAGCGCGGCCCCTCAGCCCTCCTGTTAACCTCCACCACGCCCCTCGCCTCTCGCCCTCCTCCCCGCCCTCCCTCAGCACTTGTTCTACCCACCCATGACGCAACTGGTTTCTTTTAATGCGAAACTGGAACTCCTACCTGCAACACACACACACACACACACACACACACACACACACACAGGGGGGAAGGAAGCAAAGGGGACGTCCATAATTTGACATTTCCACTCATGCCTTCCCTCATGTTTCCTTTAAACCTTGTGACGAGAGGACACGGCAGCCATCTCGTGTGTGTGTGTGTGTGTGTGTGTGTGTGTGTGTGTGTGTGTGTGTGTGTGTGTGTGTGTGTGTGTGTGTGTGCAGCGCTAGACCAGCCACGGGAAGCAGAGTAAAGGAGACAGGATACAGAAATATGAGAGAGAGAGAGAGAGAGAGAGAGAGAGAGAGAGAGAGAGAGATTCTACACCGGGCTCAGGGGCAGCAGGTGTATGACATGGAGGTACCTGCGTTACACTAGTGGAGGAATGAGCTTAGTATTATGAAAATAGCGTACACTAAGTATCGTCCTGAGAGACACAAGACCTTCACACTGGCACACACTAACGTCCCTCAAGAGTACTTCACCTGTACGCAAATTATGTAAAATGTTATATTCAAATTAATGTTACCTTGCTCTGGTTGACGAATGAAGAGTAGAAACTGTGCTCCATGGTATCATCTGACTGTCAAGTTGATTTTCCATGATACCTTTAGTTGTATTTTGAGTATTTCGAACTATACGTAAACTATTTAAAAGAAAGATAACCTTAAACAAATTTCATGTCGCTGTGGTTCAAGAACAGAGAGCGGAAACTTTTTTTTTTTTTCATGATATTGTTTTTGACTGCTAGATTGAATTTTCGTAATAATCTTACCTGTATTTTGAGTACTTCCACCTGCATACTTAAACTATATAAGGAAAATATCCTTAAACTAATATCACAACGCTCTGGTTGAAGGATAGAGTAGAAACTATTCTTCAAGATATTATATGACTATTATGCTGATTTCTCATAATATTTTCATCTGTATTTTGAGTGTAATGTAAACGGGTACCACTCAGCTACAACTGGGAACGTAAAGGTGACAGAGAAAGGAGCTGGCCACCTTGTTTCATCCACCAAGGCCCAAGAAAGGAGGCGTTACCTGCCCTACGCCAACGCTCAGTGAGTACGGCAACCTATTTTTCTTAATGTTAAAAAAAAAAGAAAAGAAAGAAAGAAATGAAATGAAAGAAAAAAAGAAAATCTAGCATTCACGGGGGCAACACTGGACGAGGAGGAGTTACCCGTTGTGCTTACTACACAGGCTTGCTGGGCGTGGAGAGTGTATCAGGACAAACAGTCAATAAACACCAATTCTCTGTAATTTGGCTGAACAATGAGAAGTAACACCATAATCACTGTGTGTGTGTGTGTGTGTGTGTGTGTGTGTGTGTGTCGATTTTCCATTCATAACTGGGCACTTACGATGAGAGCCGGCCACGTGCTGCGGCTCATCGTCCCTCACCCTGAGCTACTGTACTCGTAGTCCATGCTGCACTTCTGCGTCCCCACCGCCGCCCCACGTTACTCTAAATATATTTCGTATCCTTCCTGTGTTTTAGAAGAGATAGGAAAGCAGGTAAATGTGTAGAGCTGAGAGAAAATACTAGTAACAAGATTCTATGTATACGTGATTATAAGTACGGAGAGAGAGAGAGAGAGAGAGAGAGAGAGAGAGAGGGAGAGATTGTACTCAGTGACGAATATCATACATCATTTATCGAAGAGTTTAAGAAGAAAACGGAGACCTAGTCTGACAAACTCTAGCATTTGATGTTACTCCAGGTGGCATGAGTACAATGACACCAGCGCTGCGTGGCTTAATGCAAGATGACTACGTGTATTCAAAGCTTTCATGCAGCATTTCAGGAGAGCATGAGGCAATATTGAACATGGAAATATCACGCAGGAATGTAGTAGATATGAAAAATGGACATTTCTTCCTACTCCACCTTTTCCTACGATTTCCTGCAGAGCCAACCCACATTTTTCCACACGTATTCCACGAGCAGAGTCAGTCTACACTGTATCTACGTGTCCACCAGTCAGGCTTAGCAGCTCGTTAGTACTCAAAAGTACTAACCAGTTAAGTCAAAAGTCATGACATAGAAAGACCATCACTAGGAACACTTAAACCTGTATATTCTTAAATATTACTTTTAAGTTTTTTTTTTTTTTCACTTATGTGTATGTCTGTGTGTGATTCTAGTGACAGTTTAATTAGAATTCTGCATCGTTAATGGGAAAAGGCTCGTGAGAATCAGAAGAATAATCTCAGCGGCCTTTCGAAATAAGTATTCCTCATGAGAGGATAAAGAGTTTAAGAGCACGAGCCTTGAAAAAAATACAAAATAATGAACACAATGCTTCATTGCGACAAGAGCAGCTAAGACCACGAAGGAATAATCTTCGTTAATGTTCTTAAACGTTTCCATGTCTTATTAAGACAACTTTTAAAAAAGAAGCATTGCATATCTGTAAAATATTCTATCGAATTCTTAGTAGTGGTGCGTAGATAATAATTATATTTCACTTTTAAAAGAAATTGAGACACTAAAAAGTAACTTTTTATCGATTGATATACACTTTTCGTATCAATATTCTTCTTCTACTTTTCATGATTTAATCATCGGTGATGTTAGAAGAAATTTTTAATCTGAAAAAAAAAAAATCTATCTCAGAATGTCTATCTACGATACGTTCCTTACTTAAAAAAAAAAATAAATAAAAGAACCATTGTACATCTGTAAAATATTCTTTTGAATTCTTTGGAATTGTGCATAGATAATAACCGTACTTCACTTTTATACGGATTGAAGGCAGAAAAAACACACTTCATCGATTGATACACACTTTTCATATTAACATTATTCTTAATTTTTTTTTTTTTTTATGATTTAATAATTGGTATTCTTAAAAGGAAATTTTTAAAAATAAAAAAAATAAAATAAAAATAAAAAACGGTAAAAAATTTTTCATTCTCAAAATTTATATCTGATAATAAGAGTATGTTCCATACTTAAAAGGCTCCTGCGGAAGATATTAGGTTTCAAGGTTGCTTTCGTGATTGCAGTGGTAGTTTAATAAGGATTCAACATTTTCAACAGTTAAAAAACACCTTTGAATACCGGACTAATTGTCTCTATAGCTTATAATGAATAGTCCTTTTAAGAGAACAAAGCCTCTCACCACACCGCCAACGTTACCTCCACAAGAAGGAATTTTGAAGGGTTAAAGTCTACGGAATTACCAAGCCATTCTCAGAAAAACTAAAAAGAACTGTCTCATTACTTTGAGGGTTTAACGAACAATGAAAATATAGAGAGAACTTGTTAAATATCAGTTCTACGACATGTATACCTACGTAAGTCTCTCTCTCTCTCTCTCTCTCTCTCTCTCTCTCTCTCTCTCTCTCTCTCTCTCTCTCTCTCTCTCTCTCTCTCTCTCTCTCTCTCTCTCTCTCTCTCTCTCTCTCTCTCTAACACACACACAAACATTTTTCCAATATATCGAACTTTAATAGTTTTCATGTCGCAATACATAAACCAGACATTTTTCTTTTCTTTATCTTTTATTTATCTATTAAAAGTTTTTTTGTTTTTTTTTGCCGAAATATTATTCATCCCTAAAAATACGCACCCATAAAAAAACAACACTTCTTAACTTATTAATCAAAGCGAGGTATTGAAAATAATAATATGTTTACGTTAATTTTTCTTTCACGTGCGATGCTCTACTTAACGTTCGTGTTGCATCGTGCTTGCAATGTGTCTGTCTGCCTGTCTATTTCCTTATCTATCTATCAATCCATCTATCTATGTGCCCGATCTGTCTCTCTACCTTTCTATCTATTTTTCTATTCATCTCTCTCTCTCTCTCTCTCTCTCTCTCTCTCTCTCTCTCTCTCTCTCTCTCTCTCTCTCTCTCTCTCTCTAACACACACACACACACACACACATTCCCCCTTGCCCCACTTCACACTTAACCCATGTCCATCACTATATTCCCCCCGGCTCATTATCAAGGAAATAATTGATTTAAATAATAAATGGGAAGGGATGCAGGGATGAGATTGACAGACGAAGAAAGGAAAGAAAAGAGAGAAATAAGATGGAAAATATACTTCCTTGAAATTTACCTGAATCTAATCAAGAGGGTGTCTAAGATTCATAAAAAAAATAACCGAAACCTATCAGTAGACTCCCTAGGCCTAAAGCATGGTGCGGGGAACTGTGCAACACATAAACAAACACTGGGTGACGGGAGGCGGTCAGGGTGGCGGTGCAAGAGGACGTAATAGAAATGGACAGCTTGTAATAGTTGTGTGTGAGTTCATCACGTGACAGTTATGAATGTCACAGCGAAACCAAACTACTGCAGGTGTTTTTTTTTTCTTTTTGTTAAGTCGATATAGATATTATTTTTTACTCTAATTGTTCATATTTCAGCCTATTGCTTTTCCTCTGCCATAATCAATCTCTCTCTCTCTCTCTCTCTCTCTCTCTCTCTGGAGGCTTATCAGAACAGGTCTGAACAGGGAGGTCATATACCTATACATATTTTGCGGATGTGAAACCGGATGCGGATACCAATTTCTATCAAATAGCGGAGGCAGATGCGTATATCAAATCATGACACCCTCGCGGATGTGGATGTGGATGCAGATGTGTTCTGGATTTTGGTATAAAGTCCCTATTTAGCAACAATTATTGCCAAATGGCCGCTGCGATAGTTGCTCAGCGCTGCTACTTCATATTTTTCTGTCTTATTTTTATATAATTACACAATATAAAGCCCAGACCTGTGAAAAAAAAAATATTTAAAAATTTGCGATTAATTTTTTTTCTATTGAAACTACATAAATTTGAATAATGAAATACAAAAGTAAAAATATGTATATAGAAAGTTCTTATCACTCAGTAAAGTGTATTTTTCTTTCTTTCTAAATTCTGTCTTAGAAGTGAAATATTTTTAAAGTTAAATGAGACTCCTAGAACCAGAGTGACGTAAGCGCCAAAAAATTAAAAACGGAAAAAAAAAACGCTGTCAAATTTCTGCGAGTTTCAAAATGCAATATCTCTTCAATGAATTAAGATAGAAAGTAATGATTGGTATCAAATTATTCAGTAATTTATGCCCTATACAACTATTTAGTTCAGTTACATTATGAACTTACAATTAAATAAGGATTTTACATATATTTTTTTACGCACCACTCCCATTATTTTACGTATGTACAAAAGTTCTTCTGTAAGCGAGGAATATGTCCCAACTATCACATGAGAATTAAAAAATTGACGGTTTTTTTTTTTTACTTTTTTTTTTTGTAACTTCAAAAAAGAAAAAAAATTGAAGAATATTGCAATAAAAATTTTCTCTAACATTGCAGAAGACTACAACATAAAAAGCAGAAAAAGAAAATTAATATAGAATGTATATATCAATCAACATTGTGTGTGTGTGTGTGTGTGTGTGTGTGTGTGTGTGTGTGTGTGTGTGTGTGTGTGTGTGTGTGTGTGTGTGTCTTTTTAGTGAAATATACTTCTTCTCTACGCACGACTCCTAAACAATTTAGAGAAGATTTTACAATTGTTTTTCTTTGAGTAGAAATATGTTGCAGTTATCAGAAAAAAACATTTAGATAGATTTTATTTTATTTTTTATCTAAAATCCGCATCTGTAAAAGAAAAAAAAAGTGACAAAAACTTCTTCCCTAAGATTACAGATGATTAAGTCATGAAAAATATCTATCTATCTATTTATATGTATATATATATATATATATATATATATATATATATATATATATATATATATATATATATATATATATATATATATATATATATATATATATATATATATATATATATATATATATATATATATATATATATATATATATAATATATCAATCGAAAAAGCGTTTTTTTTGTGTGTGTGTCTTAACTAAAAATGGTTATTAAATACGGTATGGTTATTTTCTAGGCACTACTCTTAATAACAAAAAAATACCTTACATGTGTCCAAAGTTCTTCTTTAAGTAAGGAACATATCACAATTATCAGGTGGAAATTTTTAAACTTAAATATTTTCTGTTCTTAATTAACCTGCACAAAAAAAATTTTTTTTTAAATAAAAAAATAAAACATTGCGATTAAAGATTTTCCTCTAAGATTACAGATAATCAAACTGTGAACAGTAAAAGAAGGATATTAATATAAAAAAAAAAAAAACATACACCAATGGACAAAGTGTGTTTTTTTTTTTCTTGTGTGTGTGTGTGTCTTAATTTTCTAAACAGTGAAATATGGTTATTATCTACGTACCACTCCTAAGAAACCAAAATAATATTTTACATTTGTACAATGGTTCTTCTTTAAGTAAGGAAAACATCACAATTATCAAATTCAAAATTTTTGTGATTAAAAGTTTCTCTCTAAAACTACAAGTGATTAAATCATGAAAAGTAGAAAAATACATATTGGTATAAAAAGTATATATCAACCAAAAAATTGTTTTTTGGGTTGAAGAAAAATGTGGTTATTATTTACGCAACGCTCCTAAGAACTATAAAGATGATTTCCATATGTACAATGGTTCTTTTTAAATAAGGAACGTATTCCAATTATCAGATGAAAATTTTTAAACTGAAATATTTTCACTTCTTAAAAAAAAAAAAAAGACTTGGGTCCGTACATGAACAAAAAAAAAAATCTAATTAAAAGTATTCCGCAAAGATTACAGATGATCAAATCATGAAAAATAAAAATTTAGATATAAAAAGTATTTGTCACTCGATAAAGTATATTTTCTTTAGTCTCATATATATATATATATATATATATATATATATATATATATATATATATATATATATATATATATATATATATATATATATATATATATATATATATATATATATATATATATATATATATATATATATATATATATATATATATATATATATATATATATATATATATATATATATATGTGTGTGTGTGTGTGTGTGTGTGTGTGTGTAGGAAAACTTTTAATCGCAAAAGTTTTTGAATTTTTTGCAAAGGTCTAAACCACAGATAAAAAATTTCAATTTAAAATTTTTATCTGATAACTGGAATATGTTCTTTACTGAAAGAAGAACCACTGAACATATGTAAAATATTCTTTAGAGTTTATAGTAGTGCATAAATAATAATAATGATAATAATAATAATAAATATATATATATATATATATATATATATATATATATATATATATATATATATATATATATATATATATATATATATATATATATATATATATATATATATATATATATATATATATATATATATATATATATATATATATATATATATTATTATTATTATTATTATTATTATTATTATTATTATTATTATTATTATTATTATTATTATTGTTATTGTTATTATTATTATTATTATTATTACTATTTATGCACGACTTTAAACTCTAAAGAAGATTTCACGTATGTTCAATGGTTCTTCTTTCTGGAAAGAACATATTCCAATTATCAGATGAAAATTTTAAATTGAAATTTTTATCTGTGGTTTAGACCTGTGCAAAAAATTCAAAAATTTTTGCGATTAAAAGTTTTCCTATGAGATTACAGGTGATTAAATCATAAAAAGTAGAAAAATGTTAATATAAAATGTATATATTAATCGAAAGCTTTGCAAGCTCTGTATTCTAGTCTGTAATGCATTCAACGCATCCACCACATCCTCTTTGTGTGTGGTGCAGATGCGGATGAGGATGAGGATACTTCATTTATCAGAGTCGTAGATGCGGATGCTGATGCAGATGTTAAAAAAATATGCGGATGTTCCGCGGACATGGATGCGGACATCCGATGCATCTCTAATCTGGAAGGATTCGTTGTGCCCAGCCATCAGCCAACGTTTTCAGCACGATTTCGGCGCCTCCACCTTTTTTTCCTCCACAAACCTGGAATATCAGTTTTTATAATTCGACTTTATTTATAATTCATGAAAATATATGAATACAATGAATATCTTAATCATTAATGGAAATGTGATCTTATCAGTTGTTATTGTTCATTAAAGTAAACTGTCATTACTGACACTTTTCTTCAGTATTCG
>NC_087154.1:29474526-29589526 GCF_035594125.1 Scylla paramamosain
CCCTAATGACATCTACAACATTACCATATCGAGGTTGTGGTAGTGAAAGGAATAATGACCCTTTGTTCGGAAAAAAATAAATAAATAAAATAACACCAGAAGACAGGATGCTAATTCTGTTAATACTTTCTGTGACATCTGATACACTGATGTCACAGAGTGTTGTTATGCTGGACTGTCGACATTAATTACCAGACTGAAGTACAGATGTTCTCGTGATTCCGCTGAACAATTACGATTTCCTAGTGTCCTCCGCAGCAAGCGCCATTTAGTGAGTATTCATAAGTAGCTAAACGACACTACGTAATGTCAGATGTATGAGCACTGCTATTTTTACATTACTTCCATTGAAGGACACGTACCTCGTGATTATGTTTGATAAATATTATTTCCTAGTGTCCTCCGCAACAATCGCCATTTAGTGGGTATCCATAAGTAGCTAAACAGTACTAGGTAATGTCAGATGTATGAAAACTGATACTTTTTACATTACCTCTATTGTCCTCGTGATTCTGTTGGATGAATATGATTTTCCTATTGTCCTCTGCATTAAGTTTCATTTGGTACTCAGAAGCACCTAAACAATATTACTCGGTGTCCAATGTATAGAACTGCGAGTTTTTCCACTACCTCTATTGAAGGGTTCGCGTATCGAGCATGCCTCCGAAAGCGACACGAGATAATGAATCAATCTATGTCGGAAATTAATCACCTTCATAACCAACACGAAGAGATTGTCAGTAATCCCTGCTCATGATTTCCTTCAAGAATTATTGTTAACCCTTTCAGCCAACTGCTTCATCTTCCCAGGGCAGTACAGACATCTGGTCGGACAAACACTGTCATTGCTGTAAACATTCTTGGTACCGCTTCTAAATTCACTCGAAGCTTCACTGATATCTTCCGCGAAAAGGACTGTTATTAGGGACTTTCTCATACCATATACTATTACATTATTATGATATACTTAAGCTTTACTGGCTTAAATCACTTTTCCGTATATGTAAATGAAGGAATAAAGAATACGAGAGTTATTAATGTACGTATTTAACATTTAACTATTTTACCAGTCCTTTATGTATGCAGCATTAACTAGTGCATGTGTGCCAAATGCAGAATCACTTTATAACACTGCTCATGAGAACCCTGCGAGACAAACGAAGCTGCTTCTTTCCACAGCAGAGGAAGACGATCAGATTAGCAATCATCACGACCATCAAAAGCATGGGAAGTACTAACCCGATTGCCATCTTGTAGCTGGTTGTCCCCGTCACGCAGTTACCTCAGGAAGGCCCGGGCCGCTACACTCGCTACACGACACACATGATGCCATCCTTCACTGGTATGTCAGCCGAGAGCAGACGCACCTTGGTTGCGCTCGATGAGTGTGGCTCATACAACGTGGAGATGCAGCAGTCTCGCCTCTATACAACGAGTATAATGGCGTACAGACCAAATTATGTTCACCACAGTAGTCAGTATACATGTTCCTCTGTGTTAAACCCTATTAAGTCACCAGATATTCGATGTAACACAAACATTGATTTTAATAAAGGAAAATAAAAGCCAATAGAATGTTTGCCGATGTCAAGACAGACAAATATCATGTATGAAGTAGTGAGGAAAGAGTAGCTAATCTACAGTACATAAAGAGAAATTGAAGCCATACAAGTTACCACTGCTGCCAGGTAAAACCCTGATGATGCAGAAGTGAAAAGCATTCAAATAACTGCTGGCTTACCTTGCCACGACCAGTTCTGCAATGAAAACCTTCCTTCAGTGCTGGCGTCGCTGAGACGCGTCACGTTTCCATCGTTACCATGGATTCCTTTATTGAAGAAGTTGAAAAAAATAAAAGTATTTGAGGCTGACAACAATGTTTACAAAACGCTCTTCAAAATTGCTTTATTTACTCTCAGAATAAAGAATGTCAGTCAAAAAAATATCTACACTTATATGTGTGTGTGTGTGTGTGTGTGTGTGTGTGTGTGTGTGTGTGTGTAAGGATGTCATAGAGGCATACATACTGTGAATGTGATAGTTAATTACACAGAAACAATTACAGCTGACCGTACATGCGGGGCGTTATTGACACTTTCCGTTTGCGAGCAAGAGCGACAAGACAGAAAATCATCATTAAGGCGACGCTGAAGAGGATCAGCGCTAAGATCCACCAGGCTAATCGCTTTTTCTTCACGTATGAAATCACGTACACACCCCAGTCAGGGCGATGCACGTGGTACACAACACAAGTGATGTTACGCTTCACCGCACTAGATGGCACGTCTAGGCGTTCTTCAGTTCTCTTTAACATCGCGATCCGAGAGAGCGCCACTCCAGTAAAGGGCAGCCGGACGGCAGTGCGAGGGACTGTTGTGAGGACATTATCGTCGGCCAGCATAAGACTCACCACCTGATACAGCTCTCGCGAAAATCTTTTGAGTCTCGAACTTAGTAAGTCATATGCCTTACACTCCACCTCTGGGACACCCTTCATATATTCGGCGCGTTTCCAGACGGTGACGCCGTCGTGGGGAGTAACAGAAATCTTGATTACAGATACATGTTCTTTGCCATCCTCGACATACGCGGCGTTACATTGAACCTCTGCATACGCGACAACACTCGGGAAGAAGACGGTGGCCTCAGGTCGGTAGGTCTCCCACGCACCCTTGAACTTGTTAACGCTGGGCGAGATGTGGCGCACCTCTTGGCCGGCACTCAGAGGGAAGGTAATGTTGACCGAGGTGGTGTTGGTGACAACCTCGGACCGCATCACACCGTCGGGCCCGACTACTCTGCGCACCTTGTCCCGGAAATCACAGGTAAGGGCGAGAGGCATCCCGCGGGCCACTACCACACCTTCTCGCAGACCCACCCATCCCGACGTGGTGAAGTAATGAATGTCGCGGCCACCGTCAGTCACCACAACGGGGTACGGTTCTCCCTCTGATGCCCACCCGGCCCCACAGATGCTGAGACTCAGGAACAATAAAACAAAAATATTCATGCAAAACAATCAATAAAATCAAGTTTATCGAAAATAGTTTCCTTTACAAGCGTGTGATGAAATATAAACCAACGCATCAATGCCTAACTCTTTAAGAACTTCAACATTTAAAAAGTAAAAGCCACCCAAGAAATTTAATACACCACTTATGACAATATTTTTCCCAAGGACGATATTTATCTGTGCCCAACAATATATTTGTCATTACATTCTATTTAAAAGCCACTTTTGTTGGTAAGCGTATGCAAATCGCTTCCGAGCTCAAACTTCTTTACATTGAAGATTTTTTCTAAGACTTATAACACTTTCCATCGTGTGTGTGTGTGTGTGTGTGTGTGTGTGTGTGTGTGTGTGTGTGTGTGTGTGTGTGTGTGTGTGTGTGTGTGTGTGTGTGTGTGTGTGTGTGTGTGTGTGTCTGTGTGTGTGTGTGTGTGTGTGTGTGTGTGTGTGTATTTACTTGGCCGAACTTTACATTTCATAAAGTCGTCTACTTTTACACAATTTCAACTCGAGGATGTTTTTCCCTGTGCGTGGAGCCACCTTCGCCTCCACGCTACTCCACGCTATAATCGAATTTTCTTCACATTATTCAAATATGTTTTTTTTTTTTTTTCACATCAAGTTACTGCGCTTATTTTCATTTATTATTTTTTTCAGTCTTACAATCCCTATTACACTCTCCCTTTCCCTTACTTTCCTTTACTTTCTGTTAAAACTATCACTACAACAACAACAACTACTACTACTACTACTACTACAACTACTACTACTACTACTACTACTACTACTACAACCATCTTATTACCAGTACTCCCTCCCCGAAAGAAAACCAACTGTAGGAAGAAGGCGCATCTACTTAATCGTGGGTACGGTTCACGCCTTGGGGGTGAACCGTGAGCCCGAGAGAGTCCACAAAGACCGTGATAAGTGAGAAAAAGCCACCAAGAAACTGTGTGCAAGGGGAAAAATGTGAGAGAACTGGTTGTGTTGTGTGCACAGTGAACACAAATTGAGATGCAACGCACACACACACACACACACACACACACACACACACACACACACACACACACACACACTACAACTAAAAGAAATCAAAGTACAAATGTGGGCAGCAACACGGGTAAATCTGCAAACAAAACACAGAAGTCAGCGTAGAAAAAAAGCATGAATATGATAAAAGAAAGAATTTATCACAAAAAGATAGATATTTTCTTGAAAAGGAAGAAAATGTTGAAACAAACGATGAACGAAAAAATTACTTCAGATAAATAAAATAAAAAATTCTCTTGGAAGAATAAAAAAAAGGCAAATTCATTGATTTTTGTTACATAAGAGGGACTCTGACCAAAGATGATGAAACTATAGACACACACACACACACACACACACACACACACACACACACAGAGAGAGAGAGAGAGAGAGAGAGAGAGAGAGAGAGAGAGAGAGAGAGAGAGAGAGAGAGAGAGAGAGAGAGAGTGAGAGAGAGAGGCAGACGGACGGATGCTCCCTACCCCAGGCCGTCGACAAATTGGATCATGGCAAAGTGAATTATGCTGTAACTCAGGAGTCAGTGCAAGCCGCCGTTTCCCTGTGTATAAAAGTACATGGACCATACGTGTTGCTTCTTTCCCTCCATGTTCTTAGCATCCATCTGCTGAAATATCGAGTTTTCGCACTGGAGGTAACTTTTTCTCGTCACACGTAAAAGATTAAATCAGATCCAACCCTTTAATTGCTATTGGCTTTTCCTTGAGCTTACCAAGATGTTGTGAGGTAAGTTTTGCGTTTTTCTTCCGAAATCACTGAACAATCGTATAATTCGGACTCTTTATTGCCTGTACTTTTATGTCTATAGAGTAAGATCATGTAAGGATCTCTCAAATAACGGGTGTCATGATTATTGTCGCCAACAGTCGGAGTTAAGGAAAACATGATATCACATCCACCGTTTCTCAATCTTTATATCGCAGTCTATATATGTCGCTTTCTCTACCGCCGGTGGTTAAGTGATCCCATCATTCCCTAGCTCTCCTATGCCCAAGGGGTTCTTCACGTCCTTAGGGAAACGTACATAATTTCCGTAGTGGTAGCCGGACAGGCACAGTGAAATTATAGAACAGTTTGCCATGATAATGTTCTTACCTCCACAAAACTTGTAAGATGGCAATAGGTTGACATTAACACCCAAATTGTAACCTTTGTCTTAGTGTTTTAGCATCGCATTTGGCTGACGTTAACACCCGAACAGTGAGCACGCCTGAGGGCTTTAGTATCGAAACAACTAAGCTTTTGACAGTGCGCGACAATATAATAAAACATCATGTATTTGAGTGAGCGTACATTATTTTACTGAATAAAAATAAGGTCGAGGCAATAAAAGGTTTGAAGCACTCAGTTATTCCTTTGGTCGTTAGCGGTCTCTTGCAAAATCATATTTTAAAATTTGCACCCCACCATCTTTCTCGCTACGATCGTCCGTTTTTTAACATGCAGAACATTAGAAAAAAAAAAATTGTTTCCATGGACACAGAGAAAAGAATACAAAATTTATTTTGCACTACGAAAGCGATCTGTTGTAGTTGATTATGGGACAAATGATCTAGCCATAAAAGAGTGAAGCTTAACAGTGATCATACTAGTGAAAGTGTTTAATGAGTGCTAGTTAAGTCTGCAGCGACGTATTTACGATTTTCTTCCTTTCATTTTTGCTAATTCTCAGCTGATGTGCAAGAAGTATTCGAATGCAACATTCTTGGCTCGTGGAGTTTCGTAATTATAACCTGCGTAGTAAATTTATGTAACTTATACAACCGCCTTCTCCCTCCTCCCGGACCTATGCATTGGGATGGCCTTTTGTTCTGGTGTAATCATAAAGGCTATGAGAAACAATAAAAAGGAAAAAAAAAATCATATCAAACCCACGACACCAGTGACCCAATCTCGCCCTGGGACGCCTGCTCACAACTCTGCCACTGCCCCCCCCCCCCTCCTCCGCCATGGCTCACGAGGCTCTCACCTCCTACACCACCTTTCCGGCCTGATCTCAGCGACAAAGACATCCAAATTTCACCCTAATGGATTTGTGAGATGCAGGAAGGAACTGCGAGGGGTGAAGCAGGGCCGGGAAGAATAGTATATATAGGTTAATTCAATACACGTCATGGCAGTACAGGAAATATACAAAGGGGATAAAAATCGTAGGAGTAAACATTAATTCATATGAAAAAAAAAATAATAATAATAAGTATGGATCTAGTAAAAGGTAATATGATCATTGATGTGTAGGTATGTTCCTCAACCTTCATTTAGACGAGACCCACGTTCACGCCCATGAACTTAGCACAGCCCGCCACAGAAACATGACTATCGGGTACATATTTGTTCGTATTATTCGTATATATACGTCCAGGTATAAGGAACTTGCATAAACTTATCTTCAAATAATAATACTAATACTAATAATAATGATAATAATAATAATAATAATAATAATAATAATAATAATAATAATAATAATAATAATAATAACAGTAACTACAATTAGAAACTACACAGATACTATGAAAATTTAAATGTTCGTTCAAGCAGCGTTTTCCTTTACAGTTATGGTGAAACATAATTTACTTTAACAACGCAGAACAGCACACCGTAGCTCAAGCACCTAACATTATGTGGTGCTGGCCTAACCCGGCCCTTCTGATGGCCACGCCACCTTACCTTACCGTACCTTCACTTGCCTTACACTGTTCACACTTGCCCCTTCCCTCCCTCCACCTCGGTGCGTGGCCAGCGAGCAGCGTGTATGCAAGGAACACTTGTCCTGACCATCTAGCCAAGTCTCTATTGGTTAGGTCACCTTTAACTAAGCTGTCCAAGGTTTACCCATAGCTCCGGCTTGAACACAGTGAAATACAAACGACATTCTAGCTTATGTATTGTTATCCTGGCCCCTTATGAATTTATCACGATTTCTTTAAATTCAGCGGTAACTCTCTCGAGCGTTAATCCACAAAGAGCAATAATTGCGTGCCTCTTGCAGGACAGCTATCAACAAGTAGACTTCTTGGTGAAATGCCATTGACAACAGATTCCCTCTCATTCGTGGAAACCGCTGTTGGCCATGCTCGGATAAACGACTCAAAAGCTTGTTTTCTTTAACCTGCATATGTTATTAAAAATGTTTTCTCATAGGAATCTAGTCTTACAAAATTATCAAAATTACTTTTTTGATAAAGATCAATGATATATGGTGTGTGTGTGTGTGTGTGTGTGTGTGTGTGTGTGTGTGTGTGTGTGTGTGTGTGTGCAGTGTACAGTGTGCGCAGTATCTTTGACACAGGAGTGAACTAGTGATAATAATAGTAATACTCAAATAATGATTTGCTTTTTGAACACAAGCATCCCATTATCATGCAAAACCAGCCATGCAGCGCCCTGTGAACTGAGGTATGGCAGCAATCATTACAACACAGATTAATATTAAAATAACAACTATTGTTAAGCCGTTGTTTCCCATCATGAAAAGCGCAGCACCGGGTCTGACGGGTGATGACTGTATTCCAGCACGTGTGTGCAATCACCGCGTGCTGTATTTCACGGTGAGAGAAAAACTACACGTGATACCATGCGTTCTGATATATCCGGCATTGAACAGTCCTCCAGATGGGTGTAAATGAGAACTCTCTCTCTCTCTCTCTCTCTCTCTCTCTCTCTCTCTCTCTCTCTCTCTCTCTCTCTCTCTCTCTCTCACACACACACACACACACACACACGCACGTACGCACGCACGCACGCACGCACGCACGCACGAACGCAGAGAGAGAGAGAGAGAGAGAGAGAGAGAGCACATCATTCAAACAACTATGAGCCTCACAACAGTTGGCTTTATCCCCAAATCGAGAGTGCTTAGAGCTAGTCGCCGTTCAAACAAGAAAAATCGTTCGGAGATCCCAAACCCATTGCTGACGTGGCATGGGAAGCAGGCGAGAACGAAAGATTGCCCAGACACACGCAATCCTCGGAGATAACATTACACGTGCTGAAAATACGAGAAGCTACGGACAAGAACTATCACTCATAAGAACAGAAGAGCCTAAGAAAATAAAGGAAGCTGCAAGAAGCCATCAGGTCTGCAAGTAACATGTAACATATCTACCTATGCACACCTATCACCTTCATCCATGAACTTATCTTCTTTCTTCTTGATTACCGAGTCTATTCCAGTCGTTTACCAATATTTGAGAATGAATTATTTTCTTTTTTTTTTCAAATCTAACTTATTATCTATCATACATCCGTGTGGTCACGTGGACGCACATCGCCACGTGGGAACGCGCCCCTAGCTACTTCCTGGTATCGATCCCCTAGGGAAACACTATCAAGCTTGAACCCAATATTTTTTTTCCTATCGTGATTACTGACCCTGAGAATTTTGCTTACGTCATCCTTGTCATATCCCCTATACCATTCACACAACCACCGGCCGTTTATAATGATTGTTTCAGTGGCAAGCCACCAGTTTGATTTTACTCCAGATTCTATCAAGATTGCATTATATTTATAGTGATACTTGGCGAAATGAAGGCGTTAAAAATCATCTCGACAACCACCGCCTACGAATGATTAACCCACTTTAGTATTACGGAATCTGTTTAATGTTATTTTGGATGATGCTTGTTGTAATGGTTTTAAAAATCACCGTTATCTATTCACTACTGGAATATCTCTTTAATCTAGATCATTTTATTAGGTTTGGAAACTGTTTCTAGCACTGAAAGGTTTAAAGCACAACACACTACAAGTTATCCTTAATGAGTCTGCGCACATCACCATCCTGAATTTCTTACTTTAGATTTAATATAGTGTAGCTTATCGCAAACAGCCTCATAAGAACCAAAAGGTCTGATGTTGATTATTCTTGTAATGTACGCTAGTCAACCAAAAGCAGCCAAAAGCTCACAGAAATTAAAAATCTAGACTAATGAGAATATACTGCAAACTTATTATTCCAAACAAATTATTGAAGAAAAAGGACATGAGTTGCACATCGGTCTAACAGCGAGCACGAGTCATGATGTAAACTCAAACATACTCGTATATCGCCAAGCAAAAGTTTAGCACGGCCCTTCTGCTCGCCAACAGAGAACATACACAACCCAAAGAGAATTGCGCTTGGCATTGGCCGGGACTTGCCTGCGTGCGCCCGTCCATCACGTATTGAGCTGGTCACGTGTGCAAGCTTCGAGGTTGACCCCCGAGCATCCCCGCTCAGTATTCTTCATCACATCTCGCACGAGGAGAGATGAATGGTGGGGCGAGGAGGAGGGAACATTTCAGGGCCAGGCCGAGGAGGGAAAGAAGTTACGTACAGTGCCTTTGAGCCAATACTTTTTCTTTCTTTTCCAGAGTAATTGGTGTGTGTGTGTGTGTGTGTGTGTGTGTGTGTGTGTGTGTGTGTGTGTGTGTGTGTGTGTGTGTGTGTGACCGTATTATATAAAAAAAAATAAATAAAAAAAGGAGAATAAGGAAAATTTAGAAGCAGGACGATTTATAACATTTTTTTTTTCGAGTCATGTAAGTCTTATTATGATGTGGAATATAATGAATAGTGTGTGAACAGATAAAAAGAGTTCCAATGATATCAAACGAAAGGATCCTAGTGATACATAACCTTGAAGAGCTCCAAGACCTAAAAGTTCAGAATACAGCCAATAAACTGGTAAGAGATTTCAACGCGAGTCTCGCCATCATCAAGTCAACACATCCCCTAGGACATCCACATGAAGGAATATTACTTGTTAACACATCAAATTAATATCAAACAGTACAGTACAGTTGAATCACAATGTTCTTACTCATCAACATCATAACCATCACCATCAAAGGCCTCTCCAAAATATATGTGCTTAACTCATCTCCTTATCCTGTCCGTCCCTTCCCGTCCGCATATTTCCGAAGTCTGGAAGAGTAGGTGCCATGCCAATCACTCTTGAACACGCTAAACTGGTTTAAGCTAAGTTAGGTGAGATTATGTTTAGGTTGGATTAAGTTTGGCTATATATAGGTAATGTGGGAATCACAATGAAAGTATTTTCGATAATATCCTTTTTGCTAGTTTCGGAGCTACAGCCGAGCGTCATCGCAGACTTCGGAAAAAAAAAATGTTTCCCGTCTACCGCAGCAGAATCTCTTATTTCACCACAGTTAATATAGACACTCACCTCAAGTCATTCTGTGAGCAAGCGCCTAAACCATTCTTAACACTGAATTATCAACCATCCACTATAGCCATCACATCACCAGCATCGCAACACCCTCATCAAAACTATACAACGCTTCTTTAACAGCCTGCGGGAGGTGGAAGACCAGACACACTGATGGCCAGACAGACAGACAGTCAAACAGTTCTTAATTTTTCAGGCACTGTTGCTGCTGCAATATTCAGAACTACACAAATGAGCGCTGCTGCAACATTCATGGCGAGGATTCATTGACCGTGAAAGCATGTGTTTGTCAGTTGGGGAAGGCAAGGGGAGGAGGAAGAGACAGCTGTGCTCACCGACTGTGGTTGGGAATCGAGTGTCACCATTTCACTCCACGAATTCTACGTGTTCACAGGAAGGGAATTCAACACCGTGTAGATGATCCATAGCCATAACGAGAGAGAGAGAGAGAGAGAGAGAGAGAGAGAGAGAGAGAGAGAGAGAGAGAGAGAGAGAGAGGATAAATGAACCCATACTCGTACACACGCACGCGCGCCCACTGACTCATAAAAACCAACAAAGTAAAATAATCAACACGAGTCTGACAGATTAAACACACATGCCGCTCTGGAGACACAAACACCAGACACGGGAGCGCAGACAGACGGAGAAAAAAAAAAAAAAAAGACAACGACATGGCACGGTAAATACACTGTGGGATCACTGCCTGATGTAACGTACGGGATATGAAATTCACACAAGAGGCAGAAAGCCGCTGGGATTACGAGAAGCACCTGACACAACGAATGGCGCGGCTTTTCACTCCGCAACGAATAGGAAACAAAAATAAGTAAAAGAAAGATGCGGGACTAATTTAGTTTACTGCGGGGTTCTAAGCCTTGTCATGATGGGAGCCTTAGGGAGCAGGAATACATAACAAGGCCTCTACGTTTTATACACAGCACCATTATAAACAGACTTTTTTTTTTTTTTGTCGACGTAGAAAGACTGGCCTAGGGTAGGAACCAAAATTAAAGAGAACAGGTTCATTTAACTCTTTCACCAATAATAATATTTACTTACGGCTTTTTTTTTTTTTTTTTTATAAATCAGAGAAGACAGACAATAGCAACAAAATGGATGAAAAAAAAAAAAGCCTTCTCAAAATGCCGATCCCCAAAAAGAAATGCATAGAAATAGAGAGGGAAAGACCAATTTATTTTTCTGACACGTTTCTATTTGATATTTCTTACTATATAACATTACTGAGCAAAAATATAACAACACGCAGTACAAGTTGTGAGCGACCAGATCACTCCTCTTGCTGCAGTGGCGCCATGGGAATTATTACTATGTTACCTGCATCAAGCCTTTTCAAGAGGCTTAAGGAGAAGTCACAGCTGTCAAAGGGTTAATCCTTCCCTGAATCCTTTATCTCTTTAAAGTCCAGACAGCAGACAAGTTCCGAAAGCACCATAAAAAGGTTAAAAAAAAGTCGAGAAACTGCCTTATACGAAATGGGGAAAGTATATATAAGATTAAGCCCGAAGTTAATCAGTGAAAATAGAAAAAAAAAAAAGTGAAGTGGCGGGTTAACTCCTGCATGGATACAATATAAACATGTGTTCTTAACATACCTGCCTCCTATTTCAACTACTTTTTGAATTAGGCCGAAGTTAATCAGTGAAAATACAAAAAAAAAAAAAAAAGAGAGACGGGTTAACTCCTACATGACTAAGATATAAAGCTGTTATGAAATTGTCTCTTATTTCAACTTTTTTTTTATATAGGCCATCAGTTATCAGTAGGGTTTCAATGATTTTAGAATTACTTTTCGCAAATATTCTGCATCATCAAAAAAATAAATAAATAAAAAAAATAAATAAATAAATAAAAACACCCAAAAGTATCCGATTAATCATCATCTCTTTGGCCTCTGAAAGTAGACCAAACGAGAGAACAGAACATTTACGAATACGAACCATAGAGAATAGAGATTAAATGATTTAGTCTATTATGTTTATCAGCAAAGAGACTGTGGGAGAAAAGAGACCACGCACGTGTGAAATTCAGGATTAATACTGAAAATACACTATCACAATTCAACAACCCCAGCTGCTCACCACCACACAAGATAACTACAGAACCGAAGGCCTGATAACATCCCGGTCTGGATAGGAACGTGATGAAATTAAATGTCACCAAGAGAAAACAAGAGACCAACCAGGATCGATCACTGCGAACAGGGAATACCAATGCATACAACATGACCACCAGATGAATATGAAATAAACACGATGCAATATGAGAGAGAGAGAGAGAGAGAGAGAGAGAGAGAGAGAGAGAGAGAGAGAGAGAGAGAGAGAGAGAGAGAGAGAGAGAGAGAGAGAGAGAGAGAGAGAGAGAGAGAGAGAGAGAGAGACCACATTACGGTCCTATGTCAGCGGATTGAAAGTTTCATACGAGCGAGTGCATTTTAATTTAAACTACAGCCGGGACAGATGTGGCCGCCAAAATGACCCAATCTATTTCCAGTGCCCACACAGGCGGTCCTCTGATGCTCTTGCCTGTGTATTCCTCTCACTATCCCACACCCTTTGATGTGTGTGTGTGTGTGTGTGTGTGTGTGTGTGTGTGTGTGTGTGTGTGTGTGCTCAGTAGATCAGTGAGTACGTAAGTGGACGCGAGGTTGATTGCTTCTCTGCGCAAAAATTAACTAATGCGTCATGAAAATTCACGCCCTGTGGTAGTTGCAAGAACTGTGGCGCATGAAGGATTGGGCTGTTTGGTATGCACATACAGCGCAGGCTATGCATGTTCATGAACAGCAAACTCATGTATTCGCCAAATTTACGATACTCTCAGTTCCCTCGATATGCGTATAACATGAGCAGGTTTTGCATGCAGCTATGATGACATGAACGCGTGGCCGCCAGCTAACCGCTACATACTTCACAGCACAGTTTGAAAATACTGAACATAAATCAATGACCAAATATGTCATATACGTGCCTCATTTCATCCAAACTTAATCACAAGGAAATATTTCAATTAACAACAAAATTATTCAAGATTATAATGTTGGCGTCAACGGTGAGCCCCAGGCAGGCATTATGAAGACCAGGTTTGAAATTCGACATCGTACTTGCTTTTCAAGACTACATAATAATACAAGATACAATAAACTAAAGAAACTATTTCTCTTATAAGCACTGCAGGGCGTTGCTATTACGTTACTTTAGTGCATCATAAGATGAATGTTGTGACATCTTGCGGTATCGTGTCTTGAAAGCTCATCCTGCTCGTGTTCAAAATAACATAAATAAATAAATAAATAAAAACGTAGCTGCACGTGGATTTTACAATAGGAATTTAAAATTAATAGACACATCCTGCTCCCGGAACCTTTTGTAAGTGTTTCCGAGCGATGGCTCTTGGTAATGGGATTTATAAGTTTCCGATAACATCCTTAATTAGTAGATCTGGCTCTCGTGCTGGAAAGGATCCCCGAGGTCCCTTTGGGGAGAGCGGGCTGGGTAGTTCCTTTCACTTCCTGTGCAAGTCGCTACGCTTACGAGGCTCGCCGTCGACAAGTCAACATGAAACGAAGCATACACAGGAAACTTGTGTAAAAGTTATAGAAGATATGAGAAATTAGATATTCCACCTGCACTCACACGATGCTTATTGGACTAGAAATCCCTGAGGCCAGCAGCCGCTTACCTGCTGGCATAGAGAAACACCACTATTGCAATCTTCTAGGATCATTGGTATGGCAGCATCCTGCGAAATCCAAGAAATCAAATAACAGAAAGGAACATGGAGTGGTATGTCTGCACAAGTCAGCGTCTCTCCAAAGAGTAGGGCAATGCATACCTGTGTAGAGATCGAGGTGACAACAAACAACAGACAAGGTGCGGTCTTTTATGCAGGCCTTGTATACCGATAACTGTGGCTCTGGATCCACTGATCGGCAAGTCGTGCCTCGTTCCGATACGTGAACGAAATACATAAAAGAGAATCATCAAACCACTGTACAACTGTGTGCACTACATCTGCATGTCTCTAGTTTGTCAGTGCCACTGTTCGTGGGATCAGCCTTTGCAACGGGTCCCACTGCCCTGTGTTTTGATTGGATGCTGTTTGTAGTGTCTTGCTGCAAGACAAGAGAATAGGCTTTCGGTCTTGACTTGCTGTTGCCTGCGTTCCTGTGGTTTCTTTGATATATTTGTTGTTGTTGTTGTTGTTGTTGTTGTTGTTGTTGTTCTTGTTGTTGCTGTTGTTGTTGTTGCTGTTGCTGCTGCTTTCTATTTTCCACATTTCCATAAAAAATCCTGTTTTTTTTTTTATTTCTTGTTATTTATTTTTTTTTTATTTATTTATTTATTCTTTTATTTATTTATTTATTTTTTTTTTTTTTTTTGCATGCGTCGCGCTGCGGGAGTCTTGCCTTTACAATGAAACTATCTCGTGTTTTTTTTTTTTTCTTTAGTGTTCATTATTTATTTCTTTAGTTTTACTTGCCTGCCAACCTCCCCCTGGGCATAGGACAGAGCAAAATATTTACAGGAAGGAAATTGTAGTACCTTGACACAATCTGTACTATTCTGAAATACATCTGCGTTAAAATCTATATAAACATATATGTAGCAAACTATTCACAGCCTGGAGGATTGGTCAATGAAAGAAAGGGCAAGACACACTGCATCACCATTTGGGAGCAAACTTTGCATATTTAAGAATATCCTTGAGTGTGGGCGAGTAGAGGACTGATAAAGAGACAAGAGTAGGATTCCTTTTACTTTTTTTTTTTCTTTATGGATTCATTTATTTATTCATTCAATTTCACTATTATAAGGGAGTGATCGTTTGCAGCTAAAACCTTCAGATACTAACCTGTCCTCAAAAGGAAAAAAATTAATAAATAAAAAAAAAAAAAATATATATATATATATATATATATATATATATATATATATATATATATATATATATATATATATATATATATATATATATATATATATATATATATATATATATATATATATATTTTTTTTTTTTTTTCCGATAAATTTGATAAATAAATAAATAAATAAATAAACAACTCTTTTCTTTTTTTTTTAAGCTTGTTACATATTTCTTGCGATTATGATAAGAGATTTACTGGCTGCATCTCATCTCCCCTTGCATTACCATCAACAATTCGTACACGTGGCTTCAAATCTCCTCCGATGGAACTGGAGAAATTTAAAGTTCATTACTACACAGAGCCCCAGTATATTCTATTGATATTAGTATAACATAACCATAAAAGGAATGCAAAATACTACGGTGAGTAGCAATAATATATAATGTTCCGTCAGCATTGAAGCACCGTGGGCCATCGCGCGTTGCCTCATCTTCAGCATCTCACTCTATTTATTCAGTTTTTTTTTTTTTTCTCTCTCTCTCTCTTTTCTTTCAGACTCAAGAGTTTATTTAGCTAATTATCTGTACCATAATAAATCACAAGGAAAATTATAATTTTACATTGATTCTCATATGTAAACACGTATGATGGGTCCTATAATTAATGTTACACAATGAACTGAATATACATGGTCACTGATTTAGTAAACACACACACACACACACACACACACACACACACTTCCATTTTTTCCTTTCCTCTCCAATGATAAATGCCAAATGATAAAACTAATATGGATCTTGTATGGAGCATTTCTGTGTAACTATAATTAATCAACTATATCTCACTCTCACCTAGGCTAGTTAAGATTTGTGAATTCCCTTAAACACAAAGTTATGCTTCCTTTGATTATCCATTTCTTTATAGCCACTATCCTTATAGATTATAAATGTTACTCAATATTTTTTTTATTTTTTTGTAACAATGAGTACGATATACTTGAGAGGAAATATAAATGTAAGTGGAGAAAACATGATCTGAGATTTGTCTTTCCCAACCACCTCTATTCCTTTCCTTGCCAGACGTTTCCTGTCTGCCAGCAACATGATCGTCACTATGCCTGCCAAGAGGACGTGGGCTGCAGCCACCACTACATCTTTTACAACACATTTCGTGTGCACTTTCGTCCCCCTAAGTGTTGCTCTCGTGTCATGTGCTGGGAACCCAGAGACGGTCAAGCAGCAGACCACGAACACGAGGCAAGGAGGGAACAGACCAAAGAGACACTGTGTAGGTGAGGTTTGCTGCCGTTGATTTTTACCTCTTCCTTATATGTAACTGTCACCCATATGACACACACAAGTATTATGCTGATACAGTCATTCTAAATCCCCAAGTCTCATGGAGGCAATATGATTTTCATCAGATTTACTTAAGGAGTATATTACTTTTTCTTTTGAGCAAATTAGTCATTTCTTATGAAATCTTTATCAAGAACTCAGTACTATGTAGCAAAGGTTATTATGAAAAAGAAACAAGAAACAACTTGCATTATTGCAGATTTTTTAAGGAAAGTACAAGCACTGATGAGCAGGCAATCTATCCTTCTGGCTTGAAATGGCAGATGCTTTTGTATCTCATAAAGAGAGAGGCAGCAAAGGAAAGGAAACAGAAAATGAGAGAGACAGGTCATCCACATGATGCTATGGAAAAAGACTTTATGAATATCTTTCACTTCAAGAATCTAAATGAGGTATCTCATGCTGTCCAGACCCAAGGCCTTTTTCAAGTATATTCACAGAGGTCCTCAGCAGTTCCTCACTCTCTTCAAAGACTTACAGAAAGCATCACTGAAGGATATTACTGCAGTTGACAAAGCCATCAATTACTCCACCGTGATCAAGGAACTTTCCAAAGACCAACGAATCAGGGACATTCTTCCACCACCAGGACTTAGGGAATATCCTTTAACCCAATATTCCCATTCGCAACTTCAATCCATACCTACACCTAGATGCCATAAACATGAAATAGCCTGGATTGGAAAGATCATCGCTTTATTTATGTCTCAACAAATCCCACTACAAACACCACAAAGTCATGACGAATATTTTCAAGACTGGAAGCTTCTTGCTTCTCACTGGGAATCTCTCTACCGCAAGTACTTTTTCACAGGACTGCACCATCAACGTAAAAGAAAACGAAAAGGTTCTCTCTGGCCGTAGTTTCCCTGGGCATGCAGTAGCCACTGGTGTGACCATTGTATTTATGAATTTGGAAGTTCCAACATACCAACTCGATGTAATAAGTCATGTCACCCTGTTATCTTCTCATGGGATTGTGGTAGTGAGCTATATTAAGTCACTATCATCTGTCTGCATGCACAGGCCATGATGAAATGTTAAAGACCACTGATATCTTCACTTCTCGACATAAAAGAAGAATATACATCATAATGCACAAATGGAGGTCTCTATTGCTTTATTTTCTTTCTTTCACATTTAGCAGACAATTCAGAATTATGCAGTTGTGATTTTTCTGACACGATAAAGGAAAACTACTGTGCTTTTACACAAGTTTGTTTGTAAGATTTTGCTTTTTTAATCAGAATATTTTGTAATGGAAAATACATTTATATATTTTTCCTATCTTGTTTATTTTCAAATCACAGCTGAAAATGAATATTGTATGATATAATTACTCATTAATTGTTGATGTTTTCTTTACAAGTATATGACAATCAGATATATTTTTCTATTATAAACATTCATGTTTATTAGCAATATTAGTAAGAGGAGGCAGTAGGCATCTGCCGAAACGATAATTACTCCCAGGTCTAAAGCACTGGATCAGATGGTGCTGTGAACTAAACCCAGCTGTGACCTCACTGAACATTTCACTTTGTGTCTCACAACACAAGGGGGCAGTCACAGCCTGCCCTCTAAAGACAACTTTTCCTCCACACAAAAATACAAACACCTAATAACACACACACCCTTCACTCAATTTCAAAATTATCATGGTGACTCCTATACCAGCCTTGGAGTCCCCATCTGGGGAGGGAACCACAAATGTCCCCAGGTCAGAATACCCTTCTGACAACAACCCTAAGTGTCTTGACTTTTTCTTCATTAACTTGAGCAACATTCACAGTCTAAGATCTAATTTTCAATCTGTAGAACCCACCTCTCCTCTTCTAAACTTCATCTTTTCCTCACTGAAACTCAGGTGTCTGAGGCAAATGACAGTAGCCCCTTTTCTTTTCCCTCCTACTTTCTCTATCCTCATTTTCGATCCAAAACTGGATGTTGTGTTTATGTGCATAATGACTTAACCTGCTCTTGTGCCCATGCTCTTGAATCTTCCAAGTTTTCCACCATCTGGCTATGACTACAGAGTCACTCTCAAACTAAATTTATCTGTGCTGTATACTTCTCACCTAACTCCTCTTACTATAAGAAATTCTTTGACTACTTAGCTTCCAAAGTGGAGCACATTCTGACTCTCTTCCCTTTTGCAGAGATCTCCATTCTTGGAGACTTCAATGTTCACCACCAGCTTTCCTCTCCCTTCACTGATCATCCTGGTGAACTAGCCTTCAACTTTGCTATCCTCCATGACCTAGAGCAATTGGTGCAACACCCTACTCATATTTCTGACCGTCTTGGAGATACACCCAACATTATTGACATTTTCCTGACCTCTGATCCTTCTGCTTATGCTGTCCACCTCTCTTCTCCGTTGGGCTCCTCCGATCACAATCTTATGTCTGTATCTTGTCTTATCGCTCCAATCCCTCCTCAGGATCCCCCTAAGTGAAGGTGCCTCTGGCATTTTGACTCTGCCAGTTGGTGGGACCTGAGGAGGTATTTTGCTGATTTTCCTTGGAATGACTACTGTTTCCGTGTCAGAGACCCGTCTTTGTGTGCCAAGCGCATAACAGAGGTGATAGTGTCTGGCATAGAGGCCTACATTCCTCACTCTTTTTCTCAACCTAAACTTTCCAAACCTTGGTTTAACACAGCTTGTTCTTGTGCTATACATGATAGAGAGGTGGCCCACAAAAAGTACTTAAGCCTTCCATTACCAGAATCTCATGCACTTTATATTTCTGCCCAGAACCATGCCATGTCTGTTCTCCAACTAGCCAAAAACTCCTTCATTAACAGAAATTGTTAAAATCTTTCAAGATCTAACTCCCCTCATGACTTCTGGCATCTAGCCAAAAATATCTCCAATAACTTTGCTTCTTCTTTCCCTGCTTTATTTCAACTAGATAGCACCACTGCTATCACATCTATCTCTGAAGCTGAACTCTTCGCTCATACCTTTGTTAAAAACTCTACCTTGGATGATTCAGGGCTTGTTCCTCCCTCTCCTCCACCCTCTGACTACTTCATGCTACCTATTAAAATTCCTCGCAATGATGTTTTCCATGCCCTCACTTGCCTAAACCCTCAGAAGGCTTATGGATCTGATGGGGTCCCTCCTATTTTTCTGCAAAACTGTGTCTCTGTGCTTGCACCTTGCCTAGTCAAACTCTTTCAGCTCTGTCTGTCAACATCTACCTTTCCTTCTTACTGGAAATCTGCCTACATTCAGCCTGTTCCTAAAAAGGGTGACTGTTCTAATCCCTCAAACTACCATCCTATTGCTTTAATTTCCTGCCTATCTAAAGTTTTTGAATCTATCCTCAACAGGAAGATTCTTAAATATCTATCACTTCACAACCTTCTATCTGATCGCCAGTATGGGTTCCGTCAAGACCGCTCTACTGGTGATCTGGCTTTCCTTACTGAGTCTTGGTCATCCTCTTTTAGAGATTTTAATTAAACTTTTGCTGTTGCCTTAGATATATCAAAAGCTTTTAATAGTCTGGCACAAAACTTTGATTTCCAAACTACCCTCCTATGGCTTCTATCCTTCTCTCTGTAACTTCATCTCAAGTTTCCTTTCTGATCATTCTATTGCTGCTGTGGTAGACGGCCACTGTTCTTCTCCTAAATCTATTAACAGTGGTGTTCTGTCCTGTCACCCACTCTCTTATTATTCATCACTGACCTGAACCAAACTTCTTGTCCTATCCACTCCTACGCTGATGATACCACCCTGCACTTTTCCACGTCTTTTCATAGATGTCCAATCCTTCAGAAAGTAAACATTTCATGCAGGAAAGCCACAGAATGCCTGACTTCTGATCTTTCTAAAATTTCTGAGCAGAGCAAACTTGGTATTGTTCAATGCCTCAAAAACTCAATTCCTCCATCTATCAACTCAACACAACCTTCCAGACAACTATCCCCTCTTCTTCAAGTGACATTCAGTGTCTTCTACACTGAACATCCTCAGTCTGTCCTTTACTTATAATCTGAACTGGAAAGTTCACATCTCATCTCTAGCTAAAACAGCTTCTATGAAGTTAAGCATTCTGAGACGTCTCTGCCAGTTTTCTCACCCCCCCAGCTGCTAACTCTGTACAAGGGCCTTATCCATCCATGTATGGAGTATGTTTCACATGTTTTGGGGGGAGGGGGGGTTCCACTCATACTGCTTTTCTAGACAGGGTGGAATCAAAAGCTTTTCATCTCATCAACTCTCCTCTGACTGACTGTCTTCAGCCTCTCTCTCATCGCCACAATGTTGCATCTCTCGCTATCTTCTACTGTTGTTTTCATGCTAACTGCTCTTCTGATCTTGCTAACTGCATGCCTCCCATCCTCCCATGGCCTCGCTGCACAAGACTTTCTTCTTTCTCTCACCCCTATTCTGTCCACCTCTCTAATGCAAGAGTTAACCAGTATTCTCAGTCATTCATCCCTTCCCTGGTAAACTCTGCAACTCCCTGCCTGCTTCTGTATTTCCACCTTCCTATGACTTGAATTCCTTCAAGAGAGAAGGTTCAAGACACTTATCCTTCAATTTTTGACTACTGCTTTGGACCCTTTTCTGGGACTGGCATCTCAGTGCACTTTTTTTTTTATTGGATTTTTGTTGTCCTTGGCCAGTGTCCCTCCTACATAAAAAAAAAGACATAGTACTAGTAATATTGTAGTAGTAGTAGCAAAGCCAGTGGCCCACTTGTTAGCATTCAGATTCAGTGATCTTGGCAACCTGTGTTTAAGTCCTAATTCCTATTTTTCAAGCTATCTTCAAATGACTGAATAATTCTCAAATGCATCCAGTCAACCACATGGTGATCATATTGGAGAGCTATGGGGGGCAGCACATGCCCCTGCAAAAGCATAACTTTAGAAAACTGTGTACATAGCAGTATAAATAAGCAGTAGTAGTAGTAGTAGTAGTAGTAGTAGTAGTAGTAGTAGTAGTAGTAGTATTATAATACACAAAAAAAGCTTACCTGGTTCAAATTTTGTCACCACCCTTTGAAAGTATTCATCTTGTACAGCACTATATCACTCAAAATGCTTCTGCCATCCTTGGAATGTTCTTTGGAAGCTGTTATGATAAGTGTGTTTGTCAAACACATGCAATACAAACTGATCTCCTTCATGAAGTCGAAACACTTCTTCGAGGAAGAGAAAGTTGCACAGAGCCAAATCCTGTAAGTAGATGGGATGGGTAGCAAGGATTGTGTTAGAGTAAGTAGGTGCTTCTCATGATAAATAACCAAACTTTCATCATACCACACTTCAGGTTATTTATGGTGAATGTTTTATTTATTTATTTTTTTCCTCAGATGTTTCAGAACATTAAAGTATAATTCTATATTAACAACTCTAAGAATGTCAAGACATAAATGAATAGATAAACAAGTTAGATAATAATAATGATAATAATAATAATAATAATAATAATAATAATAATAATAATAATAATAATAATAATAATAATAATAATAATGAAACAATCAAAAGACGATCATATGTATTCTTGGTCATGCTTCTGACCTGCCTTGCATTTTTAGTCTTGGAGAATGAAGACTCTTCCACTGTGAAGACCTGTTTGGTCTCAGGGTTGTAGCTGTAGACCTCTCATAAATCATGGTTCTTGACATGGTTTGACCATCCTAGGCATGTTGATGGAAATCATAAAACTTTACAAACTATCAAGACTATTGTTTCTGCACAGAAGCCATGGCATGAACTTGAAGACAACATGTCCAAATCATAAAAATTTTACAGATTTTTCAAATAATATGTTGACAGTCTCAGCAACTATACTATGATGGGATAATGCTAATGCACAGGTTTTGATCTTTCATAATTTTCTGACGTCTGAGATAGGCATGTGATATGACAGAAAGGAGGGTGAGAGAGGTGGAGGCTCTTTTACTGTGGCTACCTCCTTGGGGTATGCTCTTAGATGTAGAGAGGCATCAGAGACACTGTAGACAAATAGATATAAACTATAAAAAGCTTACCAATTTGGTTAATGGGTCAACTATTTCGTTGCGGAAGGTTTATTTCACTCAAGTTAGATGTACATTACAAAACAAAATATAACATCATTTGTATGTGGGATAGCTACTGAACAATAAACTGATGGAAAATAAAGTTAAGTACTCTTGCTGTATTAATTTTCTTATTACAGAATTATAGGCCTGTAATAACTGTGAATGTGCTATTACAGTGATCATATAAGGATCATTTTCCTGCCTTTAAAAATGAAATATATCACAATTATAGTACTGGCTAATATGATGCAAGGCCAAGAAAAACAAGGACCTATAGTCTGTGGCTAGCAGCTTTCTGTTACATACCCTATGTAAATATTAGCAAAACAATGCATAACCTTACTTGTATGAGTAACGTACAAGCAATCACAATGCAGTTTATGATATACTTTCCACATCCACACATTAAGAAACAACCTTAGCCACAGGAGTTCCACAGTGAAAAAAAAAGAAGAAAAAAAGCCATATCTGTGCACTGAATATAACATTAAATCAGCTACACATAAAACCTAGACCAGCTTCTCAAATGCAATATATGTTTCTCATTTGTATTTCTCAGGTTCAGGTAAAATTGCCTTCCAGGATTATTTCTTGCCAGTCTCCTCACAACTACAAAACAGAATTCTACATGGTTGCCCCAGCAACCATGATTATCTAGTTGCCTGTCAACTGCAGGACCTCTCAATCAAGTTCTGTCCAGCAGTCGTGACTGAAGTGGTACTATGAGTTTCTCTTGGTGCTTGAAACTCATCTTGGCAGCGGCTTCTCATCACCGTCCACTCTACAGTGGTGGCAGTTTAGCCATGAACCCCACATTGGGCCATTCGTGACACTCGTATGTGATTTACCTGATGCCATATAACCATCTCTCCTGGTTTCACTTAGGAACACTACTGTATTTCTTTTGTTCAAGGAGACGCTCCAGTGGAGATGGGCCAGGACCAGACCAAAGTGACTGTAAAATAATATTTTTTTGTAATACACAGAATTTGATTCCTACCAACTGTAAATTTAAGCAGCAAGGCAGTAAGTGACCTTTTCAAAATGAACCCAGAAAAATAGAAGTACAAAAAAGATCATTAACTCTACCAGTAAACAAAATTGCCAAGGTTTCATTAATACTGATTTGGAAGCAGTATCTTAGCCGCTTGGTTGAGAATTTTCTTTTTCTTTACCAAACTCTTACCATGTTCAATGGGAAGTGATGTACTTAAGCCTAGCAAATCTATAGGGTTGGAATCATCAGATCAACATGTGAAAATAAGAGCAAGTTTTTTGGAAATCATAATTAAGGGGTGGATGTAGATGTAACGTAAAAAAGTTTCACATATTAATTTTTTTTCCAGGTACACTATGCATACCAACTATACTTTCAACCATTACATTCCCAACTCTACCATTCAGGGCCTGTATTCTTCATAAAGATATGAAATGTGTCATCACTAAGACAGATGCATATCATAACTTAGAATGTCTGTCATAAGTAATTTGTCACAGGTCTATCATAAGTATCTTGCTTATATGTAGTGCTTATTACAGTATTGCATTTATGTTCATTCCAAAATTCTGCACTCAACAACATTCCACAAAATTTATATTTCATATTTATCCCTCTTCCTACAAAATCTACAAGTATGTACTCATAAGCATCCATAATTCTTGCCTAAATTAAATTTTCACCCACGTCATCTTTGATGAAACCCATTCCAACATTTCAGTACACTCTGCTGCACTTAAGGGTTCCACCAACAAGGTCACCCCTCTCACTTCTACTTTCACAACAAATTAATTCACTTCTACACTCACACAGTTTGCACTGTTAGCAAAGAAGAATGCAAAAATTGTGTGAAATATACACCCATACTTACTAGTTTCTTTCCTCCCTCAGAAGCTGGAGTCAATGCCAGTCAGTTCTGGGCATTTGCTTCAACAAGCCACCCTCTTTGCTCCCCCCCCCCCCACCACTACCACCACCAACATGGCTGTTTGAGTTGCTTCAAACAACATCTACATCAGGGTATGGGAGAGGGGGAGGGCAGAGTGAATGTCCAAAATTGACTGGGCTTGACTCCACCTCTCAATTAGATAGACAAAGTATGCTTGCTTGCTTTTTTATTCCATGATCTACCCTATTCTTATGGAATCAGTATTTCTTTAAACTATGATGAAATTTCCCAACCATTCACAAGATGCAAAACTGCTCCAAGAAAAGCACTGACATGTATAATGATATACTAACTTACTATCACAACCTATACATTCTGATTTAAGAAATTACCTGTTGTCCACTTGACTGAGAAGCACTGGGGTACAGAGGGTGAGGAACTGTGCGACTGGGGCCTGTCCCCATTCCCATGCTGTTTCCACTCATGGGACTAAATAAGGAATATGTGTTGCCTGATGGTGCTTCGCCATCACCAGCCTGAAACAAATGTATTACATACAGTTGACTATCAATTTCATTTTATGTTTCATAACTGGATCATTATGAAGTAAAGAACTATAAGCCAAATCACTACAAATTGTCATATGTCAATGTTTTATATAATATTATAAAATGATTTAATTAAATTACCTCTTTTTAGTATTAATAAAAATTTACTTTTAGATTTGGCCAATCTTCCCCCTTTTAGTTTTGAAAATCAACAGTGTATAGTTTATCAATTCAAGTACTTAGCTAACATCTGCAAATGGGAACAGCCAAATCAAAATGGCTATCTGTATGCAAGCATACATTCACAAGCAGTCCATCACATTTTAACATCAAACCCATTAGAGAAGACAGGACTGATCTTCACCACCACTACAGTATGAGGGCCACTTGTTCAACATATCCAGAAATCTCTGTGTGACTGCTTGATGGCAGAATTTGTTTATTGCTTCTGCACCATTATATATTCTTCTTCCTATTATCTGACCTGATCAAATGACTGGGCTAAATGTGGAGGAAGCTCCTGCTGATTCCCTTGAGGCCACACCATGAATCCATGATTTTTTACAATTATTTGAATCATCATATTAAAATTATCCAAGAGCAACTGTAAATCCTTACCTCCTGCAAGAAATGCTGTCCTCTTGCTAATTGACTGTGAGGTGCAGGACGTGGAGGTTGAGAAGGCATGGATAACATGCTCAGATGTACAGCACCAAGTGAACCTACACTAGGAGGACTATGAGGATTCATAGATGTGTGGACAGCATGACCAGCAGAAAGTCGTGCTAATCCAGAATTTAGTTGATCTGCTCCTTGATCCCCAGGAAGATTGAGCCTCATATCAACTGGATTATGTTGCTGAAGGAGATTAGCCAGTGTTGGAGGATGAGGGTGACTTACTGGGTAGTTTTTGCCTTCGCTCTGCCCTGCTCCCCACCCAAGACCTGGAGCTCTAGGTGGTCCTGTGTCATTATCTCCAAACACACTCCTCATCCCACTTGACATGCCTGGTCCATTGGATCCACTCACACTTGGCCTACATTCCATGCTGTATTGATGAGGGTTCATAGCACTTGTTGAAAATAGTGGGTGAGTAACATGGTTAATTTTACCCTGTGATCCATTCTTGTCTGCATCTTGTCCTTGTTGACCCCTAAAAGGTACCTGGGTGATGTGAGAAGTATCTAATCCAAGTGCCTCAGTACCTGGAGGTCTCATTCTGCAAGTGTTAAGCAAACCTTCAACATGCCCAAAGGAAGAAAGTGCAGGAGTCATTCCCATTGTTTCCAAGATTCTTGGTGCTGGCTCCCTTATCCTGCCAGAAATGTCAGTGGCTGGCCTTGGTGGAACTGGTCCACCTGGATGATGGAAGCCCTCTTGTGGTGGTCGGCTAAAAATTCCAGCAGATAGCATATCTGATTGGCTTGCGGAGGTCTGTAATTGCTGCAGAATATTTTGAGGAGAGTGCCCACTAGAACTGCTTTGGTTTTTTAAACCGACACCAGCACTTATAAGCTGATTTTGTGGTAGGAATGACCTCTTCATATTAGACTGAGAAGATAGATTTCCAGTCAGGCCACCAGCTCCTCCCCAGGCAGGTGGACCTCCATATTGCTGCTGGTTTAAAAAGTTGTTTTCATTCCCCTGGTTCTGCCTTCCAAAGGAATTGTCTTGTCCCTGAGATATATCCATTGGGTACATCTGCCCAGGATGGAGAGGCATTGGGGAACTTGAGAGTGGATCCCTTTGTGAAGTGGGAGTCATAAGAGGAGGAGTGGATAGCTGACTACGATGACTATCACTTGAGGCTTCAGAAGGATTAGGAGATATGGTAGGAGATGGAGTCCGAAATGTTACCTATAAAGAAACGCAAAATAAATTTATAACATCATTATCATAATCATTATTCTCATAATCAAATGTAAATTCAGACTTCAAGATAAGGTACCCACCAATGTATTAAACCAATATCTGTGTAAAAGGGTAGCCAAGACAAGGTGCTACACGCACATATTCACTTTTACTATCGACACAAGCACTGCCTAAGGCAATGACTAAGTTATTTTGAATCAGCACCATTCCCAATGATTGGGTCTGAGTCAGCACTCAACAAGCAGCCTTGTAGGAGTGTGGACATATATGTACTTGCTGAAATAGCATTACTGCTGTGGCTGAGGCAGTGTAGGAAGGTACCAGTGACACAACCAAGAGGAGCATGTCTTTACAAAGGAATATTCCTCCTGATTTACTACTACTACTACTACTACTACTACTACTACTACTACCACCACCACACCACCCTACCACCAATTATAAGAGACCAGCACTTACCCCCAAAGAAAAATCCAGATGCTGTTCAAGCATTCAACCATCAAAACAACCTCTACAGCAACACTGCCCAGCTTACAAGCAACACAAACCTTAAAGACACACTCAAGTAGTCATGCAACCCACAAGTCCCATACTTTCATACTAAACTGATCACAACAGCCAGTAGCATGATGCTATTTCCTTTAATGAATCACTGTAACTGATGACAAAATGGCTCCAAGTGCATCAATTGCTCTGAATCATCATGACTTGGCATGCTTTGAATAGACTCAAATTGCTTGGTATAAGTGGTTCCTAAAGGAGTTGATGAGGTGCATCAAGACAAATCAAGAATCATGGTGATTCTTCATGAACTGAATAGGTTTGATTCACTTGGTGTAAATGCAGCCTATAAATAAATCAAAATCACTGCCTTGGTGGCATGAAGAATTAATTGCATGGTTTACCCAGTATTTCTCACAACATGCCCTAACAAAAGACTTAGTTTATCCCTGCTGCACCAAAATACACTCATACCACCCTTGCTTGCCTCGATTAATCAGACCTGATGTAGACGTACCTCCCAGATTTGCACCTGAGGCTGTCCCACAACTGATCTCCATTTCTCCCAACTAAGCACAACCACTCTTTATTGATCCATAGGCATCCCTCTTGCATATGTTCCCTTCACAATTTCCATCCATCCTATTTGTAGTATTCCTTTAACCTAACAATTCTCACATCCAATCTAGGATCTTTTTTTACTATCACTCTTCCATTCTTTACACATGCTCATACCAATGTAACATTCCCTGTTATGCTAGATCAGCAAATTCCTGTCTAATAACAGTTTCCTTTTGCATTTCTTCATTCCATTCCATATGTGTTATTTCACTGTTCCTCATCTCATCTCATCTCTGTTTCATTGTCTTGTCTTCTCTTATACTCCTATGTTACATGTTTCAGTCCACATTATTTCTTTATATATCCTTTCCTTCACACTCATTCAAGAGTTATCTACAATTAAATACTCAATCTCTTCTTTACTATACTATTCTTTCTTAATTCTTTTAAGCATCAGAACCTTTCATTTTTTTTTTAAGCACTCAAAAATATTCACTACTACAGGTGTCAGTTTCCTTAATGATAATTTCTTTAGCTTTTATTTTTATTGTCCCTTAATTTCTTTGAGAGTTTTCATAACTATGTTACTTATAAACCGCCTCTTTTCTTGAAAATGTTGTGTTTACTATTCATGCTCCATGCAATGAAAAGACAACCCTTTACCTGTTTTGCTTCTTGCATTGCAGAGTTCCTTTTCATTATAGCTTGCAGAGCCACATTGGTACGAGTTCGTGTGGTACGAGGCTGCCCTGGGCCTGTGCCTTGTTGTTGATGTTGCTGCTGCTGTTGCTGTTGCTGTTGTAACTGTTCTTGTGGTTGTATTTGTGACTGCTGCACATGCTGAAGATGCTGCCCTGGAATGTGGACTCAACAATAAGATACTTTGCTAACTCACAAGTTTGCTATTGTGTCCAAAAAAATAGATGACTCAAAAACTTGACTTGCAAGAAAAGATATGCAATATCTTATTTATCCATACATACTAATTAACAGGAACTTTTGTCAAACTTTTTTTATGATGAAATGCATTTTTAATATCTTTTTAATATATACCTTTTTCTTTAGAGTCTTCATTTTCTCCAGTTATTTTTGACAGTATTTCTGAGTTGTCAGATGACTCCTGCTGGTCTCTTGTTTCTCTTGCACGCTCCAAGGAACCTTGTGGCTTCAAGATCCCAACTTTTCCCCGTCTATTTGATGGCTTATCCTATAAATGTGCATGTGTTTGTGTGTGTGTGTGTGTGTGTATATATATATATATATATATATATATATATATATATATATATATATATATATATATATATATATATATATATATATATATAAAGTAAGGAGGGTGGTTGCATAGAATGGAGATAGCTCTAAAGTGCTGATCAAACCATAAGGGCGAACCTTCCATACAGGCTCTGGAGTTAATGTAAACATTCATAAATAAGATAAAACATTATAAATAAAAGGGGTGAAATGCACTGATGTAAGTGAGGTTGTATCACTTTACTTTTCAATTAAAATCTTTTTATTTCTTTTATTTTTTGCCTCCTTTCATGAAATGTGCATGTGCAAGAAAAAGAAAGTTCTACAAATATCATATTACATGAAACTTGAAAATTTTGAGGTCCAATACCTCCTCCAATGCTCTGCATCATGAGAGTGGGTAATAACATAAAGGAATTCAGAAATATTGTATGCATGCAATATCTATAATGCTCATCTAAACATTCAGTAACTGATAATCAAAATAAAAATTACTTAGTATTTGAAATTCTATCCATAAATTTATATGAGATTAAAAATCACCTTTCACTCTTAGGATATAAATAACTATTTCAAAAACCTTACCTCACTCTTGGGATGCAAAGAGAGTTGCTCCAGGGCACGCACTTCATCCACAGGGGGATTTGAGTTCTGCATTGGTTCAAAGGTCATTCCTCCCTCACTTCTTTCACATACCTGTACCCAAAAAAAAGTCTCAGGAAAATAACACAAAATTATCATAATATGAGAACAGCTATATCTCACACCTGTTCCTAATAACTGATCCCAAAGAGGATGGCCATGATAAGGTTACACAGGGCTGTACCTCAGTGTCAGACACCAGGACAACTGAAATACATAATGGGACAACTATGGCCACAGTAACCTCAGATAGCAAGAATTTATACTGTGGTTAAAATAGCATCAACCAGTGCTCAATGCTTGACTGAGCTGAAATAGCTCAATGTCTTAGAACCAAAGCTAGCTGTTTTCATATCGTGTGACCTCACACCACAGCTACCCACATCAAGGCCATCCAAAAGCAGGTAGCCATAGAGGAAGAGCAGTGGGAATGTAAGGGAGTGTGAAAAGAGTATGAGAGTGAGTCAACAATCAGTAAATCATCACTGAGTGGGCATCTATGCTTGTGCCATTACTCTTTCTTCCTCTATTTATGACTTACAAGTGATTGCATTAAGTCTTAAAGGGGGACCAAGCTGCAACATCTTCAGCACATAAGAGAAATAAAGAGGATGAAGGAGGAGGATAAGACACCAATGGCAACTTCCACTTGCAATGCCACCACACCAGCCTCAATGCACACCACACTTCACACACCACAATGCCACCTAATGTCATTGGAATAATTATTGGAATAATTGGAATAATGGAATAATTACTTGCCTTTCATTGTTCCTTTTTATGTAGTCATCTATTGTAACATATGCAAAAAATTAATAGAATTTGTAAAGAAATAATGGTAATACTAGCTTTTCTGTACTTTGAATGGTTTTTACTAAAAACATGAAACATGAATAAAAATATTAATAAAATCCATAATATAATATATATTCTTGAAATTTAAAGTGCTGATTAATGGGGAGACTAATAAATGTATGGATGTTTTTTTTTCCAAATAAGTAAATAAAATAGACAATAGGAGGACGTAGATATGTAAATTTGCATAATATCTGACAACATGGTGTCCTGCAAACCAAACAGCTCATGATATAGAGAATATTTTATAAAAACATTTTATACATCTGTTTAGAAAACAAATGCAACAGCATGTATTGGAAACTTTCTTTATAAGAAATAATACCACTAGAACCTTTTTAAATAAAAGTATCCACATAATATCATTTATATGTATGTATTTGTGTGTATATACAAAATAATTACAAATTTTTTCAAACATGGCCTAAAAATTTCAATTCCTGAATGAAAATATTTTTTTGGTGAACATTTTTCTCTCTGACATTAGCATCCCCTTAATTCACCATCTTGGTAGCTCTGTATTCCCAACTAGACTTGACAACAGTAAGTTATTTTTAGTGACAGTTGCCACATAAACCAACCTCTCAGAAGTCAATGCTGTACCAGTGAATCCCTCTCACCTTTTATACAGTTTATATAATTCAGAAAACACTCACACTTACCCTAATCACAGAGTTTCCGTCAATTGACTGTTCAGTGAACCACATGGCTACATCAATGAGTCGAGAGGCACGAAGATTATTATATTCTTCTGGGCTAGGTTTAGATAGGCCTTCACGGTATCTGAAAAAAACAACATAAAATATTAGATATCCTCTTCTATCCAACTTCTTCAGAGATTTGTTAACTCACAGAAAAGCTCCCAAGCACTCTCTCAAGCACACAACCCTTTCTTATTGCAACTGCATTCTTTTTCATGGCATTCATTTCTATTTACCTCTACTCTTCACAGCTTAATTGTGATCTCTTTCTTTAATGCCTATTTCCTACAATTAGCGTAAACACTTAGGAATGCATTAGTAAATGAGTATCTCTGAGACAAGTTTGCCTAAAGGTTAGTCATTACTTGAATATGAATATTTTTCTTTCTTCATCCAGAGATTTTGATTTTTTTTTTTTCTTCATTCATAGATTTTTTTTTCCTATCTGATCAGGTAAGTAAATTTAGTTCTGGATATCGCTCTTGAATTGTTATGATTCCCAAATATTTAGTCCCCTCTTCTCCTCTATCCCTATATTCTACATTTCAGCATCATGCAATAGAGTCAGTACTATAGCACACTTGTACAACATTTTGTATTCATTCCAAGCAATTTACATCTAGAAACTACACATGAATATAACTAACTTGAATTTATTCAGCATCTTCTGGAGTGGTTCAAATCCTTGCAAATCCCAGTCTTCCACAAGTGGTACATCTGTGTCTGGAAAACAAAATTTCATTAGGTAATTCAGTTTTAACACTATTGAAATTAATGGCACAGTAAAATATATTTGCACTTTACATCTTTCTTTCATTACAAATTTTATGATGGAAAAAATATGAGCACTTACATTTTTCAGCATTAAAAGATCCCATAGGCTGCTGTAAGTTGTTGACTAATGTACAGAGTCCAGGCCAAATTTGCTGCTTCTTCTTCATGGCTTCTGATCTAAGCATGCCTTGTTCACATCGAACCCATTCAAACAACAAGTGAACTGGAAATATGATTGAATATTTAGATATTTAAGAAAATACAATATATATATATATATATATATATATATATATATATATATATATATATATATATATATATATATATATATATATATATATGTTACGCATAATGTGGACAATTGCCTAATGTGAACATTAGGCAGAAAATTGCCTAATGTGTACATCAAGCAAGTAGGTTGCGTAAAGTTTACAAATTGTTAACATTAGGCAAAAAATGCCTATTGTTCAAATTATGCAGCTCAATTTTGCCCAATGTGAATAAGGAAAACATAATTAATTAATGCAATATTAGTATAAGTAAAATAGGTCAATCGATCTCAGGGTTCAGTTGAGTCCAATCACAAATTTTTGCATGATCTGCCTGGGTGACAGCGCGAGTTGCATTTAATTTCTTTTCTTAGGCAGCTGCACCTTCCTGATGTACATTGAGTAGTACATTGACACTTTGTATAACCTTGCCCACCAGTGGCTCTTGCTGTTGCTGTTCTCATCGATAGGCAGATATCAGGAACCTCTTCAGACTTTATAAGGGTCTGTTTGATCCCACTTAGGTCAGCTGGTGTAAATTTTGTTCTAATAATAACCTAACCTAACCTAACCTAACCTAACCTAACCTAACCTAACCTAACCTAACCTAACCTAACCTAACTATAACAGACCCAAAGTTTCGAACAACATTCGAACAAAACTGTAGACACTGGTTTGTCATTCAATTCACATTAGGCAAAATACCCTTGCCTAATTTGAAAATCATGCCTAAAGTGGACATTAAGCAAGTAAGTTGCCTATTGTCAACATCGTGCAAACAAATTGCCTAATATGAAGATTAGGCAATTTCACTGCCTAATGTTCACATTAGGCAATTATCCACATTATGCGTGACATATATATATATATAAGGAGACTGCAAAAGGTCAATTTATCTATACATGGCAACTTCTTCCTTCCCTCCTGGAAAGATGAATACCTCTGTTGTCACCTCAACAAACTGTTTCTGCAGTGAGTCATACACAATGCAAGCAAACAGATACATAAAATAAAAAAGCAAAAATAATTGTAGGAGAAAACTCTTACCAGCTGGAAGTGCGGGGTATGTCATGAGTTGGTCAGGATCACGGATGGTATGGACGGGCAAGAGCAAGGCAGCCAGCACTCCCACAGTCAGCTCCTCCACAACTTTCAGACACTCATCATTTCTAGTTAAAAGATAAAATATCATTATATTCGTCATCATCAATGCCATCCATTGATGAACTTACCTTAATCAAATTCAATCAATCTAACAAAATTCAACTTAATATAAAATAACCTAGAAAGCCAGCTTTTCTTTTCTCTTTGACTGATACCTATTTACAAGAATGTTTTGAAGTTAACAATATAAAACTGTTTGCATATTCACATAACAAAATTCATTATTTTTCACTGTCCTGGCTTAAGAACATAAGAACATAAGAAATAAGGGAAGCTGCAAGAAGCGACCAGGCTTACTTGTGGCAGTCCCTGTATGAAACACACCTACCTATTTCCATCTGCTATCCCCATCCATAAACTTGTCTAATCTTCTCTTAAAGCTCTCTAGTGTCCTAGCACTAACTACATGATTACTGAGTCCGTTCCACTCATCTACCACTCTATCTGAGAACTAATTTTTTTCCTACCTCTTTCCTAAACCTAAATTTTTCAAGCTTGAACCCGTTATTTCTTGTTCTACCCCGGTTGCTGATCCTAAGAATTTTGCTTACATCTCCCTTGTTATAACCCTTATACCACTTAAAGACTTCTAACAGGTCCCCTCTTAACCTACGTCTCTCTAAAGAATGTAAATTTAACAGCTTCGTAAGGAATACTCCTCATCCCCTGTATCCTTTTAGTCATTCTCCTCTGTACTGATTCTAATAGACCTATATCTTTCCTGTAATGTGGGGACCAGAACTGCATCGCGTAGTCTAGATGAGGTCTGACCAGCACCAAGTATAACTTTAATATTACTCCCGGCCTTCTACTTTTAACACTCCTAAAAATGAATCCTAGTACCCTATTTGCCTTGTTTCTGCCTTCTATGCATTGTTTCCCTAGACGGAGTTCAGAGCTAACTATAACTCCTAAATCTTTCTCGTAGCCTGTACCTACCAGAGTTTGGTTGTCTAATGTGTACCTATTGTGTGGGTTTCCTCTACCTACGCTAAGCACTTTGCATTTATTGATATTAAATTGCATTTGCCATTTATCCGTCCATTCATTCATTTTATCTAAGTCTGCCTGCAAGGCGATGGCATCCGATTCTGACCTAATTAATCTACCTATCTTTGTGTCATCCGCAAATTTACTAACATCACTACTAATTCCACTATCCAAGTCATTGATATACATTAGAAATAACAATGGCCCTAATACTGATCCCTGTGGCACCCCACTAATTACATGACCCCACTCGGACTTCGAGCCGTTTATTACCACTCTCTGTCGCCTGTTACCAAGCCATGATCCTATCCAGCCTAACACCTTCCCATCTATCCCGTGTGCCCTAACCTTTCTCAGGAGCCTTTGATGGGGTACCTTGTCAAATGCTTTACTAAAGTCCAGATATAAGATATCATAACTATCACCATTATCTACTGCCTCGTACACCTTACTGTAAAAACTTAACAAGTTTGTCAGGCAAGACTTCCCCTTCGTGAAGCCATGCTGTGACTGATTTATCAAGTTATGTTTGTCTAAATGTTCCCTAATGTTCCTCGCTATTAATGACTCTAACATTTTACCTACAACTGAAGTTAAGCTGACAGGTCTATAATTAGACGCTAAAGTTTTATCTCCTTTCTTAAAGATGGGTACTACACTAGCCTGCCTCCACATTACTGGTACCTCACCCGACTCCACTGAATTCCTAAAGACAGAAACTAACGGCTCACTAATAATCTCTTTACATTCCTTAAGTACTCTGGGATATATTTCATCAGGTCCTGGTGACTTGAACTTTTTTAGCCTATCTATCTCCTGTTCCACTATCTCCCTAGTTATGGAAATATCTGTCAGCTTCTCATTCTCATCTGCTCTAAACACCTGTTCACTATCTGGCATATCCTGCATATTTTCCTGGGTGAAGACAGTTAAAAAATAATCATTCAGAAGTTTACTAATTTCCTTCCCAAAACTAACCAGCTCCCCATCTGCTGCCTTTACTTGAACCATCCTCACTCCTTATCAGAGGACACTTTCAGCATGTCAGCAGTTACTTCAAGTTAAGAACAGCTTCAATAGCCTTCAGTTTAAATTACACCTCCCTCACTTTGAAGCTTTCAAGCAGTACAGGAGGGCATTAGTTTGCAGTTACAGGTTTCTAAGTGATTCTGTCAATTTATTACACATGAACTATCAAAGATTCTCCCTCTGGGCATTCCTAATGCCCACTTCACTCCGGTCCCTCCTCAGGATCTCCCTAGGTGATGGCACCTCTGGCATTTTACCTCTGCTAGTTGGGGGACCTGAGGAGGTATTTTCCTGATTTTCCTTGGAATGACTACTGCTTCTGTGTCAGAGACCTGTCTTTGAGTGCTAAGCACATAACAGAGGTGGTAGTGTCTGGCATGGAGGTGTACATTCCTCACTCTTTTTCTTGACATAAACCTTCCAAACCTTGGTTTAACACAGCTTGTTCTCATACTATACATGACAGAGAGGTGGCCCACGAATGGTACTTAAGCCTTCCATCACCAGAATCTCATGCACTTTATATTTCTGCTCGGAACCATGCCAAATCTGTTCTCCAACTAGCCAAAAACTCCTTTATTAACAGAAAATGTCAAAATCTTTCAAGATCTAACTCTCCTCATGACATCTGGCATCTAGCGAAAAATATCTCCAATAACTTTGCTTCTTCTTTCCCTCCTTTATTTCAACCAGATGGCACTCCTGCTATCACATCTATTTCTAAATCAGAACTCTTTGATCAAACCTTTGCAAAAATCTCTACCTAGGACGATTCAGGGCTTGTTCCTCCCTCTCCTCCACCCTCTGACTACTTCATGCTACCTATTAAAATTCTTCACAATGATGTTTTCCATGCCCTTGCTGGTCTAAACCCTTGGTGGGCTTATGGATCTGATGGGGTCCCTCCTATTGTTCTTCGAAACTGTGCCTCCATGCTTGCACCTTACCTAGTCAAACTCTTTCAGCTCTGTCTGTTAACATCTACCTTTCTTTCTTGCTGGAAGTTTGCCTACATTCAGCCTGTTCCTAAAAAGGGTGACCATTCTAATCTCAAACTACCATCCTATTGCTTTAATTTCTTGCCTATCTAAAGTCTTTGAATCTATCCTCAACAGGAAGATTCTTAAACATTTATCACTTCACAACCTTCTATCTGATCACCAGTATGGCGATCAGATAGAAGGCATTCTGAGACGTCTCCACCAGTTTTTCTCACCCCCCAGCTGCTAACTCTGTACAAGGGGCTTATCTGTCCATGTATGGAGTATGCTTCACATGTCTGGAGGGGGTTCCACTCATACTGCTCTTCTAGACAGGGTGGAATTAAAAGCTTTTCGTCTCATCAGCCTCTCTCTCTTCACTGCAATGTTGCATCTCTAGCTGTCTTCTACCGCTATCTTCATGCTAACTGCTCTTCTGATCTTGCTAACTGCATTCCTCTCCTTCTCCTGTGGCCTCACTGCACAAGACCCTCTTCTTTCTCTCACCCCTATTCTGTCCACCTCTCTAATGCAAGAGTTAACCAGTATTCTCAGTCATTCATCCCCTTCTCTGGTAAACTCTGGAACTCTCTGCCTGCTTTTGTATTTCCACCTTCCTATGACTTGAATTCCTTTAAGAGGGAGGTTTCAAGACACTTATCCTCCATTTTTTGACTACTGCTTTGGACCCTTTTCTGGGACTGGCATCTCAGTGGGCTTTTTTTTTTTTTATTGGATTTTTGTTGCCCTTGGCCAGTGTCCCTCCTACATAAAAAAAAAAAGAAAGTCATCCACAATTACTTTCCTGTGGCCATTCTTAATGCAGTGTTCATCCAGTATGACTGCATTACTATTTGAGATCCAGCTTATGTAATAGTTTATTGGCAATAATTTGGGTTGATCATTTTGTTTACCCAGGAATTCTTTGCTCTCTACATAGTTTTTTCTCTCAAACTCTTCATTTTGCAGGCAAGTACTGTACATTACTACCAACATTCTTCATTGTTTATCATAGCTTTATTTCATTTTGGGCATTCATTACAGCTTCCTTTGGACAACCATATTCACATTACCAATCCATCAGTAATTCTATGCCCAGCTGACCTCTGTGTCTAACTTTAAACTTCATCTACATCTCTGGATATTTTAAAACAACTTTCTATTGATTCTATGAAGTATCATCTCTCTCTCCCTTTAACTTCTAAATACTCATACTGCCTCCTTTATGAAATATTTTTTTTTGTATTTTACTTCTTGATTTCTATATCCCCCCCCCCCTCTCTCTCTCTCTCTCTCTCTCTCTCTCTCTCTCTCTCTCTCTCTCTCTCTCTCTCTCTCTCTCTCTCTCTCTCTCTCTCTCTCTCTCTCTCTCTCTCTCTGTTTTCAAGAACACATTACATCTTGGGTATATGTTGATGATGGCTTGCAGTTTACTGTGAGATGGATAAGTGTTCAGTACTCACCTAGTCATTCTAAAACATTCAACTGTACACTTACCCCTTAGTATTCTCTAATTTCTCCTCATCCTTCTTCACACCAGCTTCTTCACCAGTCTTAACTTTAATCTTTCCCGAAAAGTAACACAGGGCAAAAAGATTTACCACAACCATCTGAAAAGATTGGATTAGTTATATTCTTTAGAAATAAAAAATGAGCATCATTTTGCAAATCACACAACTGCACATAATCATTTCATCAGAAGTCCATTTTCACAAATTTGTAGGAATTGCTATTATAATATTTAGTAAATCAGTTTTCTCTATGGAATTACTTATTTTACAAATAGATATGAAAGGGCTGCTGTATATGGAAGGCCCTTTAAATGTAATGAGTAATTTTATGATTTGAGAGAAAAGACAACTGTAGATAAGACAGATGTAATAAAATGCTGAACAACAAATCTTGGGGAAGGAGGGTCACATAAGAAAACCTGTAATGAAATATCTAAATGGACCTCAAATATTTATTATGGATGTGCTAATGCTGTACCAGCACAGTCTATTTATCTATATACCAAAATGAGATCCTCTGTAAAGGGAAATGGCCTAGACAAGATAAAACAAATTGTTTCACTGTAAGAATAAAAACACAGGGCAGAATGTTCCTAGTTTCCTCACTCTGCTCCTTTTAGTGGTCTTAAAACATACAGGGAATACGGTGGCAGGCTTTTTCACAGACAGCCCAGCCAGAGTGTGAGGCCAGGCCATCCACACTATCACAGTGCCTGTTATATAATGGTTAGAAATACCTATATATATGCCAGAAAAAGTAGGCTTGTGTAGTTCCCATAAATTACAAAAAAAATATGAGAATACTGAAAAGAATACAAAGAGTAGCAATTAAGATGTTATTAAAGTTAGATGACTTGATACTGTAAACCTAAGTGTATAAATGCAATGTAAACCAATACATCTACCCAAATCAATCCATGATTCATTATTTTCAAATTTCCTACATTAAACTTTATGCAGTCAGATAAACAGCACTCACTATCTTACTCCCTTAATGTCACCATACAAAATATCTGATCTTGTTTCTTAAGATTTCAATAGTAATAGATTTTAATAGGTAACTACACACCTGAATCAAACTGGTCCTAGTAAATGCATTGGTAGCTACCAAAGTGGACAGGGCTGAGGAGAGGGTTGGAAGTGCTTCTTGAGCATGTACAGCATCTGCATTTAAATAAAGCCGTGCATGGCACTGTAAAAACAGGTTTGTGTATTCCTCTCCTGTGACTCGTGATGATCCACTCACATCATTGTTACGGCTGAAATGAAATGAAACATGAAATATAAAGGTCTTATTTCAAATTACAATAACCTACAAAGTTACAGCTACATTTGAAAATGAAGACACTTCACATGTACTATAGATAAAAACATCAGGAAATGAGGAAATGTGAATAAGAAATATATTACATGGTTATGAACTGTGAAAAAAGAACATCCATGATTATGAAATCAAGAAAACACTTAATATATATATATATATATATATATATATATATATATATATATATATATATATATATATATATATATATATATATATATATATATATATATATATATATATATACATAAATGAAAAGAGAAGGGAACATAAGTGTGTTGGGCAAAAATGTGGAGAGTGACTATCTATTATCTATTAAGCCAACCACAAGAATAAGAAGGTAAGACAGCAAAGATGCAAGTGTTGTGGGATGAAAAGAGTGTTCAACAAAAAATATGTAGGATACTTTTATGTTATAGTCACTTTTTTTGTTTAGTTTCCAGAAAGATGAAATCAGATGAAAAGCAAATTTAGAGAGAGAGAACAAAAGAATAAGTGCAACAGTCAACATAATGATAAATAATACTTGCACTTAATATTAAAACAATGTTTATGATAAAATAAGGCTCTAATGTACAGAAACAACAGACTTTTCCAACATGAATAGATAATGAAAGAAAAGCAGTACATATCAACTTGATAATATTGTAGTCTTAAAAAGCCTACACACACACAAAACCTGTTCATGATCTTTTAATCCAAAAACAGTAGTATATCAGAGGCTAGCTTTCCTGTTGTGCATCAAAGAGGAACATTGTAAGTTATATCACCCTCAAAGATGATAGAGCATAATCTCAAATACATAGTGTACCTAGACAAGGATTTAAGCCACCAATCCCTCAGTTTTAGGCTGAACATACTAATCACTATTTTACCAGCTGAATAAAGTGGTAAAGCATTCATATAATGATGCAATTCATACTTACCAAGAAGCCAAAAGCTTTGAAAGTGTTTGTGTTAAATTTGCAGGAGCACCTGGGAAAGGACAAGGCACACACATGGCTCGAACATAAAGTGCCACAGCCGCTAGACGGTTTCCTCGCCCAGCCTCAAGGAGTGCAAGTTGATTATATGGGTGGCCACTGGTTGGTGCAACCATAACTGCATGTCTGAAACATATATAAAACAATGTGTTGTCTTCATGTCATCTTCATCATCATTTTCTTTCCTAAGTCACAGAAGTTTCATAAATATCATTTTAAAGTTAAAAAATTGTCTCATAAATTTATGAAGCAGAACCAAAATAAAGTACCTGTAATATGTCTCTGCTTGCTTAGCTTGATGGCGATACCTTGCTAAGTCTCCCAGATGCACCAAACAGTACTGGCAGATATACAAGGCATTCTTCTGACTGCTTGCTTTGGATTTTGTTTGTGTAGACACATTTAGGTCTACTACACCATATATGCTGTCCTTCCTGCATAAAAATTCACTTTTAGTATCTAGTAAGTCATATTTTAAAAAGCAGTGATTTCATGCTGTTTATTCACACAAAGTGCAACAAAAAGAAAGGCAGAAAAAAGTACTAACCTCCGAAAAGGCAAGTCAAGGCCATACTCTGAGCATATTTGATTGAAGAGCTGCAGGTAGAATCCACTAGCTGAATTGAGAAACCATCCTAACAAATCCCGAGCTTCATTTGAACCTCCCTGTCAGATGAAAGAAATTATGCAATATATATATATATATATATATATATATATATATATATATATATATATATATATATATATATATATATATATATATGTGTGTGTGTGTGTGTGTGTGTGTGTGTGTGTGTGGTGTGTGTGTGTGTGTGGTGTGTGTGTGTGTATGGTGTGTGTGTGTGTGTGTGTGTGTACACAGTGGAACCTCGATTTTCGAACTTAATTCATTCCTGAATGATGTTTGAAATCCAAACTGTTCGAAAACCAAAACTATTTTCCCCAAACTTGGTGACACAGAATTCATCAAAAGATATTGTTTAGGTCATGCAGGCATCCTCTTTGTCATTGATTAAGTGAGGGAAGCATCAGATGGTACACTTGGTGACACAGAATTCATCAAAAGATATTGTTTAGGTCATGCAGGCATCCTCTTTGTCATTGATTATGTGAGGGAAGCCTCACAGAGTGACACAGAGAGGAGCAACCCATTCACTGCCAATATGAAGGTAATCATAACACTTAAACATCTTGCTGCTGGGAAAAGCTACTGGGAAAATGCAGTTGTGCAGTAGTGATGGCATTGTAGGTCACAGAGAGAGCCACAGGAAGCTCAGGATTATTCCTGAGCGCCGAACCTTGTTTGTTTACATTGAGGTTCTTCCACTTCTTCAATGGGATCACATTTAACTTGTTTCAAAGACTGAATTACTATCTTATCCTCTATGTCTCTCCTCCAGTTATATAAAAACAAAGGAAATATTTATAGAAACTGTAAATTAGTAATAAATGGCAGCTTTTGCTGTGTCTTGTAGTATCTGAAATCAAGTAACTTTGTTCGAAAACCGAATTATAGTACAGCAACTGAAGCAATTAAGAGTTAAAATTTTATTAAAAAACCGAGTTGTTCAGAAAGGGAGACATTCGGTAACTGAGTCCACTATGTGTGTGTGTGTGTGTGTGTGTTTATATATATATATATATATATATATATATATATATATATATATATATATATATATATATATATATATATATATATATATATATATATATATATATATATATATTGCAGCTTGAAGATAATGAGTTAACATAAAACCCAAAATAATCACTACAATAATAAACCCAAATTGAAAACAACATACCAGTTATCAACAGGTATGAATAGCAGACCAAGTGATGAAAAAAGCATATATCCAATATATATAAACTGTTTAACAAGTATATATGTATGATAACATATAAACAGCTGTGGTTTCTTACCTGTTTATCTTTAGCCTGAGCTTGAAGTTGTGTTATTGTGTTCCTAAAACCTTGGTTCCACAGGTCTCGTTCCACCCCATGATCCAAAGCAGCCTCAATCCAATGGACCAAAAGCTGCCCACATACCACCTAGGAGTTAAATATACTCAGTTATCAAAAAACTTTAAAGAACAGAATAAAAACTATCCTAAAGTATTCTATGTAACTTGCCTTTTACACATAAAATTGAGGAAACATTCATGAAATAAGCAGAAACAGAAACATACAAAAACAAAACTAGTAAAAAAATTACAAAATCAAATATATTACTACAACTACTACTACTACTACTACTGTTGTCTGTCAAATCTAAGCTGGCACACATGACACTTAATCCTCTAGATATGGCAGCTGCTTTTTGCCAAATGCCACCCCCCCCCCCACTTCAGCACCCTGTTCTTTTTCTCTGTCAGTAAACCATGTCAAAATATTCTGTATTCTTATATTTGACTATAAAGTTATACATTTTTAAGAATAATCCATTCTTGTTGGTAAATATAAAGAACTTGGTATGACACATGAAACCCTGCTTGTGTGGCACTGCTTCAGAATGCCAGGTTGAGTGAAGGGCAGCTGTCACCTTATTGTCCCATCCACACCAGCACTGCATAAGGTCAGGTCATCACGTCTACAGCACTCACATCTACCGCAATGGAAACTTCTCTAGATGGTACACATCTACACAGTTAAGCAAAGGATATTACATACATATAAAGTAAATTACTGCAGTATTTTTCAAAGAGAGAAGAATAAAGAAGTCTTTACTAATATTTCAAAGATCAGATCTCAAACAGCAGCAGCAACACGTGTGGGTAAATTAACAATAGATAGAATATGCAACCAAGCATAATGAAGAAAATGATGAATTGACCAAATTTTCATCTCCCAAGAAACAGCACAGGCATGTGAAACAGAGGTTAGTTTGACAGTTGAAGATGCAGCAACAGTGCACCAGGAGGTTCACATGCACCAATTTAGATTTGCCAGACCATACTACTGCTACTACTACTACTACTACTATTATTAATATTAATAATAATAGTATGTACATACATCACAAAATAAAAACAATAAATGATACCCTTAACAACTCACCTTGCCCTAACTCTCATATAACTCTCACTTTCATCACCTTGAAGCGTCTGACATCTATGGCCAACTGTACTTTCTCTTGTATAACCTCACTGATTTATTGTATACTAGAAAATCATTGCACACTGGAGTTAAATGGAAGAATACAGCTAAAATGAAGTTAAGGGTTAAAATGAAGAATACAATTAGGAAGAAGTTAGAATTAAAAGGAAGTTTGCTTAAATTAAATTAAATTAAAAGGAGTTTGCTAGAATGAGATAAAAGAGTTTTTCCCTGATAGTTGCTTATTTTCTTATCTTTCAAAAATAATTTTTAATATACATATGAAAAACTCAGTCACTATTTTTTTTTTTATATAAGTAAGAGAGGCTCTAGCTAAGAGCAACAAAAAGACAGAAAAAAAAAAGGCCCACTGAAGATGCCTATTCCAAAAGATAATTTTCCAAAAAGAATATCCAAAATTACAAGAAGTGTCCTGAAACCAACCTCTTGAAAAGTCTAAGTCATAGGGAGTAGGAAATACTGAATCAGTCAAGAGTTCAAGAGTTTACAATAAAAAGATATAAAATACCGGGAATACTGGTTAATTCTTATGTTAGGATGATGGACAGAATAGGGGTGGGAGAAAATAGAAAGCCTTCTGCAGCAAGGATGCAGGAGACTCAGAAGCATGGGCAGGAGAACAAGTTAGGTCACTGCACACATCGAGACAACATCCAGTTTTGGATTGAAACTGATGATGAAGTAGGGGAGAACAGAGGACTTGCTTTCAGTTGCCTCAGACACCTGTGTTTCAGTGAGAAAAAGATGAGGTTTACTACAAGAGAGGTGGTATTCCACAAATTGAAAATTAGATCTTAGACCATAAATGTTGCTGAAGTTTATGTAGAAATAATTGAGGGGTTTATCAAGACACTGGGTTGATACCAGAAGACTGGTTGGACCTGAGGACATTTCTGGTCCACTTCCCAGATAGGGGAATCCAAGGCTGGTCTTACTGGAGCAATTTTTAGTGCCATTTCTAATCTTAATTCTGAGTGAAATGTGTAGATGTGTTAGGTGCATGCAGTGTAATGTGAAGGAAGAGAATTGTCTTTAGAGACCACACTATGAATGCTCCATCTATGTCAGTGCTTATGGGACCTCCTGAGGAGTAATTATCATTTCAGTTGGTGACTAATGCCTCATAAAAGTCAAGGCTGTAAGGTGCAATAGTCACTCCCACATGGTTGTCCAATTTTCTAAAGGTGAAATATTCCACTGGAGTTGGTTCTGATATCATGTCTCACTCTATTACCTTCCACCATTCCATGCTTTACTAATGATGCTAAACCTAAACTGGTCTTACCAAACCAAACTTAACTTCCTCAAAAGTCAGCTATGATCCTTTAGGTGGCTCTTCAGTAATGAATGTATCTAAGTAGAGGGGTACTGTGTGTCCTTGCTCTGTGGATCACCTATATGATGATATTTATTCATAGAAAAATTGTTGGCTTCTAAAAATAAACACTATCACTGAGTCCACAAACCTAAGAAAATAACAGACAGTTATAACACTACTGCAGTCTATCTACTCCTGAAAAATAATATCCCCCAAAGATCTACAAACCTCCATGTTTGAGCTGACCACCTTTTTCCTTCATCCTTTTTTTACAGACTTTTCAGAGCATAAATAGTTTTCATACTTATTCTGTCTTGTTTAGATCCATGCAACATCACATACAATATGCAGATGAGTGAAGAAAACTCACTTTTATAGGTACCACACACCTCACTAATCCTGAATCCATGCTGACTTCATCAGGGCTGACTGTCGCATTGAGTGTCAATATGGCATCAATTTAGATTGCAACTAAGCCCAAGAAGAAATCAGTTGCAGATATTCCTAATTTCAAATGTTCTCTAAATTTGTTTAAATGACCATTCAACTTTATAATGAATCTTATCACTCATATAACTGAAACTTAAAAATGAATACAGCACATAACTTTGTCAGTTTCAAGACTAACTGTTTCTATACATCTTTAATATCAAAGGCAAGAAAGTTATTAATTTTTAAAGTAGAATGCTAGGGAAAAAAACATTTATTAGTGTTAGATCTTGAATTTGGAACTAATCTCAAACTTGGAAACAATACCATACTCCAAAACAGTCAGTTTGAATTACAAACCTGCAGCTGATGCTGAACAGCCCAGGCTTCATTATTACCCACTAAAGGGCTGCAACTGCTCAAACGACTCTTTAGACCCTCAGCCTCCCTGCATAAAGAAATTATGTATATGTATTTATATACATTAGGAAAAGCTTACATATATAGATATCCTTAGTCTCACTTTCTATACTTGATTAATAGGGTTTTGTTTCTGAAAATCAGAGACAAACCAGCAAATTATTGCTTAATTAATTCTAGTAATCTATTTTGAAACCAATCTGTAAACAGCTACTTATAAATTATTTCTATTTATTTGTTTAATTTAATGATATTTGGTAGCTTATGTACTATTTAACTATTCTTTTAGCAATAGACACAGAGAATAATGGTTAACATTAAGACATGGAGAGAGAGAGAGAGAGAGAGAGAGAGAGAGAGAGAGAGAGAGAGAGAGAGAGAGAGAGAGAGAGAGAGAGAGAGAGAGAGAGAGAGAGAGAGAGAGAGAGAGAGAGAGAGAGAGAGAGAGAGAGAGAGAGAGAGAGAGAGAGAGAGAGAGAGAGATCTAAAAAGATCCTAAAAGGGGAGGGATTCTAATTAGGTTTTGGCCAATTTAGTTTTAGGGACGTAATGAGCGAATCCACAATACAGGAAGATGGAAAACTTTATCAATGCCATGCCCCAGAGATCACTACTGGAAGTGATCAAGAAGTGAAGATACTCTTACATTAACAAAATGTGAAGAAACCCAAAATGAATGTGCGGCAAGACTCAGAGAGAGGGATGGCATGCACTAATTATAATCACACAGTGACTGAAGGTTGCATCATCAAACTCTAGCATCCTACCTGTCAACACTGTGTCCAAACCTGTGCATGCAGTATGCCTTAGGAACACTCATCACTAGTAGCAACATATATCCAGAAGCAGTACTGCCAAATACTGCTTAATATACTGTAGTTAGTTTTGAGTCCCAAACAATGAAATAATAAATGATACCTGTAAACATTATAAATAGTGATAGTATTCTTAAAAGCATACCATGTACATAGTTTCAGACATGTTATGCTGCCAAAGTATGATGCTGCAACATTCAGCTCTTGTGATTGTACAGTTAAGAAGACCAGTAACCAGGAAAAAGAAATTGAATGAGATACAACTCTGACATGGAAAGCTGAATACAGGCAAAATTAGATAAGGAAATGAGATGCACGGCTTTTCAACCCCATTCTATTTCACATTATATGGCAAGGAAATGTCACAAACAGGCAGATTACACAGTGGGATATGCTGTTCAATGATACATGATAAACTCACCCAGACAATATTAACCAAATTTTTGGACTCTCATGCATTCCACATCATAAGCTGAATATGTATTCAGTTAATCTACCTCATTTAACCTAAGCTGACCCCATCAATCCCACGGATATCCTTGTTTCACTTTTCAACATTTATAATATACAGTATATCTATCTATATATGTACCAGTCTGATGTCCTCTCAAAGGGAGGCAGCTGAGACAAGACATCACATCTAGCTTCATTTTGGGAATACATGGAGGATCAGATTCACAATGCCACAACACTGTCCCACTTAGGGACCTTTTAGGATATGCAGGGAATATGGTGGCAGTATTGCAAACCATTAGTATTATCAACTTTCTGGATGGATTATATAAAAAGAAATTCACTATATAATAGTTGTTCCAGACCTTTTAGCAAAACTCAACTTGTTAACCATATTCTTCCAAACCAATGGCAAAGTGTGCAATCTGGCTGTCCTTCTACCACTGTGGGAACATTCATGATATCTAAAAATATTCATCATATTATGACACTGATGACCATAATCATAATGCTGCTGAAACATGGGCAACAACTAACAAATAGGGAGAATGATAAGTAAAATAGGTAAAACATGGTACCTAACAAGAAGTGGCATTCAGTCATGTTCCAAATGCAAACCAATGCATTATCTGCCATTAAGGTAACACATCATCTTATCTTGACAACCCCAAAGTTGTTAGCACAGCTTTAGGGACTAGAGTGCCCTGATCTCAAAGTTATAATGTCAAGTTAAATCCTTAGTTTTGAAAAGCCCGTCATTGTTACATGGCTAAAACTGAAGAATGGCTGTTAGTTTGACTTGAATGGTAAGAGACAAAAAAGCAGCTAGCACAATTTTAAGGGGGATCTACAGGGGAAGAGCCTACATATTAGCATTACAAAAATAAACATTTGAAGGTAAAATGACCCTCGCTATCACAAGACCAAGAGACTGACATACAGTTACTCTTGAGGGTGGGGTGTCCAGAGATAGGGGAAACCAACCTTGGTTAGTATTAGACAATACACACTTGCTTTTCCCATTCCAACACCCTACTTTCCCACAAGCTCCCCAAGCTTGGTGTACAATGAGAATGAGATAAAGGAAATGGAAGTATTAAATAAAAATGAAGTTTTGCTACAGATGAATAGCGTGGTGTAAAACTATAGTTTAATATAACACTTCCATATTTCTCTATTTCTTTGGTAATGGACAAATGTTCAACCTTCTGGCAAGGGGAACTTTCCCCCATCTGCCATTCATTAATCTCTTTGATATCAATCAATGTCCAACTAATAGCTGCACTTCAGTCTCTTATGTACTGTTACAATAGCAGAAAACAGACAGTATGGGTGTGATATAAAGTGTGTTGGGAGGAGGTGTTGCTAAGTGAGACATTGCTATGTGGCCGTAGGATTATGCCTGTTGACCCCTGCTTCCCCAGCCATGTGCAGTGAGGTGTGGAAATGAACGAGATTTCCGGATCCCACACTTTGTGGAGAGAGGAGGCAGGCAACTGTGAGCATCAGTCAGCAATGAGGCTCAGAGGGGAGAAGACATCCTATGGAGTTGGCCACCAGACACAGACATGGAGCAGAGCAGCACAGACAGCAGCAGTGTCAAGCCAAATCTGGTGCCCATGGGTCTGTAGACAGCAGCTGTGGATGCACTGATAAGCAGACCTGAAGTGAGGGTGAATACACATGTGGTGACCAGAGATTTGGTGCCTGAACGTGTGATGGCCTGCACAAGGTGCTGTGGAGGCCAGAGGGAGTGTCGGCCTGAGGAGAACCACAGAGGGTAGAGATCAGAGCTGGCTGTGGAACTTCCCTGCTGCTGGAAGAACAGAGGCTGGAAGGAACCTCTGTTAGGTGTCTGCTGTGTACCTGAGAACTGATCTGAGGATGGATTGCATGGGAAAGACATCCTGTGGCTGTGAGGATTACCACTTTTGGGAAGTGCAGCTGAGAGAGATCTAGCTGTGTTCAGCTGCAGCTCCTGCGTTACACTCAGAGACATGTCTTGTGCTTCTGCTCCTGTGCTCACCTTGTGTGTTGGGATGCCAGGTTCTTGTCCTTCTGGGCAGCAGTGCTGAGACTTATAGTGGTGTGAGGATTATGATGCCCATATCTGGCCTTGCATGCTCTGCAGGGATGTCTGAGTGACTCTGCCTTGCATGTGTATGGACACCCAATTAACTCTGGCCAGCGAATGTGTGTGGATGGTGTGTGCCACACTTAAGACTCAGTGGAGTCTTAAGTGGAGTTGTGGTGCCTCTGGTGCCCTGTGAGACACAAGATAACTGTGCCCTGTTCTCTAGCGACACCTGTGGTGTCATTATACCCTTTGCATGTCCTTCTTGCCTCGCACTCCACAGTATGCCAATTCCTGTGACTTGCTTCCACCTGCATTGTGGCACCTGGTAATGCAGTAAGTGCTGTCCTGACTTTTCTGTGTGAGTTGCTGGCTGTCCAGGTAAGAGTGTTACTAGCAGCTCTGGGTGGTGGTGCAAGTAGTGGGTGCTGCAACAGTACAGATGAGAGGCTTTTCACAACTAAACCTAACTTTATAACATTATAACCTAACCCTATCTGGGTAAGGGGAAGCTTCATCTTCATCCCTCATAAACATCCTCAAAACTGTGCAAACTGATGACAACAACTGACAACTGAAAATATGACGTACGACATGAGGCCTTGAAAAATAACAAGTAAATTTGCAAAATAGGTTTAACTGGTTGATGGAAGCAGTGACATCAAGGAATTGGTCAGATAGCTTATAGATGCACTGTACTTCATCTTGACCTACTAATCCCTCAAAGGAATATAATACAATATAATTTATTTAACCATACAATGACAAACTGAGACAACACCAGTGAACAATCTTTAATCTTTTCTGTTATTAGTTTATTATAAAAGTAAATTTCAGATTAAATATACTCCAAATAATGAGTTTAACACATGGGAAAAGCTAAACCTATATGCTGCATGTTGTAAAAAACTGCAGATACACGTAACAGCTGGCATTGAGTAATGTATGTAAGTTTCCTAAAACCTATGTGTTTTCCTGTGGTACATCCTTTCCAGCATGAGAGTTTCATGGCTTCATTTCTGAGCATTGCCTAGGTGCCCTTCTCTCACCCACTCTTGATACCAATTCCCTCAAGACAAACCCTAACCCCCGCATCATTCTCATCTTCTCTCCTGTGGAGTTCCAGCTTCTGCAACATTGCCAGCAGTGAAAATTTCCCCCACAACCCGAACCTCACACAGGCCACCCAGCCATCCAGGATACGGCTTGCCATAATAAACCAAATGAGCAGGTCTAACAGCCAAACACAATACATTCCTGAGGAACACTACGAGCCACCAGTACCCTGCTTGCTGCCTTCCCCAGCCAGCCGCCACTGTCAGTAGTCGAGTTCTTCTTGTTATTTTATGTTTCCAGCACAATCACGACCACCTTCAGGAATACATACCTTAGGAGCTGACTAGCAGTTTTCATCTCATGTAAACGGTGTAGCGCTGGGCGAGGTATTTCTCATTGCATTGTGCAAACTTCGTCTGCCATGTTTACATGTTATTTACACCGAGGACTCCCGAGGCAGCTGTGCTGCTGCTGCCGTTCTTGTGGACTTCACGAATTACTTAAAGGAATAAAAAAAATATATTGTTTTTAACTAAAAGTATATAACAAAATTACTTATCAGTTAATGAAACTATAAATTAGCATTATTACTTTTTTATATACATATATCGCAGAGATCGCAATCGGGATTCGGCAATTAATAACTCCGTCTCCTTCAACCTGAGATTTAATATTTTCACTTTATTTTGAAGCAATCCCGTGTTCTTGCAGATTCAAATTCTGCATGCACTTTTAAAATGTTATGGAGCCGAAATGTGAATCACGCGTGATTTTACAGAATCGCTGCCAGTCTCTCTCTCTCTCTCTCTCTCTCTCTCATACACCCACAAACATTCCTTAGAGCTTTATTTAATCTCTCTCTCTCTCTCTCTCTCTCTCTCTCTCTCTCTCTCTCTCTCTCTCTCTCTCTCTCTCTCTCTATATATATATATATATATATATATATATATATATATATATATATATATATATATATATATATATATAAACAAAATGAGTGCATACAGTGCAGACAAATCTTTGACATTATAATTTATTATAAATACAATGTTCCAGTCCCTGCAGTTCTACATCCTTCTTGCTAAATTATTTATTACAAATACAATGTTTAAATCTCTGCAATTTAACAGGCTTCTCGATATAAAATAAATAAATAAATAAATAAAAATTGTAATCAACATTTTTCAAGGAAAAATGAACATTTGTGAAAATACATGTATAGGACACTAATCCTAATTGCAGAAACTAGAACTTATGACAAGTTTATAATATAGTTCTTTCAGCCTACAGCTATCAAATGTTCACTATTTAATAGAAAGAGCTCATCAGTAAAAGTGATGTATAATTTCCTCCTTGTCTTACTGGTCTCCAATACACCCAGTTAAAAAATAGCACCTGAGAGGGATTCAAGACAATATCAGTGGCCTTACAGGCAGTCTTACAGTGATTGGATGGAATCATTGTTATTGAACTTTTACCTTCACCCTGCATGAGGACAATGTTTGCAAACTCTGTTAGGGGTAGAGGGTATGAGCCAGATCTTGGTCCATCAATAAATAAATATCTGTGAAGAGATACTTCTGTCTCCTGAGGAATAAAGTACACCCGAGGAAACGCTTTACGAACAAAGTGTAGTGTTTCTAACTTATTTATTTTCCACTCAATATGAATATCATCCTTAGGTAAATGTAATCCCCAATCATGTGTACCTAAATTAAGTTCTTTATTTCCTGATGAAAGCCGAAATGATCCAGAATTAATTTCTTCACTGATGTCTACCATATTTAAAATACTTTTAACAGTTACAATATTATGCATGGCATCTGAAATCACCACTAGCTTTCCACTGTTATAATATACACTAGAAAAACTGTTCAAACTTTCTGTATACACTGGTGAATTTTCACCTTCACATGGTGAGCAGTCTATATTTAACTGATCAAAAAAAGCATTCTTGATCAAGCACTCCTCAGAATACCACTGGCTAAGGTGAGGGTACCTCTCAAGTACTGGTAAAGTAATGTATCGAAGAGAAGTTAAAAATGGATATATCATGTCTTGAATGTTTCGCATGACCAGCTTCTTGGATGGGTTGTGGAGGTATATGAATGCCAAACATAAGATGCTGATAGTTGTTGCAATGGCACACAATTTAAATGCTGCTGAAGCAATGACACGCACTTTCCACACTTTTGCAAACCCTTTCTTTTTGCTACAATTCTCATCTCGTTGTGTCCTTTGGCATGACTGCTGTTCTTTGTATTCTTCTTCATAAATGACAGAAGTAAATATATGGTCAATGTCAGCATTTGGAAGACCTAAATCTTTCCCAGTCCTCCAAATTTCTCTTATGAAAGTTAACTTTCCACTATCCATGGTAAATTATGTGTTACTATTATAATTTGTATGCCATTCACAATTTACTGTCTCTTATTCATATTTACTCATTACTATTTTTCTGATTATTTCATTAATTAGTGTCAGAAGTATGGATAAGATGAATACTTTGTCATAAGTGCTCTTGTTGACTCCAACAATTCTGCAAAGAAAGATAAACAAAATGTTAATAGCTATAAGGTAAGATATGGGAAAGAAATGTACTGTAAAATGTTACATATATATATATATATATATATATATATATATATATATATATATATATATATATATATATATATATATATATATATATATATATATATATATATATATATATATATTAAGGGTGTATATGGGCAGGAGTCTTTCTCTAATACATATCTCATTGAATGCGATAGCTAGTTGAGCATTTATTATTTTTCTTAAGATATTTTCCTTATATCTTATGATTGTCTTATATTCTTTTTTAATTTGGCAAAGTCATACAGCCAATTAAAAAAGAATATAAGACAATCATAAGATATAAGGAAAATATCTTAAGAAAAATAATAAATGCTCAACTAGCTATCACATTCAATGAGATTATATATATATATATATATATATATATATATATATATATATATATATATATATATATATATATAATGTCTATAACAAGATCATCAAACAAAGTCCATATTAAACATAGGTAGTGGTCCATTGGTGTAGGGCTCACAGCACTCTGCTCCCAGCTGAAGTGGAGCTGTATTTGAAGTCCAGATTAGATGGAGACACTATGAGCTTGTCTCCTTTCTTGTTGTGACCCAGGGAGTCGTGACCTTGTAGCTAAACAGGAATGAAAAGCTGCCAGTCTTTACTCCCTGTATATACATTCCATTCATTCTTGGCTTGCAATTGGCTCCTAAACTATTTTCATAACCTCATAACTGACTGGATGTTGGCCTGTAATCTTATTGTGACTGGTTCATGGCTCAGTCTTCTGTTTAGCTCATACACTGATCTCCTAACACTAAACATTTAACTTCTCTTCCCTTTATCTCTCTTATTTTGTGCAATGCTGTATTTGGTTTCTTGACCATTGGACAGAGAATGATAGATTAGATAGATTATGAATGTGTTATATGGATTTATGAAAAATAAATCCACTTCAAATATGTATATTGAGGAACATATGAGAATGGGCAAAAGAAATGCTGAAAAACCTTTTCCTTTGTTTTATTGAATATGAAAGGCTTTTGACAAAGTGCAGCACCAAAAACTTTCCAATCTATCAAGGAACACAAAAACTGATGTTAAGTTCTTAAGACTTCTCATAAACTTGTATCGGAATCATAAGACAACAGTAGACACTTAGATGAAATCAGACAGGAAAGACACCAAAAGAGGCATTGGACCCAGCTGTGTGTCCTCCCCAATTACCTTGTCCTATTATGGAGAGATAATTCTCAGGACCATCCAAGGCTATGAGAACAAAGAGGTTGGAGGGGTAAATGTAAGCAATATTAGAAAGGCAGACGACATGGTGCTGATAGCAGACATGGAAGGGAAATTAGAAAACTTAGCAAATGAGGTTAAGAGAAATAGAGTGAGATATGGCTTAAAACTTAATATTAAGAAAAATGAAAGCATGGTAAAGAGAAAGAGAGTGAGATATGGCTTAAAACTTAATATTAAGAAAAATGAAACAATGGTAATATAAAAAAAAAAATGAGATTCTTCCATGTAACACAAACATAAACAACACAAATATTAAACAAGTAAACACCTTCAGCTAGCTGGGAAATACTGTCAAAGCAGATGGCCCCTGAATCAAGAAAAGGATTGGAATTACAAAAGCCAGTCTCCAGAAAATGAGGATACTCCTAAACAATCTAAACCTAAACAAGGCAACCAGAATGAAAGTACTTGAAACATACAGGTGGTCATCCCTAGCATACGTATGTGAGACATGGACATTAAACAAAGAGGCTAGGGATAGACTAGAGGTTTTTGAAATGCAGGCAATACAAAAAATGTCCAGAATACCTTGGACAGCAAAAGAAAAAAATATCAGCAAGTATTACAACAAACAAACATATATAAAGAAAAGGCAACTAAAGTTTTTGGGACACACTGCTAGAAAGCACAAAATTAACCTGCTGTCATTATAGATGAGAGAGAGAGAGAGAGAGAGAGAGAGAGAGAGAGAGAGAGAGAGAGAGAGAGAGAGAGAGAGAGAGAGAGAGAGAGAGAGAGAGAGAGAGAGAGAGAGAGAGAGAGAGAGAGAGAGAGAGAGAGAGAGAGAGAGAGAGAGAGAGAGAGAGAGAGAGAGAGAGAGAGAGAGAGAGAGAGAGAGAGAGAGAGAGAGAGAGAGAGAGAGAGAGAGAGAGAGAGAGAGAGAGAGAGAGAGAGAGAGAGAGAGAGAGAGAGAGAGAGAGAGAGAGAGAGAGAGAGAGAGAGAGAGAGACAAGTTAATACACAGGATCCCTGAGAGCAACAACCTGGCATGCGGACCTTCCCACTTCATCCCCATGACTGAAAATCAAAGAAGGTCAAGGGACACGATCACCCAAGTCACATAACACGACACTTCAGTGAGGTAAGAAACATGTTATAACAAGGTTGAAAAATGAGAGAAAATAATCAAGATAAAAAAAATCTGGAAACAACAATGTTATCAAGTTTAAGATTAGGTGCACAGGAAATGTAGTAAGCTACATTTTATCCCAAGGCATAGATCCAGGACAGCAGTGGACTGGCATGGTGAGGGTGGCCACATCCACACAGCCACTACTGACTTGCCCCAATAGCTGGAGATAAGGAGCTGCTTACTACCCTTCCATTTTGCCTTACTTAAATCTGATAACACCATCTTGTTCAGGAAGATTTTCTTTATAATCTACCATTATTTTTATTTAAGGTATCACAACAATCTCATGAAAAAGCAGCATAGAACAGTATAAACATTTTTAACTGTGACTTAAACTTGCACTTTCTAAATTACTTCCTCTTAAGACATTTGTAACCTATGATTCTTCTGTCTAATGATAATGATAATAATAATAATAATAATAATAATAATAATAATAATAATAATAATAATAATAATAATAATAATAATGCACAAAAATAAGGAGATAATGGGGGAGACTAGTTAAACTTTTTTATGGAGAAGCCAACATTTATGCTAAGCATGAGTAAGGCTGACTGAGTTATGACCAATCAGTAACCACATCACAAGAGCCACTGTCCAATAAGCAATGAGGTTACAAAAGTATCTTTGGCTCCTGTTGCAAGCTAGGAAGAAATGGACTCTCACTGTAACATAGTGGAAAAGAGCTAGGGTTGTACTGTGCTCACATGATGTTCAGTAGAAACTGAACTGAGATATCCCAAAGATAACACTCAGAAACTTCAATGAGTTCTCATAATGTCTGATGAGTCTTCACCAAAGAAGTGTAATGTAAATACTAATCACCTGCTGTGTCTGGATGGTTAGTGGATCACCAGAATAAGCATGAGTGTTGGGTTCCTTTGTCAGTCTCTTTCCATTTGTACAATGCTGTTGCACCTGTGTTTATTATAATAATGATGACATTGCCAGTAGGAGATTCCTGGGGAGATCCAACATTATCTTGTTCCAATGTATTTCACTAAGAATATGTGTGGAGTGATTTTGCCTAACCAAATCAAATGAGACATCTGAGCTGAAGAGCAGTGACAGTGTAGTGAAAGGTGGATACAGACTGTTGGTCATGAAGAAGTAAGCAAACAGATAATATACTTAAAGTGTACCCTGGTTCACTTGTCCACTTAAATTTATGTGCAAATATCTGTTTACCACAATGTGTTACTTCATTAATTTATAAATGTCTTTTTTTTTTTCTTTTAAAGATTATAAATGACAAAAATGTGCTCAAATTTCATCATAGATTTATTTATTTATTCATTAAAGACATTTGGTTTTATTAAAAAATACTGTTCATAATGTAAGTTTGTTAGAGAACATTTCTTAAGATCACTGTATACTGTTACTGTTTCTCGCCTTTTTTTTTGTTTTCTTTTTTTTAGTATTGAGAAGAATCTCCTCTCAAGAAAAGGTTGCACTGACACTGGCCAACCCACCCTGTGTCTTCCTCCCTTTATCTCCATATCCTGCTAATATCACATCTTCCAACTACCACAGTCTTCCATATGTTATGTACAACCTTCTGATGAAACAATTAAGGATATATGGAAATCAAACAAACTAACCCTACTATGAGTCTGTACATTCCCTAACTGATAATAGGATAATTAGGTTAATTCTACATTTGTTTACTCATTTCAATTCTCATAAAACTTTAAATATCTACAGAGCGAAATATTTAAGGACTCTACATGTGGAGGATGCAGCTTAATGAAATAATATCAGTATTACTATCTGTTGCCTATCAATGATAAATATAGACTGAATACTAAACAAGAAGAGATCCACTCTATGATATTAGCAAGAAGAATGCGGCAAGAGGACACCCATTAAGAACATGACAGCAGGGATTATGGAGATTATCTTACCCTATTGATGTCTAGACAATGGCTGTTTATTTCACTGTAAATTACAACACTATCAATTCATGATGTACTATACAATGAAAGGATCAGCAGTGATATTAATGAGCTGAATGAATCTAAACCTAACCTAACCTAGCCCTCAGATGAAAATGGCAATGTTATTTCAGTAATATCCAGTGACATCAATTAAGTTAACAGAAGCAGCAGCAAAGGCATTGTTAAAACAATAATATGACTCCAAGGAAAATATCGAAATACGGCTTCTTTTATGCACATGAAGCTCTCTCTCTTATCTTAACAATTGATATCTTTTTTACATATTTAATCTTATTAAATATTCCTTTTATCTCTAAATAGCTGTGTAATTCGCTTCGATCAAGAGGATGTTGCTTACCGAAATAACATGCAAATGCTTAATGATTATACAACTTACATGAAAAAGGAAATTTACCTTCAATCACTGCAGGTAATTGCCAAAGCTGTTCCTCGGGTTGACTCCTTTCCAGCCACTGGTAAGGTTTCTCTCACTGGATGGATGGAATAAAGTTTCCCTTTCTTATATTCTAAGTACAGCTCATCCCACACATTGCACCTCTCCTTTGTGATGCAACACGCTGAACTGTAATGAATTTGCTAGGCGAGTAATGAATACAGTAAAAACAGATACTTTCAGAGAATTCTTTTGATATGATCTTGATCTTCATCTTGACAGTAAAGGTGACTCAGGATCATTCCGAAGCCAGGCCTTTGGATCGGCAACTCTTGTATAAGGGAAAAAAAAAGAGAAACGAACAGCGTCCTCTATCCTAATTGTTCCTACATCTAGCACGCCACATTCTCTCCAGAAACTCTTTCACCGCTTCAATCATCCTTTCATTCGCCTCTCTACACAATCCCAGCAACAACACCATCCATTCCTTTCCTGTCTTCTCTACTCTTTCATTCCTATCATGCCCTAACTCAGTCAGTATCACTTGCATCATCTCATTCCTGTCTCTGGCATACTTCACACACTCCAGCACCACATGTTCCACCGTCTCATCCTCTCCCATGTCACACATCTGGCACACTTTGCTGCGGGAATCAGACCATCTGTAATTCCTTGCATTCACATCCATACACTGTGCCCTCGCTCGGAAGAGAAGATCAGCACCCAGGCTTCCATCATGCCACCTTTCATACCTCGGGACCCCTTTCTCCTTGTACCATTCCAGGGTCTTCTTTCTTTCCAGCTCATTCTCCCATTCATTCAGTCCCACACATTTCACTTCCTTGTCTATCTCATTCTTCCATTTTCTGATATCCCAATCAGCTCCCACTCTGCCTCCTCTTGTTACCACCCATTCACGCTCATTTTGATTCCTCCCAGCCATTCTTATCGCCCACACAACTTGCAATCCATTCCTGTCTGTCATTCTCATGCACCTCTTCCTCCATTTGCTTCCACTTTCATTCCACAGGTACACCTTCCTTGCTATTCTTGCATCATCCATTCTTTCAAGCCTAATCTTGTACCTAAGTGTGGCTTTTGTGAGTCTTTCCCTAAAGGTGCTCCATCCCATATCACCTCTCAAGGCTTCAACTGCTGTGCACCTCGGTGCAGTCAGTGCCATCCTTGCTACTCTGTTCTGGCCCACTTCTAACTTATCAATTTCACTTTCATTCCATGCAATCACATCCATACCATACATTATACTTGGCACAGCCACACTCTTCCACACTTCTCTCAACACATCATACTTACTTGCTCTCATCCTTGCTGCGCTTCCCATTCGACCTACCCACTGGTTTACCATACTTATCTCTTCATTCTTTGCCTTTCCATTCCCACTAGGACTCATCCATATCCCTAAGTACTTGTAATCTTGCACCTGTTTCAACTCATTCTCTCCAAGTCTCCATACCACATTACTTTCATCCTCTGACCTATTCACATTCATTACCTTGCTTTTCTCACTGCTAAACCTTACTCCAAAATCTTTTTCATACCCATCCACAACATCCAACAAAATTTGAAGCTCATCTGCCAATTCACTCATAACAACTACGTCATCTGCATAAAGAAGCACACATACTTTATCATTCCCCACACTTACCCCTACATTCATTCTTCTCATCCTGGCTGCTAGCTCCTCTGTATACAGGCTAAAAAGGATTGGTGACAATATACAGCCTTGCCTAACTCTTCTCTCACTCTTCACCCAGTCTGTTTCTATGTCTCCTAGTCTGTATCTAGCTCTTGTGTCCACATACATACTTTGCAGTATGTTAACTATCTTTGCACTCAATCCAATCTTTTCTAAGACTCTACCTAGCATTTCTCTGTTCACTCTATCTTGTTCTGTATCCAGAAAATCTAGGTACAATTTACCCCCATCCTTCTTTTTCTTCTCAATCATTTCATTCACCACAAACATATTGCCCTCAGCTCTCCTAACCACACGAAAACCATTCTGTTCTTCGCCCAGCTCTCTCAATCCATTTACAGTCTCTCATTCAACACTGCACTGAAAACTTTACCTATTGTATTCACTAATGCAATGGGCCTGTAGTTCTTCAGTTCATTCTTACTCTTAAATCCTCCCTTATGCAACAGGCACACTTGGCTCTCATTCCACTTTCTTGGCACCCTCTCTTCATCCCACACTCGGTTGAATAATTCAGTCATTCTACCTATCACTACCTCCCCACCATTCTTACAGAACTCATATGGTATATCATCTGGACCTGCTGCCTTGCTATTCTTCTGCCTTCTCACACACCTCTCCACTTCCTCCCTACTGCTTCTTTCATCCAGTTCATCTGCATTCTTCCTTTCCAGTGTCACACATCCTTCTCTCACACTAAACATCTCACCTACTCCACCTACTTCTTCCCAGAACCCTTTGATTGCTTCCCTGATTCCCTCCTTCTCTGTTATAACTAACCACTTTCAGACTCTCCACACCAACACTGCCTGACATATTCTCACCTCTCATGAACTTGTACCATTCACGGCCACCTTCCATACCTTTCTCCCTTAAAGACTGAATCACACTCCTTTCACTCTTCACTGTAGCATTCATTACCATTCATCTTGTTAACCTCTGCTGCTTCACATACGCTGCCCATGCATTCTGATACTCATCCTCTGCCTCATCGCTTTCATTCCTCTTTTTCCTTAGCCATCTACTCTGTCTACTCATTCTCTTTCGCTCCTTCCTGGCCGCTCTGATTTCATCATTTCATCATGGTTTACATACATTCTTTCTTCTACCTACTCTCACAAACCCTATCTGGTTCTCAGCAATTCTATCTTGATCTTGATCTCAATGTTAAAGGTAGCCTGGAATTGTTCCTGAGCATGGAAGTATTGTCATGAAGCCTCCATGCTCTTTAACCTTTGGAACAGCAACTCCTGTAGGAAGGAAAAAAAAAAAAGAAATGAGAACAAGCAGGATAAAAGGTATCCTCCACACTAATTGTCCCTACATCTGGCACACCACATTTTCTTCAGGAACTCTTTCACTTCCTCAATCATCCACACAGTCCCAGTAGCATCAGCACCATCCATCTTCCTGTCTTCTCCACTCTTTCATTATTATTATGCCCTAACTCACTCAGAATTACTTGTATCATCTTTATCCTGTCTCTCTCATATTTTTACACTCCAGCATCACATGCTCCACTATCTCATCCTCTCCCATGTCATATATCTGGCACACTTTGCTGCGGGACTCAGAGCATCTGTAATTCCTTGCATTCACTTCCATGCACCGTGCCATAGCTCGGAAGAGATCATCACCCAGACTTCCATCTTGCCAGCTTTCATACATTGGGGCCTCTTTCTCCTTATACCATTCTAGAGTGCTCTTTTGTTCCATCTCATTCTTCCATTCATTCAGTACCATACACTTCACTTCTCTGTCTATCTTAGTCTTCCACACTTTTTTTACATCCCATTCAGTTCCCACTCTGTCTCATGCCTACCCATACACACTTATTTTTATTCTTACCACCCATTCTAATCTGCCACACAACTTGTAATCCACTCCTATCTGTCATTCACATGCACCTCTTACTCCATTTATTACCACTTTCATTCCACAGATACACTTTTTTTTTTTTTGCTATTCTTACATTATCAATTCTCTCAAGTACTTAAGTGTTGCTTTTGTAATTCATTTCCTAAATGTGCTCCATTCCATATCACCTCTCAAAGCTTCCACTGTATGCCTAGGTGGTTTCAGTGCCATCCTTGCTACTCTAATCTGTTCCACTTCTAACTTATTATTTTTACTTTCATTTCATGCAATCACATCTATATTATACATTCTACTTGGCACAGCCACACTTCTCCACACTTCTCTCAGCACATCATACTTACTTGCTCCCAGTCAACCTACCCACTGGTTCAATATGCTTACCTTTTCACACCCATTCAGACTCATCCACATCCCTAAGTATTTATATTCTTGTGCCTGTTGCAACTCATTCTCTCCAAGTCTTCATACTGCATTTCTTTCATCCTATGACCTATCATTACCTTGCTCTTTTCACTACTAAACCTCACTCCAAAGTCTCTACTATACCCATCCACAACATCTAACAAGCCTTTGAGCTCTTTTGCTGACTCAGTCATAACCATCATATTATAAGCATAATATAACAACATGCATATCTAATTATTTCCCACTCTTAACCCTGCATTTATTCCTCTCATCCTGACTGCTGCTTCTTCTGTACAAAGGTCAAATAGGATTGGTAATAATATGCATCCTTGCTGAACTCCTCTTTCACTTTTCAGCGAATTTGTTTCTATACTCCCAAGTCTGTACTTAGCTTTTGTCTACATACATACTCCTCACTAAATTTACTATCTTTTAACTTAACCCAGTCTTTTCTAAAACCCTATCTAGCATTTCTCTGTTTACCTTATCATATGTTTTTTTCTATATCTAGAAAACTTAGATGAAGTTTACCTCCATCATTTTTCTTTTTGTCATCTCATTCACAACAAACAAATTAGCCTCAGCTCTTTTATCCACACAGAATTCGTTTTCTTCCACTAGCACTCTGGTAATCTCAATCCACTTGGACAGTCATTCATTTAGCACTGCACTAAAGACTTTGTCTACTGTATTCACTAAAACTATTGGCCTGTAATTCTTCAGCTCATTCTACCTCTTGCATCCTCTCTTATGAAAAAGAGTCATCTTACATTCATTCCATTAACTTGGTACTCTCTCTTCATCCCACACTTGTTTGAGTAATTCAGTCATTCTCTCAGTCACCACCTCACCACTATTCTTGTAGAACTCATACAGTACATCATCTGGTCTTGCTGCCTTTTCACATACCTCTCAACTTCCTCCCTGTTGCTTCTTTCATCCAGTTCATCTGCATTCTTCCTTTTCAATGTCACACATTTTTCTCTCATATCAAACATCTCACTTACACCATCCACTTCTTCCTAAAACTTTTTGATTGGCTTACTGATTCCTTCCTTCTCTGTTGTAACTAAAATATTCACTTTCAGGCTCTCGACACCAACACTGCCTGACATTCTCACCTCTCATGAACTTATGGCATTCATGGCCACTTTCCTTGCCTTTCTCCCTCAACATGTGACACATCTCCAGCATATTGGTTTCTGCAATGGGCAGTCACAGTATATGTAAACCTAGAAAGATAATGATTTCCTTGATGTAAATATTCTTTACTCTTCATCAATATTTTAAAGTGGACACTATTAATGGAAAAAAATGTGTTATATTTTAAAAGAAAGGTAATTTCAAATATACAGGGTGTAACATGAGTTTTTGTAGGTATTGCTACAAGTGAAAGTACATGTTACTTGAAGTCAAATATGATCTATATGCATTTTGGTGTTATTTAGCCGTGGTGTAAAATTCAAGTGTGGGCTGGTGACAGATGCAACGGCTGGGGCAGGCAAGTAACCATGACAGAATGTGCAGGGAAGAGTCAGGAGTGAGGATAGCCAGTCACATGTAGTTTCCCTCTGAGACTGTGACAATAAATATGTTCAGATTGCATTGCACAATTTAAAGTAATGTTAAGTGTGTGAACATGGTGTTTCTCTGCCATGATTACCCACCTGGCCTGGCCATTGTATCTATTGCCAGGCTACACATTAATTTCACACCATGGCTAAACAACACCTCAAAATGCATATGAGCATAGTTAATTTTTGACTTGGAGAAACCTGTACTTTCACCTCTGGCAATATCAGAAGAAACTGGTGTTACAAACTGTAGATCCAATTGTAGGATATCCGGAATTTCTTTGCAATCTTATCAGTGAAGTGAATGGAAATGAAAAATTAAGAAAAAACTCATACTGATGACATCAGTTTAAAAGAAATATATGAATATGGATTTTTTAGTATGAAGAGTTGAAAAAGTGTATTGCTATTGCGGTCTATACCGATTTTTTATTGATTTAGTTTTATGATGCTGCAACTGCAGTCTATGTGAGAGAAATTTACTCAGGATTATGTGACGGTTCATGTTCAGAACAAATATGGAGAAGGAAGTATTTCCATTAAAATTTAAAGAACAGAAAGGAACTTACAGCACAGCTCTAAAGTTAATTTTACAATGAACAAATCTTAGAATAAAAACTTGGTTGTCTTGTTGGCATTATGGCATTATGGATGAATACTGCCAAAAGAATCAGTGACAAATGTCAATGGCAAGAACTAGTACAGGAGGCTGTAGAACAAAGGTGTTGAATAGTTGAAGGGATATCAGGTGGTGATGGCATGCATATAGTTCCACCTGCTGTAGAGGGTGTTGAAGTTTAAAAAATAAATGATTTGTTGACAAATTGCTAGAACAAATTTGACAGACAGCCCAATGGTGCACTCCCATGACTACAGACAACATTAACATTAAGCCTCCTACAATTATACTTGACTTAAAAGGAGAGTTCTGATCATATAAAGAAATAAAAAAAAAAAATCTTGGCTTGCTTCCCCAGTCTGTTACATGCTCCCAGAACCACCAATGGGGTTACAGGATCATTTTATATGAAGATGAATCAGATGAAGATGAAGATCAGAATGAATGAAGATGAAGAATCAGAAGATGAATTTTGTACTGGTAATCTTTTCATGGAAAAAAATATGTTCCTGGCACAGAAGACTGAAAGGTTTCCTGCATTTTTATTGCTCTCATACTTCCTAAAGCTTTTCTTATCCATCAGAGTAAACAAATCACACTATCATGCAAATGTGCTTTATTTTTTTATATATAATTACATGACTTACTTGAAAGGCAATATATAAAATATAAATCCCATATATTTTAAGGTACATACTTTACAATTCATCTGTACAACAGTAAATGTTTCAGATCAGTGTTACTTAAGATTAACTTAAAATCATACTTAACAATGATATGATGAGAGTTCTCTTCTTGACAACACCTGACAACTTAATCAGGAACCTGTATGTGAGCTTATTAGAAATGACCCTTAAAAATCACAATATCACATTAGTTAAAGCCTCAACATAGTAGTCTTATAGTTCCATTATCAGCTCCAAGAAGCATCAGTCGGTTGAGGGGTAGGACTGCCATGGTGGTGAGAACACCCCTGAAAGTGTCTGATCGTAGTCTAGTGGAGGAGAATGAGGCAGTGGGTGAGATGGAGGTGTGGACTCCAATTCTGTTAGCTGTGGTGCCAGTGATGACCTCATCCTCATATAGGCTTATCAGATGTACTGGCTCAGTTGGACCCCTGCAGCATCAACAAGATATTAAAAACAATTCAATCAAGCAGTAATTAGAATATAGCAGCTTCCATATATGTGACTTCAAGTCACATTGTGGAGTAATATTAGACTGGTTATATGAATGAGGCTAAGGTGAAGATTCTGGAATCAAGTGATCAGAAACATGCTGAGATCTTGCAAACTGCATTCATCTCCCAATGTGGTGAGAGGATGAGAATGGCAGGCTGAAACATGTTAATTACTATGAAATAAAAAGATGGAACACTATTGAGATGAGTAAGGTAACATTTCAAGACACTTATCCATCAATTTTTGACCACTGCTTTCACCCTTATATGGGACTGGCATTTCAGTAGGCATTTTTTTTTATTAGATTTTTGTTGCCCTTGGCCAGTGTCCTTCCTACATAAAAAAAAAAAAAAAAAAAAAAAAAAAAAAAAAAAAAACATGAAATGGGTTTCTGAGGAGAAAACTATAAATGAAAATTGATGGACAAACAACAAATAATTGTGCAGCTCAGCTATCTGTCAACATAAGACAGTGGCTTACTTATGCAATAAGGAACCTACATTTTAAAATAATACTGATGATAAATAATCTTCAATTATGGTATCCCTACAAACTTTATTCTGATATGCTTCATATTTATTAACTGTGATAAAAAAAAAGTATGTTAAAGCAAAAGAAATAACCCAAAACATGTACCAGAACTAAAGAACACAATAAATAATTGGTGGATGTTAAGTGCACACACTTTACAGAAAGTTAAAGTTCTCATAATCAAACTAATGCTAATTAAATCTATAATGGATGAACTAAGGACATTTCCCTACTCATTTCCCAGTGATAGCTGATAACAAAAATGCCTGTTTTTAAGCAGTCATGGTATGATGGTGATTCATTCCTTTATATCTTGAAAACATTGTCTTTTGAACTTATAATACTATTAGTTATATCTAATCTATAATAAAACTCCTGGACTTCAGGTGATTTTCCACATTAATACTTGTTATGTTTAAAATATGCAAATGCTGTATATGGCTGGAACAAGTGGAAAGGTGTATAGGCAAGTGTATGCCCTGTAAGGCTATAAAATAAAAATGCTGAAAGTAGTTGAAGTGGATGGGATTGGAATGTAAATATAGGCAATACAAGTGCAGACAAAAGAGTTGACATATGAAGTGCTTGCAGGAGGAATGAGGGTAGTTTAGAAGATCAATGTGTTCAAGAAGAATTCTTTTGATCAGGGTGAAAATGTTCACTTAAATTACCTGAGAGTGAATTTGAGCTTGGTATCATCAGTACTCCACACAGACATGGTTTGGTCAAGAGCTGAACTAATGAAGGTGCTGTTGCGATGCCATTTCATGCATAACACCTGAAACAAGTTATTATTTTCCATCATTCAAGATAACTACATACATATGATGAATAAACTGTATATAAATATATCATGAAATTAATGGCATAACAATAAAAAAAACTAGTAAGTCCTAATACCTCTCCTTCGTGTGGTTTCCACGTTGAAAGAAGATGTCCTGTGCGTATATCAAGGACGGATATCACCCCTGAGGAGTGCGCTACAGCCACCAGGTGGCCATCCCCACTTGAGTCAATACAACGTACTAACCCTGCACCTCCCACAGACACCTGTGAAATAAACAAATTTATTATCTTCTCTGGTCTCTTAAAAAATGTTATGAAAATCATATTCTCTCTCTCTCTCACACACACACACACACACACACACCTGACATCCACCTGATTGCTTTATATCGGATTTTTTTGGACTATGAAAAATTAGACTGATGAGAGACTTTAGAAGCACAAGAGGGCATGACATGAAGGTGAAGAAGGGTGTGTGTAGATTAAGAAGAACAGTTTCCTGCAAAGGACTGCAGGAATCTGGAATGAGCTGCAAAAATTAGGAAATGCAATAACTGTACGTGATTTTAAGGAAAAACTGGATAAGAGTAGATATTGAGACAGGACAGCAGAAGCTTAGACTCCTCTAGTAAACACTGGAATATGCAAAGTTGTGTGGCCCTGGCCCCTTCACCTAAAATACCATATCAAGAAATTGGAAAGAACACAATGAATGATAAACCAAGAATGTACCAAAATTAAGCATGATGTAGTTAAGTATGATAAAAGACTAAAAATAGAAATACCATCACATGAAAAAACAGAGGGAAAACCTATTATAAGTTAATGAATGGAATTAAAAAAAAAAAAAAAAAAAAAAAAAGTAAGCAGGAGAGATCTCTTATTGTGGGGACAAAGAAAGCTTGGATATTTCAGAGGATATGAAAAAGTCAAAGAAAGGATGAACAGCTGGGTGAGCTGACTGCCTCAGCCTAAGTTACCTAACCAAGTTGCTTGTTGGTATTCAAGTTTTGCGATTCTTGGGCTTCACCGAGGGTTTCACCTAAATTCTTACCATTCCAACTTTTGTGCATTATTTCTATAAGATTCGCACTTTCATTGCATGTGGATAATGCATTCCTACCTTTGGCATCACAAATAACACAAATAAATACATACATGCTATGTATTATACATATACTCATTTCCATTTACAGTTTACATACCTGAACATACAAATTCTTTATGTGGATAAACCACTTGTTAACCACAACACTAGTCATGCTGATTTGCATGCGAGAAAGGGGTAGAGGAAGGCTGATGACAGTGCTGCCACATTGTGAAAAACACACAAACAAATGAGAGAAGTCTCATTACTGTGGTGGATATGATGATACTGCACTGCCAAATCACTCCAGATGTAAGGACAAAACACACATATGCACAAAGTTTTAGATGCAATGGGACTACACTGCCAAATTGCCAGATTTGAGCACACACACACACACACACACACACACAAACAACACACACACACACACACACACACACACACACAGTTTTAGATGTGATGGCACTGCACCATCGCACTGCCAGATGTGAGGACAAAACACAGGTCTGGGCCATGCAGCTGGAATAAATAAGTATTTTTCCAGTGTTTTCAATACCTCCAATTTTGTGATTCTCAAGTTTAGGATTATGCCTTTGGAAGAAAGCAATTGTGAAACTTAAGAGAATATTGTAGATTTAAGCAAGGACCCATGGATTCATAAACAGATGCACCAGCCACTACACCATGGAGGCACTAAACCTATGATATTACTAAAGCTCTTCTGATCTTGCTGAATGCTTGCCTCCCTACTCCTGTGGCCTTGCTGAATAAGGCTTTCTATTCTTCTTCTTCTCTCTCTCATCCCACTTCTTTCCACCTCCCTAATTCAAGAGTTAAACAGTATTTCCAATCTTTCATCTTTTTTTATATATATAACCTCTGGAACTCCAAGCTTGCTTCTGTATTTCCTCCTACTCATGACTTGAACTTTTCAAGATTCCCTCTTGAATCTGATAAGTCTGTTAGAATCAGTACAAAAGAGAATGACTAAAAGGATACAGCGGATGAGGAGTATTCCTTATGAGGCGAGATTGAAACTGTTAAATTTACATACTTTAGAGAGATGTAGGTTAAGAGGGAACCTGATAGAAGTCTTTAAGTGGTATAAGGGTTACAGCAAGGGGGACGTAAGCAAAATTCTTAGGATCAGCAACCAGGACAGAACAAGAAATATTGGGTTCAAACTTGAAAAACTTAGGTTTAGGAAAGAGATAGGAAAAAATTGGTTCTCAAACAGAGTGGTAGATGAATGGAACAGACTCAGTAATCAAGTTGTTAGTGCTAAGACATTAGGGAGCTTTAAGAGAAGATTAGACAGGTTTATGGATGGGGATGATAGGTGGAAATAGGTAGGTATATTTCATACAGGGACTGCAACGTGTAAGACTGGTGGCTTCTTGCAGCTTCCCTTATTTCTTATGTTCTTATGTTCTCATAATCTTTGGATATTCTTTTGGACTCTTTAGGGACTAGCATTTTCAGTGGGCCTTTTTTTAAGGTTTTTGTTTCCCTTGGCTAAATTCTGTCTTATATGAGAGAGGAGAGAGAGAGAGAGAGAGAGAGAGAGAGAGAGAGAGAGAGAGAGAGAGAGAGAGAGAGAGAGAGAGAGAGAGAGAGAGAGAGAGAGAGAGAGAGAGAGAGAGAGAGAGAGAGAGAGAGAGAGAGAGAGAGAGAGAGAGAGAGAGAGAGAGAGAGAGCATAAAGAGGAAGTTTAGGGCCATGAGCAGATTCTTTAGAATAAACAAGTGGACAGATATTTACAATATTGCATACCTATACATACCTTAAATTCATGTATATAGCTGCAAGTTCTAAGATCAATGAACTTCAGAGTTGCATCAGTGGTTGCAACCACTAACTGTGTTGAAGGTGCTGCCATAGCTGTCAGAACCTATGATAATAAATATGATTAATATTTCCATATGATATTTTCGGTGCTAATAAATAATATAAAGGACATGTATATATTACTGTACTATAAAACTTTCAATCTGAATTTGTTTAATTTTGAAACCTATTTCACATGTATTGACTGACATTTTTCATTATATATCCTTGACTTGAATTTAGTTCAGATAGTTCAAGCAAGATTTGTGTGCAGTGCAGCTTACCCATGTTTTTACAAATCAGAAACCAACATGGTATTACTTTATGGTTTCAGTTCACCATATTTTATATTTCTTTATACTCAATACAAGCAATTTTAAATATAAGCACTTTTTTATTCCTTCCCACAGCTCTTCATGCATTTTAAACTCTATACTTGTATCAGTAGCAACATGCATTAAATATGCATCTCTTTAAGCAGGTTCTGGATTTTTTTTTCTTTATTTTCTTTTGTTATAATCATTTGTGGTTAAGACAAATGAGCATTGCATTATTCACCCTTTAAAACCATTGTCTTCAGGGAGCTAAGTCCTGTACTATTTACCACCCAGGCACAAGACAGGATAAACTTAAGGAAAAATGGTAAAATATAATTCTCATTAGCATGATACCATACTCTTTTCCTGAACTTGATTTCCATACATCATATAATTCAAACTGAGGCAATGAAAGATGGTGAACATGTGACAAGAATAATTAATGAGTTTCATTTTGTGGAATCTGACATTGCACCACCACCAGTGGAGGATTAAACTAATGAAGATGAATTATAATATGCTGTAATATGGTGCTGGTTTATAAATTATAAGTTACCTTTGTTTATAAACACATGGATGACCCACACTGCAACTAGACCTATTTTTCTTGAAATTTCAAATGAATCAGTGTCAAGTAAACAAAAAAGGTGAGCCAGTCCATTATAAGTCAGTTACCAGAGTAATTGAGTCTTCAGTATTCAAGATTGACTAAATCCTTACCATACTTTATATCTCCCTTAATGCTTTCTGAGAAGCACTGAGATTAGGTTTGATAAGAGTCAGTGGATATGAAATGAGAGTCAGTGGATATGAAGTGTATGTAACTCAAGAATTCCACACATACCAAAAAGTCTGTAATGTTATACAATACTTCAACATCCTACAACTTACTGTAACAGGACTATGACGAAGAGAGTCAAGTTGCTTTATGGTAGCACATATAAAGGGATCCCAAACATGGACGGTTGAGTCACAGGATGCAGCATATCTCATTGACTCGCACAGAGTCACTCCAAAGACTGACTTCTTGTGGCCAGTGTAAGTCCACTGAGGGCTCACATGGGAACTTCCATCACCCTGTTTTTTATAAATATTAGAATAATTATAAGAAAAAGGATGGCAAAGGAACTTAATTTCTAGTGGCTATATATTAAATATAAGTGCCAAAAAATGTATCTACTTAATTTCACACATGATCATTTTACTCATATGCAGAAAAGTAATAATCTTGCATAATATATGTAACTTAAGAGTTATTATTACCTCCTTAGGGAAAACTGTTGGTCTGTTAAATACATAAATAGAGGCAAAGCACTTGAACAAACAAAGATGAACAGATTTGGGTTAGAAACTCTACTGCCATGGCCATCCCATGGAGAATACTCCCCAGTGGAAGCAAGACATCAGTCAGATAGGTTGACAGAAATAGTTTAATATAATTTTCTTAGACTGGAGCTCTCTTTAGTTAATTTGACATCTTAGGATTTATCTTTATGTGAATAAAAACATTTTTTTAAATATGAAAAAAAAAAAAAAATGAATTCAATGAAAAACATGCCTGGAATATATTAAAATATAGCAGAATATAAGGTAATATGAGGAAACGAAGTCATTGACAATAATCTGTGGTGCTCACCTGGCTTCGCAAGGACCACAACTTTACCGTCTTGTCTTTGCTGCAGGAAATGAAGGAGTTTTCATTATCCAGTACTTGGATGGGATTTTACACTGTTGTTATGGCCTACAAATGTCTGCAGCTTGATTTGTTTGAAGTTAAATCTTGTATCTTGTTCACTTCGTCCAATTTCATGCTCCCAGTAAGCCAACCAATTGCCTCGCAGATGCCTCCAGGAGACAAAACAAATCATGTAAACAATAAATGAGAGAGAGAGAGAGAGAGAGAGAGGAGGGAGAGAGGAGAGAGGAGAGAGAGAGAGAGGAGAGAGAGAGAGAGAGAGAGAGAGAGAGAGAGAGAGAGAGAGAGAGAGAGAGAGAGAGAGAGGAGAGAGAGGGGAGAGAGAGAGAGAGAGAGAGAGAGAGAGAGAGAGAGAGGAGAGAGAGAGAGAGGAGAGAGGAGAGAGAGAGAGAGAGAGAGAGAGAGAGAGAGAGAGAGAGAGAGAGAGAGAGAGAGAGAGAGAGGAGAGGAGAGAGAGAGGAGAGAGAGAGAGAGAGAGGCTTTTTTCCACATGAATTATACAGTGTCATTGCATCAGTTTAAGGAAAACATGGGATAAGGTCCTGAGAGAGGACTTAAAAAGCCATTAAACATGGCAGACAAGTAGCATACAATTGTGACTTAGTAAGCTAATGCTAAGCAACATATAAATATGGGTCCATATAAATATGGAATCTTACAGAAGAAATAGAGGAAAACTACTTTCACAGTACTTCAGTACAATTTTTACTATATTTTCTTCCATTAATTTTGATATTGTTTTGCTGAGCTTTCTCATAAAAACTTCCATGACTTTCTATATATAAGTTTTGTGATCATAAATTTTCTAGCTACACTCATTTAACATAAATTGTGACTTGTTTTAATGACATGTGGTCACTGCTAAATCTATTTTTGGTTAAGGTTAGGAGGTTTAGCCTCTGGAGTTGTTTTTTTCCTAATGCACTCCTGCTTAGTCTTTTTTAATGGTCTAATCTGCTCTCACTTTTCTCAGACATCACTTATATGATTAAGTTACATATTTAAGTGCTTTATTACTGGAACTCCTCATGGCAGGATGTCAGCCTGGAATGTAGAGAGATAGCCATGGTCTGGACCAGTGCATATCCATGACATGTGGATCTGGTTATCACACCAATAAGACTAACCACTGAAAGCCAGAGATTGTCAGCAAGCAGGCAAGAAGCTAATTACAATCATGCTGCACTACTGGGCCATTATGCCATCCTGTGTGTGAATACATTTCTAGCAATGAAATGATCTGTTATGCCAAAGATATTCTTAATAAATATCACACATTTATAATCTAATCAAGAGGTTACTTTAATCAGCTAGCTTTCATATTTCCTGGTGAAAGAAAAAAAAAAACATCTTGTATGTACTGGATTTACCTTTGAGTATTTTCCATTTTTGTATTTGTGTACTTGGTAATATCAACTGTTGTGGCAAAGCCAGTTGATGGAGGGAGATCTGTGAGAGGACTGAAGACACCATCTGCTCCATCCTAGCACAAGAAACAACAAAAGATTTGCTTACAGATAAATAAGGGAAATATCAATGAGGGCTTAGGAAAATAAATACTGACTTTCATGTTATGGCCATCCATTAGTTGGAGATAACAGGGTTTTAGGCATTAGGTATAGGCCTCTATTCTCAAACATTTCAGTAACTCATTTTGATTACTTTTAAAAGGATTTAATGGTAATTATTGTGACCTTCATAGGTATTTTCATAATTCTAGTAATAATTTAACAAAGTTTTGCACTATTAATGATGAAATGAAAAAAGAAAGAAAACACTGTGAGAACTACAACTAATTATCTCTCTTACCTTTGAAAACAGTCATGATTAAAATCCAAGGCATTTATAAATACTACCCACTGATCAATTTATGTACCAGCCTAAGATAACTCTCAAAGTGAGGTGGCCAAGATGAGACATCAGTTTTTGATTCATTAAATGAATAGACAGATATATAAGATAAACAAATAATAATGACTGCCTAACCTTTATATCAATCCTATTTCCTGTTACTGCAACATTGGTGCCTCCTCTGCTCGAGACAGATTTCCTACGACTCCCGCCGCCACCAGCCTCATCACCAGAGCTACTCAGTCCTAGGCCATCATCAGTCAACACTGTCAAAAATCAAAATTAACTTCCATTATTTTTCAGCAGAAAGAGGGTGCATTAGAAATCCTATTTTTCTCCTTGATGCATACATTAAGACATTCCTCTGCAGTCAACGCATTGTAACTTCATAACAGAGTTGTGCTGAATGCAGAAAGAAAAAGTAAATTAGCTTACTTAAAAGATGTTTGCAAGAAAACAATGAAACAATCAACTATCTACACAGTTTACAGTGAAATTAATAAATAATAGATAAAACAATGACTTAAGTATCTTGGTTCCAACCTGAGCAAACATGGAGAGAGAGAGAGAGAGAGAGAGAGAGAGAGAGAGAGAGAGAGAGAGAGAGAGAGAGAGAGAGAGAGAGAGAGAGAGAGAGAGAGAGATATGCAAGACAATCATTTGGCTATATGAAAGGAATAAAAAAAAAAAAAAAAAAAAAAAATATATATATATATATATATATATATATATATATATATATATATATATATATATATATATATATATATATATATATATATATATATATATATATATATATATATATAAAACTACTAAATATTAAAGCATTCAGAACTGGGAGTTTCAAAGTGTTGTGGGATGACTACAGAAGGCAAAAAATGAGGTCCTGAGGATGGATCTAACAAGCAAAGCAATTAAGACAAGTTGCACATCACTGAATCTTGGCAAACTGTCATTTAGTGACACAGGGTGACTCATGTAAACTTGGAAAGACTTGAAATGAGTTTTTCACACAGCAATGATAATGACAGTGATGATAATAATTCAACATTATTTCTTCAAGGGAATTCATTCCAGTAAAAATAAGTGAATTTCAAATAACATTTTCAGATGAATATTTAACGAAATATTCATCAGTGTTCCCTGTGGAAATGAATTCCAAGCTACTAATGTGGTATCAAAATATATACAGCTAACACTCCAGAGGGACTTGCACTTGCCACCTGGATATCTGTACTAATTATTAATTTCTAAGAACATCCAGGTGGATTTTGCAAGCAATACCAACACTGGACTTTAGGGTAGTGAAGTTTTCCTCAGTAGTGATACCAGTCCTTCAGCTTTATGTATGGAAGAGCATCATGGCATAATTGGATTTTTGCTAAACATTTGCAGGCACATTTCACAATCAAGACAACTGGACATTTCTACAGCATAATGACAAGTGGTGTGTTTTAATTGCATGGTTTGACAGGAAAGTTCTTGTTTCATTAATGTTACTACAGATATCAACAGGTATAAAAATACTAAAGCATAATGTCCTATACATTCTTTTATGAAGCATAACTACATTCTCTATGCAGGATAATGCACCTGGGAAAAAATAATGATGGGAATAAAAAGAATACACTCATAGGTCAGAGAGAGAGAGAGAGAGAGAGAGAGAGAGAGAGAGAGAGAGAGAGAGAGAGAGAGAGAGAGAGAGAGAGAGAGAGAGAGAGAGAGAGAGAGAGAGAGAGAGAGAGAGAGAGAGAGAGAGAGAGAGAGAGAGAGAATCAGTCATACATGAACAGAGGATTTTAGCTTGCTGTATCCTCAATATATACAATGAGACTAGAAAACAGCAGTGTCCTGGCATGTGATGGAACTAATCTCCCTTTAATTTGGAAAATGAGTAGCATTTAGTACACAATAAGGGTGACTAAGTTATACTAATGTGTGAAAGTTGTGAGAGTGCCATACATACATTGCTACTCTTGGTGCAACAGAATTTGTTATGAAAAAAAAACAAAGTAACCTTACTTGACATCTTTCTCTGTTAGCATTTTGTTGCAAACTTTATGCAGCTTTATGGTACAAGTTTTTATTTTGCAATATTTTGACATACTTTTTATTCATAGTATACAAAAGACATGCATAGTAGTTAAGGATATTCTGTATATTTGTCCATTACAGCACTTGATTAATGACATGGATATAATCAGCTGTTGAAAAACCATCCCAAAATCCTGTTTACTCCTTTGCCACACTTAAACCAAGTGTTGTGCTGATCATATATGAGAACATTTTTGCAAAAACCTTGTATACTACAGACAATAAACTTATTTCCCAATGTTTTTTTTTTTTTCTTAGATTACTGATGCCTCCTTTCTTGTAAACCAATATTGTTGTGATTTTTCCAATTTCTAAGTCCCAAGTCCAGAGCAAGTCTGCATGCATTTTACATACAGTAGTGCAAGTCTGTCAAGTAGAAATTTTCCTGCATCTTTGATTAGGCCAACGATGATGCTGTCTTCACCTTATGCTTTGCCCTTGAAAAAAAAAATAATAAAAAATAAAATAAAATAAAATAAAATAAATAAAAGAGGGCTTGGCAGATATTTGTGATACAAAACCACCATCTAAATTGCCCCCCAAAGTTTCACAGTATCCAAGTTTCATGATCCTTGAGTTTTGTGCTGAGTCCTAAATTCTTACCATCCGACTGCATTACTTCCTCGAGTTTCATGTGCGGGATCATGCATAACTATTATCATCATAAATATATGAATAAATAAATAAATAAATAAATAAATATATATATATATATATATATATATATATATATATATATATATATATATATATATATATATATATATATATATATATATACACACTATTCTGGAAGGTTCCTGCTGTGTCACTGTTTTCCTGTCCCTCCTACCCAGGACCCACTCCTACTACCAGCCATCATGCCAAGAGTCGCACCGCTGTGATGGTGACATGTTGCTATAATTGACTGTCTTTTCAATATGTGAAGATATATCTGTATTCTGATCACACTGTCATGTTCATGAGAGTTTTTCCTATGTAATATGATAATGTATTTCAATATTCAATGATAAATTGCTGAAAATAGTGAGCATAAGTAAAACATGTTATAAACACTTTTTCAACATCTTCACAGTTCAACTTGTTATAATAGCATTTTCTTTTTTGTTTTGTCAAGTTTTTACAATACACCTTGATTCTACAATCAATGCTGAGTCTGATGGCATCAACCAAAACTGGCTATTCCATATAAGAAGTGAGTTATAGCATATAATATAGAAACATTTCTCACTTAAGAATGCAAAATATGGCTTGATGTGAGTGCGAGTGAGAGAGCAGTGCAGCCAATCAGCTGCAACATTATAAACACTCTTAGGTGCTAGGAATATAGCTTAAGTGAACAGTGTATAGTTCACCTTAGTACAAAATACAGTAAAATAGTGAGTCTGATGAAGAAATGTCATAAAATAAGAAAGATACACCATCAAAAGTTACCTACAGGGAGGTGTTTCCGAGACTGAAATCGCAATTTTTATATGCAATGGACACCAAGAAGTGCTTCTGCCCAAATCATCACTGTACCCTCCAGGGGGCAGGTGGAGTGGTGGGTTGTAGAGATGTGTGGTAGTAAAATTAGAGCCACCCTCGCTCCGCTTGGGGAATTAATTTAATCTGATGACTTGTAAGAACAGATGGGATTTACACTTACAGCATTCACAAACATGACCTGCTACATAATGTCATTCAACAGCTGACATAAAGCATACCCAATGAAGGTTTTCTCGGAAAAGACACTGATACCATCTTGGCAATACTGTTCAGTGGGATACATAGGTTTTTTAAGATGAAAGCATATACAGACTGCATTCTATTAAAAAAAATTCAACATGGTTACTTCAATTAATTCCCAACAATCAAAAAATACAAGGCTGATGAAAGGGCTGGCAAGTGAGCAAGATAATGAGAGGCAGGCAACAGGAAGGGAAGAGGAGGTTGCCACTACCCACCAGCCACCACAACTGAGTGTCACCTGCTGCATGGTCCGCCTGGTTATTTTCATCAAACTGGAGACAGAGAGAGTGCAGAAGATCATGGTTGGGCAAGGTGACTTCCATGTATGAGGGACCCAAGAACCTACAGAGTGGCACATAGGACAGGTAGGCAAGCTCTGGAGTCAGCACTTCCTTCAGCTCTTCTATAGCCTGTAATAATGAAATGGACATAAATACATGAATCCATGATTTTTTTGTGGATATAACCAGCCAGTGCTCATTTACTTCTCAAAGGCTTTATGCTGAATTGTTTACTTAATGCTGGTATGGAATGAATTCACATCATATTCTAAACCATATCAATACACACAAAATCCAAAATGCTTTGTGTCACAAAGTATCTTGATAAGCAAATCCAAATTAAAGGAGATAATATTATCTTGCTTAGATGAAGTAACTTCAAGCCCATTATAAAAAAAGTTATGAACATCAAGGTTGAGAGAGAGAGAGAGAGAGAGAGAGAGAGAGAGAGAGAGAGAGAGAGAGAGAGAGAGAGAGAGAGAGAGAGAGAGAGAGAGAGAGACTCTACGGATGGATAAAAACAATTTTATCAGTAAGTGAAAATAGATGAAATATACATCTATAAATTGCTGTCAATTAGGTTAAAGTGTTCACCTCCATAGGTGAGATATACAAATAGAGAGGATAAATAGAGCTTACCTTAATTTTAATTGAGTCTTCATTAACAGGAGATGTCTGATAGGGACCTGAACTTTTCTCACTGTCTTCTGTCTCTACTCCCTCATTTGACCTGCATGAAAACATATATTGGTTCTTGACTCACTCTTTACAGAGAAGAAATTTGTAATGATGAATACATACATACAAAAGAATTGCTCCAGTAATACCTATTTTATTCCTGAGATCTCTACTTGCTTCACACACTGAAACCCTAAATGACCGCATCATGCATTTTCTACACTTCACAGGCAACCTGAATGTATTAATGGCTGCTGTCTGCTTAGAAAATTCAGTACTCAAAAAAACATTACAATTCTAAAGAATGCTGCAAAATTTAGTAACGAGGACATGACCAACATCTGCAGCCATCCACCTGGCACTGCAGGACCCAGCAATACAACTCTGACTTTGAAAGCAGCAATTATAAATATTATGGACACTAAACATTTTAGAGATTTCAGAAAAATTCATTTTGATGTTCCTTCCATAGCTAATCTTTGCATGGCGTGCTCTAGGTGGGAGACTGGCATTGATGATGCTGTCAGTGATGATAATGATAATGATGATTGTTACGCCCCAAACACTCATCTACACCCAAGCACTCATACACATACCCACATGCACCCACACACACACACAAGTACCCACGCGCCTGTGGGCGCACACATGAGCTGTGAGAGGGTAGCAGATGCAGGCGAGAGGCCTGTGTTTACATGAAAAACTACTGCACAGTGGGCCAGGCGCTGGGAATAACAACAACAACCCTCGTGGGAAGTGAGGACAGAGCAAGGAAAGACCAAGACAGAAACAAGGTATCTCTGGTGAGCAGAGGCCATGTGCTCAGCGACCTCTGCCTTCAGGAAGCCTCCTGTCAGCGTCTCCGTCAGTGCCTCTCAGAGAATCGACTCTGCACCTCATGACTGACTAAGACTAACGTTTAGTATCCCGTCTTCAGACTCAAGGAATGCGGACGCTTGTGCTCTCAGAGCGTCAGGGGGCATTCCCCGTTGGTGCCTCTGTCACTGACCCTTTTGGTGTCCTGGAGGGTAGTTGGAGTGTATTACAGGACTAGATAGTGTACAGTGAACTAGTCTGACATCTGCAAGTGGAAGCGTCTCGAGTGCCACAGCACCGGGCCGTGCACACAGCAGTGCATCAACCTGAGGGAAACCTTGGGCATCTGAAAACGGACATGAGTGCCATCCTTCACCAACAAACCTTGACAGAGACCAGTGCTGATCACCCCAACCAGTCTAGCTGGTGAACCAGAGCCACAATGCCCCTCCTGCACACCCCTGCTGGCACCTCTGCCCAGGGAAGGCAGTGCAGTTGACGGTGGTGAAAGGCTCATTCACATCCTGGCCATCGCAGGAGCAACATCGTCAAAGGTGATGTACTCCAATTAAAGGCATGATTGGGCGGGCCGAAAGGTGAATCTGGGGGACCCTGCTATGCTGCGGGGGCCCCAGGGGGGACATAGCCGGGGGAATTACTGGCCTAGAAGTGTGAAGTGTACGCGTACCCAACCCGACAACTGGAGGTAGAGGTGTCGGGGTAAAAACATGCCATGCCATTGGCCGATCGGATAGAACGTAGGTTAGCGGTGGGGGACGGCAACCCCTAAGGAGTTGCCAGTTCCCCGTTATCCCCCGGTGGGGCGTAACAATGATGGTGATGATGATTTGATTATTTTCAATTATTATTATTATAATAACTAATACTTTTTTGCATGCTGTAAAAATATTGTAAAATAAAACTGAGCCTTTTCCCTAAATTTCAATCCCTGTCTTTGGATAAAAGAGCCCAGAATTACATACACACCTGTTTAAGGCTGCTAGTTGTCCAAGAGAGCTACTGTGACATTTGTCAAAGGTTGTCAGAAATCTTGTAATGGTTGGCATCAAGATGCTCTTACTCATTTCCCTGCCAACTCTGCGGGCCATTATGAAGAGACAGTCAATTACTCTGCAAGCCAACACTCCACGAGCAGCACCACCATGAGGGAAATTGACTTTGGTAGAGGACAACAGACGGATCACTGGATAAACTGCATTACGGATCAGAGTTTCCTGAAAGCCAGGTCATAGGTATCAGTAGGGATAAGTAGGGCATCACATTAATTAGCACAATCATTTCAAGGTAAATGTTACTACAATATATATAATTAAATACTTTACCACTTACCTGTAGGTATTCCATAAATGTGTAATCAGTAAGATAAGGCAAAAGGTGTTGCAGGAGGGCCATAGCTCCCAGAAGCCCACCCTCCATTGTGGCTGACAACTTGCGGCGACATGAGGCCACAAGTTCACATATGTGACAGAGATACTGAAGCAATATCACTTGCTCACCATACAAACCTGATGATATAAATACATGTTACAATAAAATTATCAGTCAAAACTGAGTTCACCTCTCAAAACATGAACTGAAGATACCAATACTTCACTAATTTTAATATGATTACAGTAACCCTCCTGAGTTTCATGGTATTCAAGTTTTGTGATCTTCAAGTTTTGTGCTGAGTCCTAAATTTCTTACCATCCCAATTTCTGTGCATTATTTCCTTGAGTTTTGTGCTTTTGTTGTGTATGGGTCACAGATACCTACCACTGGCATCACAAATAGCAAAAATGAATACATGCATGCTATGTATTGTATACTCATTTCTGTATGCAATTCACATAACTGCGCACAAAAATTCTTTATGGGAATAAGCCACTTGTTAACCACAACACTAGTCACACCAGCTTACATGTAAGGAAGGAGGAGAGGAAGGCTAGCAATGGCACTGTCACAGTGCAAAAAAATATACGAACAAATTTGAGGTGTCTCATTACTGTAGTGGACGTGATTGTGCTACACTGCCAAATCACTATGGATTTAAGGACAAAACACACATACAATTTTAGATGTGATGGTGCTGCACTGCTGAATCATACTGAATATTAGAACAAAATACACACACACACACACACACACACACACACACACATTTGGATGAAGGAATGATAAAAAAGTTATTGATTTCCATGATAAGACCAAGATTGGAGTATGTGGCAGTGGTGTGGTCTCCTCATACAAAGAATATTATAAAATTAGAAAGAGTACAAAGAGCAATCACTAAGATGGTTCCAGAGTTGAGTAAGCTGACCCATGAAGAGAGATTAAAAATGTTGGAAATTCCTACCCTTGAAAATAGGAGAGAGAGAGAGAGGAGATTTAATAAACATCTATAGAATGATAAATGGTATGGAAAATGTGGACAAAAAAATGTTTTATAAATTTAGACACACAGTACAAGGGGACACAGTAAGAAGCTGAAGAAAATTAACTGTAGAAGAAACATCAAGAAGTATAATTTTCCTCACAGAAGTGTGAACAAATGGAATGAACTCAGTGAAGACATTGTCAGTGCCATAACTGTCCATGCTTTTAAGACCAAACTGGATAGATATAAAGACAGAATACTATGAGATTACTCCCCTCCTGTAAACCACAACTAGGTAAATACAGCTCGGTAAATACACATACATTTAGATGTGATAATGCTGCACTCCTGCAATGCCCGATGTAAGCACACACACACACACACACACACACACACACACCTTACAAACTTAAAGAAAGAGGAAAACAGGTGTGGTTTAATGCAAGATATGCAAGTGCAATGAAAAAGAGAAGAGCCATGGATAAGAATGAAAAGAAATCAAAACCAAAAAAAAATGAAGAAGACTTTAAGATATCAAGAAATGAAAATGTGAAAATAAGAAGAGAAGAAAAGGATATGAAAAAGTTATAGTAGAAAAGTCAAACCAAAAATGTTCTATAGATTCATTAATGGAAAAATTAAACTAAAAGAAAAACTAGAAAGGTTGAGGGATGGAAATGAAACATGAAGATCCCAAGACATGAGTGAACTGCTAAACAAAAAGTTCTAACCAGTTTTCACAGAAATGTCAGAATTTAAAGAACCAAAAGACAAGAAGATAAAAAAAAGCAAATATGGACAATTATAGTAATTAAAAGAAGTTTATAAAATGATGGAGGAACTGGAAAAGAGAAAAGCAACAGGAACAGATGGAGTATCAGATTACAATTTAAAAGGAGTACAGGAAACAATTAACTGAACCATTATATGATATAATTAAGTGGTCTCCTAGGGGGCTGCAATCATAGGACAGGAGAGGGAAAAAACAATAATAACAATAATAGTGTGCGCCAATACAACAATAGCCTAACCAAGGGCTATCTAACTATCTATCTATCTTATTCTATCTATCTATCTATGGTGGCATACTTGGGGAAGGGGTTGAGTGGGTGGTGGGCCCCAACTGCATGGAGCTAGCTTTGGGGAGGCCCAGCTTGCAAAAGGTTGAGCACCCCTGCACTACATGGATAAAGATATGATGAGAAAGATGATTACCACCATGATTAGACCAAAGATGGAATATGCTGAATCATTGTGATCTCCACATAAGAAGAAACATGTGAAAAAAATAGAAAGGATACAAAGGATGGCAACAAAGATGGTTCCAGGACTGGAATAATTAACATATGAAGACAGGTGAAAGGAAATTAATCTGCCAACACAGGAACAAAGAAGAAAAAGGAGAGATTTAATATTAATTTATAAACTGTGGTATAGAGTAGAAGAAATAGATAATGAGACAATGCTGTTAAGAGAAGTAGGAAATATCAGTTACACATAAGGATACTGCAAAAAAAAACTAAGAAAAGGAAGATGCTTGAGTAACATAAAGAAATATAGTTTCCCACCGACAAATATAGAAGTCTGGAACAAGCTCAGTGAGGAGGCAGTATCGGCAATGAGGGTGCACAACTTTAAGGAAAAATTGGATAAGTGTAGATATGGAGATGGGACCATGAGAGTGTAGCTCAGACCCTGTAAATTACAACTAGGTAAATACACACACACACACACACACACACACACACACACACACACACACACACACACAGACACACACACACACACACACACACATGCAAGTTTTAGATGTGATAGTGCTGCACTGCTGCACTGCCAGACGTGAGGACAAAACACGCATACGCATGCATACACACACACACACACATACACAGTTTTAGATGCAATGGTGCTGCACTGCCACACTGCCAAATAATACCAGATGTGAGGACAAAACACACATGCCCACACACTTCTGATGTGGTGGCACTGCAAAACTGCATCATGCTGGATGTGAAGACAAAACACACACAGTCACACAGGTTTAGATGCCATGGTGCTGCAATATGCTGAGTCACACCATGAATGTGATGACAAAAACATATACACACACTCATACAGGTCTAGGCTATGCAGCTGGAACAAATAAGCATTTTCTAGTGTTTTTAATACTCTGGGTTTTGCAATTCTCAAGTTTAGTGCTATGCTTCTGGAAGAAAGCAATTGTGAAACTTAAGAGGGTACTGTACTTTGAAAGATAAATATGTATTCTATATTGTGTTATTCCCTACAATTCACATAAACAAGAACCTGAAGAAAAGAACTATACTTACAAGCAATTTCTGAGAGACAAATGAGCACCTTCTTGGAATATGAATCTCCCACAATGCGCTTTTTTGTGACAGAAAGTAGGTCATCAGGATCTGGAGGTAGTGGAGCCAAAGCACCAGAGTCTGGCAAGTAGCAGAGGGTTAGCATACGCAGTAAATTGCGAGTCACATAACGTGCAGTGAGGACAGGCCCGAGCCGTCCTGCCAACCATAAAACACTCTCACAACATACATCTGACATGCTGTGACCAAGCTCAATTCTGCTTCGATCATATGGGCTTTCTTTTTCTTTGTGAGGTCTTTGCAAAGACTCCTTACTTTCTTCAGTGTCAATATTGGTAACACATTTAAATTTCTCAAGGCGGAAGTCTGGGAGTGAGCTGGAATATTCTCTTGCAGACTTGGTAGATGATATTTCAGGCAATGCCCCACTACGGGGAATGTTGATACCACTAGTGACTGATGAGGGGGACATTGGGTAAGCAGTGGTTGAAGAAGCTGCATAAGCTGATGCCAGAGGAGTTGGAGTATCAAGTTCACTATGGACCTCTTCCTCTTCCTCATCATTTTCTTCCTGTTCTCTTTCTACTTCCTCTCCTCTTTCTTCTCCCTCCTCCTCACCAGCACTTGGAGAAGGAGAGTGAGATGGAATAGAACCAATTCCTTCCTGAAGAGACACGTCATCCAAACTCAAGGTTTCAGAAGCCATGGGTGATCTAGAAGGAAAAACAAAATGAATAAATAAAAATAGATAAACAAAATAAAATAAAATAATACCATATATTCTCATGCTCCTTTACATTTACACCATATATACAGATGTGCCATTTTTATAGTAGCTGAGTGATATCACCTTTCAATTACATTTGCAGACAAAACCACATAATGAATAACTGGTATATGTTAGAAAGAAAAGTAGCATGCATGAGTGATTTCTTGCTTGTCTATGGTTGTGACAGATGGATCTTCCCTTACAAAAATTTACCAGCAAGAAAACTGTCTCATGTGAAACCACCTTAAAGTAATGTGGTATGGAAAGGTAGTGGATGATAGTATGAGGAATACAATTAAGGGCAGTAAATTGCTTGATGAGGTACTGTATGCTGGTGTATAAGGCAACATTGTGTATAAGATGACCCAAAATTTTCTAGTTAAAACATAAGTTTTGCATTATACTTGCCATATAAAAATACTCCTTTCCAAGGAAGACCACTCAGCTTATACCAGATTAGATATGAACTGCACATATGGTAGTGAAGACAAAACCTACAAACTCACATAGTTCTTGACGTGGCATTGCTGCACCACTGCACCACTGCCTCATTATGGATATGAGGACAAAAAGAACACTTACTCACACAATTCTACATGCGGAGGCCCTGGACTGCTGTGTCATGCAAGATGTGAAGACGAAATATACACAATCACATAGTTCTAGATGTGGCAGCTCTGCACCACTGCATCATGCCAGATGTCAGGACAAAACACAAAAAACACATAATTCTAGATGTGGTGGACCTGGACTGCTGTCACACCAGATGTGAGAACAAAACACACAGTTCTAGATGTGGCAGCACCACACAGCTGTGTCACACCAAGTGTGAAGATGAAACATACACACTCACACAGTTCTACGCTAAACAGCTAAAATAAATAAGTTTTTTTTTTTTTTCACTGTTTTCAATATCCTGAGTTTCACAGTCCTCAGGTTTAGCACTATGTTATACAGGGAGTAACATGAGTTTCTGTGGATATTGCTAAAGGTAACAGTACGGGTTATTCAAAATAAAAAATGTTCTAGGCATATATGCATTTTGAGGCCTTGTTTAGCTATGTTATGAAATTCAAGGAGGACAGATACAACAGCCAGGCTGGGTGGGTAACCATGGCAGATAAACACCATGACCATATACTCCACATTACTGTAAGTGTAAGGCACTGCTGATGGTTTTTTCTCTCTAAATTATGCAGTGTAATCTAAACATATGCACTGTCACTGCTTCAGTGGGTAACTGTGTGTGACCAATTAATAACAGCTGATCTAATACTAGCCTTGTTCCTTCCCCCTCCCTGCCTGGCAGGTCAGTTATTCTATTTGTTGCTAATTACATGCATACTATAATTGTGTAATGTTTATCGATAAATCATCCACTTGTTTCATTATGGGATACTATAAAGCCACAAAACTAGTAGAAATCATGCTGAATAATTCACAATTTCACCATCAGACATCCATGTCTACACATCCCAGCATGGATACCCACCTGGCCCAACCATTGTATCTGTTGCCCAGTCACACTTAAATTTCATACCATGGCCATCAAAATGCAAATGTGCATTTTGATTTTTGACAAGCAAAACAATGCCTCAAAATGCACATGTACATAGTTTTTTAGCTAAGAATAATCTATACTTTCACTTCTAGCAATTCCCATAGAAACTCATTTTACACCCAGAGTAAGATAAGAGTATAGTACTTGTATTATGCTACACTTCTACAGTTCTAGATGTGGCAGCCCTGCACCACTGCATCACGCCAGATTCCTGGACAAAACACAAAGATTCACACAATTCTAGATGTGGTGGCCATATTATCATTGTGCACTGTCACACCACATGTGAGAACAAAACACAAACACACTCACACAGTTCTAGAATAGTATACATGGATTGAGTTAGAAATTAAGTGAATATCAGAGCCTGTAAATAATTGGCTGATCAAAAAGCACAAATTAAAGGATGAAAAGAGAGAGATCTAGATCTGATGAGAGGAGCATATGGCTGAGGGAAGGACAAGGAATAGGATGGATTGACAGTAGGAAGATGGACATCTGTGGAGTGAGGAAGAGAGGCTGTCCATAAAAGGAGAGCAATTGTGAAACCATAAATGGAGGCAAAACTCTAAGGAACTTGGCAGAAGATTCTTGCATATCTGATCCTACTGCCTAATTAGGTCAGATGTAAAAGATAAATAATTTCTGTTGCCAAGTATAAGATGCAACTGACCCTCATGAAGTGCAGCAGTGAGGATTAGACCTCTCTCCATATAGCACTGAGGTTAAGACGTGTAAGAGGATGATTGTATGTATGCGGATGTCCTAGCTATCTCTCTTAATGGAGACATGTCAGCTTTGTAAACAGAAAGATACAAAAGAATAGATAGACAGATTGACTAAAATTTCATCATGAAGTAATATTTCATACCAGATAATTTCTTACAGAAATATAGAAGTATAGAAATATAACAGTTTTACCTTAATTGATCACTAGTATCTTGCAATGGTGTGTCTGGAGACTTGCTATCAACCTCTTCTTCACCACCTTCAAATACAAAAACTTCTGAAAATATTACAAAATTGTCAGAGATACTGGGAAAGAAAAAAAATCTAGTGAAACATGAAATGCTTGAACTATCAACTTCAACAGCCCTGACTTGAACACAGAAGCATTCTAAAGATATTCCAGTGTCCTTTACTTGCCTTGAGGTTTGTATAAAAATAACATGCTTTACAGCAATTTGTTTCCAACTTTAAATGCTTCAGCATAGGACAGGACAGCCTTGTGAATACAGTGTAACAGAGCTTTGAAGCTAAAATTTTATAGAAAATTTTCACAAGCTTGCAGTTTCAGGTTTTATATGCTTATCTTATCCTGTTTGAGGAAGCATAGATATTTAACTTCCTTTTCCAGAGATTCCTTTTATGAAACTTAATTTTCTGACTTGATGGCCAAATACAGGAGTAAAACAGCTACTGAACCAGATCTATGAAGCATAACAAATCATTGTTTGACATCTGCCATACAAAAGCTTTCTCATTAGGTATGAATACCAGTTGGTATAAATGATGATTCCCTGTCAAAAGCCCACTATTACTTTTAAGTGATATGTATGTAAAAATACACTTAAATCTTTACTCTTAAAATATTCTGCACTAGTTGTTCTTCAGCCTGCATGCTTATTAGGATGATGCAGAATTTTCTTGCATGTGGACTTGCATGTTTTCTTTAATTGTGAGAGGTATACTAGTAGTTAATTTTAGCAATCTTCATAAAAGCAGGTACTATTTCTATAGTGATGCTGCATCTTGTTGGTCCATGCTACCACTGGAAGCATAGGCTTAAACTTAAATTCCCATAAATTTTAGGTGGTGGAATGTTTGATGAGCTAATTTGCTCATGGCCACATGCCAGACACATCAAAAACTTCTGATAGTCTAGTATAAATCCTTAGTGTCTTAATTATCCACATTTAGTTTTAATTCATCTTTTATATATTTAAGTAAAGTTTAACTTCTTACAATGACCTGGCATAACATAAAAATATTGGTTTAAAAAGATATATCCAGATACTGCTTTACAGGTTGGGTAGTAAATATATGTACCAAAATTAACAGCTAAGTACTAAGCATAAATACAACAGAAAGCTGCATGAAAAGGTTAATTTATGAATGACACTAGGAATGGCATCATATAAACAGATATCTTTCGTAAACTAACTGGCTTGAATGACACGTCTGTGAGAAAGAGCTATCATTTCAAGTCATATATAATAATAATGGAGTTTCCTCTTTTTCTGTTTCTGTATAAGAAAATAAATAAAGTCAGGTCTAACCTGGCTCTGCTTCAGCCTCTTCTGGATTGAGATCAGTAGATTGATCCTGGTCAGAATGAAGCCTGAGAGTAATTTCAGCAGCACTGGAATGTGAGTCTTCCTCACATGGTGATATTACTCCTTCAACACCCAAACTTATGTCCACACTCCTGCAGGAAAGATAACATCACCACTGTAACTGTTGAAGCAATGCACAAGGAATGACTGAGAGACTGATATGATTTACAGAAATTATGGAAAACAAAAAATCTGCAAGGCATCAAAGCTGCTAATTTTCTACATTTCACATTCTTTATAAAAAAAAATGGATTAATTTTTAAAGGTGAATTTTCATTCATATGAAAAAAAAAAAAGTCACTAGATTAGGTCTGTTAAATATTTAATACTTTATAATCAATCAAGTACTGAACAGTTTTGCATACTTGAGACTTGTTGACTGCTTCCTCATTAATTCAGGTGATTGATGACTTTTCCCCAGAATATCCTTATATCCTCCTACACCCTCAATAAGAGGAGTGATGAAGTGAGAAAGAAACTTTTCCAAGCCCAGCCACACTATCAGTTGCAGCAGGAAGGATCGATGGAAGAGCTTTAAATGTTTATCAGTTACATTTTCGGCTTCAAACAATTTCACCAAAGGTGGTAAAAGATGTTTGTTTGCTCCTTCAGGTCCAAGGGCCTGAGCTAAAATAGAAGTCAGGTACCAGGCAGCACTCACAGCACTCTCTGGACACTCAAATAATTCTGTCAGGAAAGGTAAAATAAGGTCTAGCCCTTCCAGGGAAAGAGATGGCAATATATCTGGAAGATCTCTAGCAGCCATTTTAACTCTATTTGCCATCACTTTCTGAATATATTCCTTTCTCTCATGTGGATCAACATGAATGCCCTGAGCTTCATATAACAGACAAGAGTACTGCCTCATTTTGCACACAAATCTATACAACTTAGGAAAATATGAGGGAAAAACCACCAAATTAATAAGTGGCTGCAACAACTGGTGAGGGCTAGGAGGTGGCAGACCATCTGAGGATACAGGATCATATTTACTAGGAAGGCTTGTGTGCTCTGTATCTTGGGAACTCAACATCTGGAATATGATCTGCAAGGCTCGACGAGCACAGCGAGGCATGTCATTTTGGTCATGTGCCAACAGTTTTTGAGCATGAGCATATCGTTCCCTGAGGGAGGCTCTCCTTCCTAAACCTCGGCATTTGGAAGCTGAAAACATTTCAACAATCATGCAGCCTATAGCTTGCATGTCCCTCACTCGTCTTAAATGGGCTGCTTGCTTCACTGCCTGCTGATTGTCCTTAAACTTAATTAACTGCTTTGGAATCCTTCTTGAAGCTTTTAGTACAAAATTAAACTGCATTTCTAATTGATTCATTGCAACTAAAGGATTATAATCATGAGGCAATTGGATGCATGGTAATTCTGCTTGCTTTTCTTCACATAAAGATGTTCTTGAACGACTCAATTTCTTGGAAAGAGCCAAGGCTTTGAAGTTTTCCATTTCCTCATCTTGTCTTTCTGGGGCTGAATCTGCTTCACTCTGCTCATCACATTTCTCAGTTTCTGAAAAAGGAAGGAAAAAAAAAAAGTAAAATGATCAAACAAATATTACAATATTTGCTATTTGTAATAATTTCATATTACTTGAATACTTCTACCTTGTGATTTTGTATATTGTTAGCTATTCTATTTTCTCAAATATTTCAAATATGCAGCTGAATATGTGCATTATTTTCATTTAAACCCATTATGGTCATTGTAAACCAAAGAACTGGCTTCAACTTCCTCCACTGTAGATATGAAATGTACATTTGCAAAGCTTGTTAAGGCTGTTAAAGATAAGCTTATATCATGAGAATAATCTGAAGCTTAGACAAAGTGGATGCAACATAAGAATGGCCAAGAAAGTCACAACCTGGCTGTACAAAGGAAATTATTATCCATATGAATGCTGTATTGCTCCCAAACATAAGCAAACATCAGCTCAGTGATGGTGGTGGGAGGCAGAGAAAAGTGCAGCACACACAGCAAAAGGGACCAACCCTCCCACTCCTCCACTACCTGACTCAGAGGAAGACAGCTCTGCTTCCCCTCCCTCTGGTTCAGACTGGTAACCTTTCCGGTTGTCTGCATGGTGCACAAAGACCACTTACAATTTTTCAGTTCATTACAATATGTTTACTAACTATTATCCTGTACATTCTAACTTACTTGTATAACCTTTAGATGTTCTTCAATACTTTATTTACGTGATACTGTATCTATTATGTGCTTATATGGTCTAGTGGAATGGAACCACAGGTATGAGCATTGCTCCTAGCTCCTTATAGAAATATACCATTCAAATTAAGTGACATTCATTAAATGAATACTAATGATGAATAATTCAACCTTGCATAAATGACGTGTCAATAACATAAAAACATATCACGTGAAAAGCAGTTGTGATTAAGATTAGACTTTCAGCCTGATTTACCTGCTTTTTACCTTTATAAATGTATATAAAAGAAGATTAATAATAGCTGGAACATGTAGAGTTTATCTAACAACACACCAAGCTGACAACTCCATAAGGAGATGGCCAACTAAAAGTGAACATGAACACACACACACACACACACACACAAAATCCTTACAAATTGTCAATTTGATTTTAGAAAGGAGAAATCTTGTCTTACCAATTTGTCGTGTTATTATTCAAGAGTGATTGATATAATACACGAGAGACATGGTTGGGCAGACTGCATTCACCTAGATTTAAGAAAAGCTTTTGATAAGGTGCCACATAAAAGACTTCTATGGAAACTGGAGAAGATAGGTGGTGTAAACAAAAGACTGTTGGAATGGATGAAGGATTTTTTAAAAAACAGAGAGATGTGAACAGTAATAAGGGACCTGACATCAGTGTGGAGCCTGGTATTAACTGGGGTTCCCTTAAGGATAGAGTTAGCATCAATGATATTTGTGGTGTATCTAAATGATATGGTGGAGAACATATCCAGCTATGTGAATCTTTTTGCTAATGATCCAAAACTTCTGAGAAGAGTGAAGGAAATTGGGAGTGATGTTCTCAGAGGAATTACCACTGGAAAACATATTAATAAGATAACAGGTGAAAGTCTCAGCCTACTAAGAAATACAAGAGTTGCCTTTGCTTATCTAGATGAAGAAATCATGAGGAAAATAATCACCACAATGATACCTCCAAGATTAGAGTATGCAGCGGTAATTTGGTTACCACATGAAAAAAAGCACATAAGAAAGTTGGAAGGCATACAGAGAGCAGTAACCAAGATGATACCAGAATTGCAAGATCTGCCATACAAAGAGAGACTAGCTAGGATGCAACTCCCTACCTTGGAAGAGGGAGATGACAGAAAGGTGATATGATTGCACTTTAAAGATAACTGAGTGGGATGGAAAACCTATATAGGGAAGATCTATTTGTAATGAATGAAAGAGAAACAAAGGGACATGGAAGAAAAGTAAAAGCAACCACCTGCAGAAGGGACATAAAGAAGTTTAGCTTCCCTCATAGAAGAATTGAGGCATGGAATAGACTGGAGAGGGAAGTGGTGTGTGCTAGAAATATTCATGACTTTAAGGAAAAGTTAGATAAAAACAGTTATGGAGACAGGACAGTACAAGCTTAGTTCCTCTCCTGTAGTCACAACTAGGTAAATACAACTAGGTAAATGCATGCACATCCACAACTACACAATCACCAGATACCAATACTCTTTATCATCTCTAATGAGGCCAGTTAACTGTACCAGATGCAAGTTTATCTCACACAGAGGCATCTACAACTGCTTTCCATTCAGTCCTACTATGAACACACAAATCCTTTTATCTTCTAATGCTTTCTTTATACAGTGCATCCATCTCATTTGAAGTATTACTCTCAGTTTTATACCTCTCACAGATTATCCAATTATTTTATTCACCAAATACTCTTTGACTGTCCTACACTTTTCTGTTCTGTCTCTTTTGTTTAATGGAAAGAAAAGTTGTTTATGAAGGGATGAAATAGATTACAAGACTGAAAGTGGTGTTATTAACCTCCATCACTTGTCTCGACTAATGCTGACTTAATTTCTGCGCATAAAAAATGTTCAGTCTTGATGTAAGTGCAGGAAATATTACAATTTATATCTTACTTGTCTCTGGGTGTGGAGTAACAGTTAGTTTTGGAGGTGAGCGACCAAGATATGGGGAAGAAGTAAGCCTCGGTGGATGAGGTGTGGTGAAAAGCTGCACCACGCCTCCACTAGCCAGGAATGTGTGATGATCAACTAGCTGCAGGCATACATTTTTAGCCTTAACTGAGGCTCCTCCTGACAGTCTGGAACACATACATAAAGTAGTCTATTAAAAAAAAAAAAAAGAGAGAGAAACTTAAAAAAAAATACTTTTGCTAAAATCAGTAAGTTACAGGTGATGTAGCACCTGGGAAAAATAATCCAGTTCAATGCAAAGAAAATTATATGCATAACTCTAAAGAATCTGACAAGCTGCCAATGAAGTATCTTTTCTATAAGCTAAATTCTGTTAAAGAAAAATCATCACAAACACAAAGTAGAAAAATAGCTTTGATAGAAAATTATACAATCATTTAATAAAACTTGAAAAAAAAGACAAAATATATATAAAAGAATTAATAAAATGGTATATGGGATATAACAAAGTGACAAGCAAAATCCTCAGGGTCAATAATCAGGATAGGACAAAGAAGTAATGGGTTCAGGGTCAATAAAGTTAGATTAAAAAAAAAAAAAAAAAAAAAAAAAAAAAAAAAAAAAAAAAGAGGTCAGAAGGACTGGTTCTCAAACAGAGTGGCAAATGAATGGAGCAAACTCAGTAATCAATGTGATTCTGCCAAATCATTATGGAACTTTAAAACTGGCAGCTAGAAGTAAGTAGATATGTTTCATACAAAGACTTCCATGTGCAGGCCTAAAAAGTTTCTTACAGCTACCCTTATCTTATTATGTTCTTAAAGTATTTGATGACTTACTTATGCCCAAAATTAAGATCAATCCAATGGTGAAGTCTGCGAGACACTCTCTCACTCTCCAGCATACTGCGGTGAAGACTCAAGAAGTTCCCTGTATCTGAACACCACTCAGGTACTTCTAGATCACCCATGTCTTCATGCATACTCTGTCAATAACATAATAACTATACTATGAACTAAGTAACAATTAATTTCCTAAAGAGCTCTCAGATACTAATCCATAAATCAGATATTAATCCATGAATCTTATACTCTTAACTAACCCATACATTGGAAGTCTCTAACTGATCATCTACTAATCCAAGCTTATTTAAGTTTTCCTTCAGATTAATCTTGACTATTTTTATTTCTTACTCAAGTGAACACTGTGACAGAAACAACATCCTCTCTTATCCTTATCTTTTTAGACATTCTTGTTTTTATACCACAATTTCAAATCTCTAAATTTCACTCACCATAATTTTTTTTCTATACAACAATCCAGTCCACCAACACACAGACATCAAGTTTGACAAGTATGCACACACCTTGAAAATTGAAGAATCAGTATAGAATTCTGGAATGCATTCATCTGGTGTCCATTCATACAGGCGGCTTACAGTTGATGGGTAATGTTCTGGCACCCACTGCTGGCGTACATACTTAGTCAAGACTTCCTTAGGAGTTACTCGAGCCTTGTACACGTAGTATGTTATTTCACTGAATACCTCTGTTACATGGTGAGCTGCCTGGAAAACAAATTTATGTTCAAATCTTAGGAAAAGTTCAAGGAAAGTCAAGAGAAATGCACCAAGCTGACACTCCCCAAGAAGAAGCAGTATAGATAACACAGGTATGCACAAATACATATGACAAATATTGTAGCATATCTCAAGAAATTTGGCATTTTCCAGCGAGTATTAGTAGATTCCAACACACACACACACACACACACATATATATATATATATATATATATATATATATATATATATATATATATATATACAGTGGCACCTTGACTTATGAGTTTAATTCATTCTGTGACAGGGCTTGTAACTCAATTTGCTTCTATATCAAATAAACTTTCCCCATTCAAATTAATTGAAATGCCATTAATTCATTCTAGCCCCCAAAAATACCCCTGTTTTTTTGTTATGTGTTTTTAAATACAGTAAACTGTTGATATAACAAACCTCTGTTTACCAAATTTCTGGTATAATGACCCTTTTAAGGCTATGGAACACTCATTTTATGAAACTGTTTGCAAATTACGGCATATTTCAAAATCATCAAATGCTTGCTTTATTTTATGAACATCCTAGGTCTTAAAATGCAGGAGAATTAGCTGACACACAGTTAACTACATGTTTGAGAGATGAATTATAGCTGTGACAACCAGTGAGTGACCTTGACATCGGCTGATAACGTCTCATTTGCTCTCTCTCTCTCTCTCTGTTAAATCATCTGAGAGGGAAAGGGAGAAAGAGAGCATTGCATCATTGGCCATCATCAAGGTCATTAGCTGAGACACACACAACCACAATTCTCTCTCTCTCTCTCTGTGTGTGTGTGTGTGTGTGTGTGTGTGTGTGTGTGTGTGTGTGTGTGTGTGTGTGTGTGTGTGTGTGTGTGTGTGTGTGTGTGCGTGCGTGTGTGATTCACCTACGGTCATCTGCTGGTCACCCAGCCAGCCGTTACCCAATGGAAAGAGCTCAGAGCTCATAGTGACCGATCTCTGGGTAGGACTGAGACCTCTTACACACCACACACCATGACAGCAAGGTCACAACCCCTCGGGTTACATCCTGTACCTACTTGCTGCTAGGTGAACAGGGGCTACACATTAAGATTCTCGCCCATTTGCCTCGCCGCTCCAGGGATTCGAAGCTGGGCCTTCTTGGTTGTGAGCTGAGTGTGCTAACCACTACACTATGTGGTGTGTGTGTGTGTGTGTGTGCTAATTTATCTGGAAGAGAGAGAGAGAGAGAGAGAGAGAGAGAGAGAGAGAGAGAGAGAGAGAGAGAGAGAGAGAGAGAGAGAGAGAGAGAGAGAGAGAGAGAGAGAGAGAGAGAGAGAGAGAGAGAGAGGGGGGGGGAAGTGTCGAATCATTGGCTGTTGTCAGGGCCACTAACTGGATGTCACAACCACAATTCATATCTCTCTCTCTCTCTCTCCCCCCCCATATGTGTCCTTTATATCAAGGGTTTACTGAAAGAAAATGTATTTATAAATAATAAATGTATAAAAACAGGTGAAGTGAACAATTGAGACAAGAAATGCTGGGCAGATGTTGTGGCACTCACTGTGCCAACTAACGGCAGTGTAGCTGAAGCTTGCTCTCAGATTTAGGCTTGAAACTCAAAGCAAAAAACTGTTCAAGCGACAGCTTTTATCTCAAAAACTCATAAGTCGGGGCACTTATAATACAAGGTACCACTATATATATATATATATATATATATATATATATATATATATATATATATATATATATATATATATATATATATATATATATATATATATATATATATATATATATATATATATATATATATATATATATATATATATATATATATATAGTACACTCGAGTTCTGCGCTTGCTTTCTTCTGAAGGCATAGTGCTAAACTCAAGGATCACAAAACTTGGAGTATTGAAAACACTGAAAAAAAATGCCCCAGAACTGCATGTTTGTGTTTTGTCCTCACATCCAACATGAAGCAGTGCTGTGATAGTGCAGTGCCACAGCATCTAAAACAGGGTGAGTGTGTCTTTTATCCCCACATCTAGTGTGATGCAGCATTTAAATAAGTTTCTTCAATCTGGCACAAGAATGTACCTACTTACTGTTTGCTTAGACTGACCATGAGTGGCAGCCATCTGGTATGTTTGATCTAGCTGCTGGTCCCCTTTGTTCAGCCGAAATTTTGTTTTAGTGAGATCTCTCCAGCCTGATGTTCTAGAGGAAAAGTCTGTCACCCAAGGCACAATGGGATGGTGGTTGGGTACATTGAACCTCCTCCCAGCAAAGAAATTTAAGCAAAGTAGATAGTCCAAAGTGGTAATCTGGTGCCCCACCTGAAAAAGAAATAAATAAGTAAATAAATAAATAAATAAATAAATAAATAAATAAATAAATAAAAATAAATAAATGAAATAAAATAAAAATTATATACTTTCAAAAGTCTCAGAGAAATCATCAAGTGTCAACATGACTTTCATGTGATGTTGAAGCAGAAATGTGAATAAATTGTGCCTACAGAATACAATTCTGCAGGCAGCTGACTTAGTCCAGATTGCAAAAATCAATTGCCATATAAAAGGATGGTAAAAATACTGAGAATAAGAGTGAAATGTGGTGGGTGAAAATATAAGAGGTAAGGTGGTGATGAGGAGGATGGATGGAATGAAAAGCTATATTAGTGAGAGTGATATGAGGAAGACAAATATTCAATGAATGACAAGAGACAAGATAGAAAATATTAAAGTAAATTTATTTCAATATAAGGTCACTACTATGCATGCTATAACAATGCTTACCCATAGCTGTGTAAGGTGGACTAGGGAACACTGAAGCATTGCTTCCAATTGCTCACCACCTCCCTCTACCTTAAAACAGAGAAGTATCTCATGATTTTAACATTCCATTACATCAATAAGATAAAAAAAATAATATAAAGGCATGGAAAAGAAACTACACAGTAATCTCACAACTGCTGAGTTCACATTTGACAAATCTAACAACACTACTAGACTTATGCCTATATTCACATTACAGGGAAGCTTCTGATCATATTTTTAAAAATCTCAGCTGCATGATGGAAATTACAGTGAATCTCCCAATGTCTGCATAATCAATTATTATAGTAAATGTAGAACACAAGAAATTTGCCAATAAAATATTGAGTCAAATGTAATTGTACAGAAGAAAACAATAAGGGCTGTCATCCACTAACAATGAATAACTTACTTGTTTTAGTATGTTATAAACATCATCACTTGATAGGAGTTGATGATAGTCATGTAATCTTCCACCTGAACAAGTTCCAGGTATGTTCTTGGAACTGTCTACTGGGGGATGGTCCAAGTCTGGTGCACCCTGGGGATTGACAGCTTCTTCATTCAACCATGCTTCCTCATTATTTACATCTTTGGTCTGGGAAGGATGAGATTCTGGTTCAACAAGGCTGTCAGGGATGCAGGGCAGCAGACTGAGGTAGAGTGCATCATCAACAAACAGATGACTGAGTGTGACATCACCCAGATGAAGGCCACGGTCATGGGTATCACGAGCAGCCTCCAGTAGCTGATACAGCACAAAGAGAGGTCGCACCTCAGACCCACTTAGCTTGGCTGGGCTGTGAACAAGATAACACTTTTAGGATCAACTCCTTTTATTTTCTAATAGGTATTAAAAAAACATCTTCCAGTTTCCAAAGATAAGCCAAAGTCCAGCAATGGTGCTAACATTCTACTGACTCACCTGAAAGATACACAGTGTTGCATGTTGTGACCCACATTCTCCAACACAACAAACATGTGGTGCTTGCCTTCCAGGGCACAAATGGCTGGTAAGATGTTGGAATGAGGTCTGCATGATGGACCATTCAGAGTGGCTGACTGTAGATCACTGTTCTCTCTAATGAGTATAAAAGAGTAGTTTAAGTTACTTCCATTTGAAATAAACTTGCTCTTATATTACAAAATAGGTATTGCGAAGTTCACTCACACTTAGAATTAACAACACTTGTCAATAAATCATTAATTATATAAGAGCTTAAGAATTTATTACTAACTGTAGTGGTATCAGAATGCAGCCATAAAGTCGGTGTACTGCCTCTCTTAGCACACTGCTCATGCTGTCAGTTCCCACTTGTGTTCCGCCCTTGCCCTGCACAGCAATGCCATGCTCTGCAACCAATAATAAACATTAATATAACAAGAAATATTATAATCTTAAACACTAGCTATAAGTATAGATCAAGATCTCTAACTCTCACTAGGATCAGATGAATCTATCACTTTTTCTTTCTATAACAGTCTTTCCCGACCACATGGGATACAGATTTTGTTTGAATACTCACCTGAGTATTTTTTGAAAGCATCCTTCCATAAATTTTTGTTATTGGATGTAGCCACATAATGAAGCAGCTGAGAAAAAGATACATCTGCTAAAAGACCTAGAGACTGGCTACAGTTCCTAGCCAGTGGATATACATCACATCCTTTTTTTGGTATAACCTGAAAAGCAAAAATTCTCACTAGTTATGGTTGTATAAAAAGAAATACTGAATTTGTTATGTTTCATGAACACAGTATTTACCATCACTCACCTGTATAAATACTCTTTGCCAGGGATGTTCTAATTGATGGCCAAGCTGCAGAGCTGATTGTACTTCTGCTGCAGATAATGATTCATGCTCTGGAGGCCATGAGTACACCCCGTCCTTTACAATTTCCCTGCACGCAGAATTTTTAAAACCTACAATAACTTCCATACTAGTAATCATTGTATAAATTTAATGTAGTACCTTACAGGAAACTTTAGGTCAGGTATACGAGAAAATTTGCTTTACATAATGTAGGGAACTAACCTCATCCATGGGGAACAAATGAAGGCCTCAACCAAGTCTGGCAAGGGTCCTGCGCAGCAGTAGAAGGGAGACAGGCCAAGACACTGACTTACCACTTCCACCATCTTAACACTCTTCCCCTTAAGTTAAAAGTTCTGAAAAGATAATTCATAAACCACTTGGAATTTAAAATAATACTACACAAACACTGACAGGTCGCTGCCAATGTGCAATATAAATATACTAATGTAAGTTGCATCAAACACACTGGGAAGACAGGTGTTCAGTTTGTCCTCTGATCATACTATAATGTAAGAAACTAAAACCTTAATGTGGGGATGGGCTACAGCAACTCTAGGTTGGAAAACTCTAATGCAGAGGGAAGGAAGCTGGCCACCACTGCTCTTGCCAGCCACAGTGATGCAAATTTTGAGTCTGACCTGTGTCAGCATGTTTGGCTGATGTGCAATCCTCACTTGTGACCTGCACCTATGAAATCATCCTTGCTTATATCATTATAAAACTTTTGTTTATAAATTACATTTAGATATGAAGGCCAAACTTTAACACCCAAATAACATAGTGTGTGTGTGTGTGTGTGTGTGTGTGTGTGTGTGTGTGTGTGTGTGTGAACACCAACTTGGGAAGATATGAAGAATGCATATTCCAAAATACAGGTGTAATGAAATCATATAAACAGTGTGTTCATCAGCTGTGTGTGCAAACAATGGTTCAACACTGTTACTGAATGACTTACTGCACTGTAATGGTAATCTAAGGTTAGTATTGACATTTAATGGGAAAGTGATTTAGTGAGGAATAAAAAAGATATGTAGGTGATATCAACAGTGACATTCATAAGCTGTGTATGAGTAAACAATGGATCAGCAAGTTGGTGTGTTTTTTTTAATGATTATTACATTAATGAACTGGATTTTATTCATTAATCTTTAGACATTTTTATAAACTCCTATGTATTTGTTACTTTCAATTATGTTCATAGAAAAAAAAAGGAGTATTACAGCTAGTCTGGAAATACTTTATTTTAATTTCTGGCTGCTCTTAATTTTTGGCTGTTTGGCAATTGTTGGGCACCAGCTTATGGATTTTGTTTAGCAGTTCAGGTACAATGTAACTGAATACAGGTGAGACGTTTGTGGCAAATCTGACCATTCTGGGCCACGTCCAATATTTCATTTGTGTGCTATAGCTCAGTAATGTCTAGCATACTTATCCAAAACACACAGAAATGTAACATGATTAATATTTTCATTCTGAAATTAAAAAGACCGAGTTTTCTGATAATTTGCCATCCTGTGACAAATGATGACTGCACCATATTGAGATAAACACTAACTCCAAATCTTGTGTCTCTGCTGATGTTTAGATTGTGGTATCGGCCGAGAAATAGTGCAGGTCCCAACATAAGGCAAGATATTTACAAAAAAATAAGTGTAGAGCAGCAAGTCTGTCAAGGCCAGCTGACACATTTGCCACCCGAGCAGCCAAGCAGAACTCAACACCACAGGGAAATGTATCATAACACCTACCTATTCCTGTGTACGTAGGCCCTGTAGTCTTAATGGAGAGTAAGCACGTGTTCAGTGATATGTAAGCCCACGGAAGGCTGTGTGGCGGGAGGGGCAGCGGCAGGCAGAGGTCTATCTCGTGACACTCGCCGCCATCATCGCGGAGGTAAACAAAACTGTGCTGTCAGTCACGCCCCTCATATCCCTCACACCCCTCCCTCACATCACACACCTGTACATACACATGCACACACTCGTATGGATTAGTTTTTATTGATCATTATTATTTCTACCGCATGTGTAAATGATGATGAATTTTCGTTTTATGTTTTATATTTTTTTTCTAGGAACAGTCACGCTCATGTGTGGTTTTGCAAATATCAGTTTGTGAAAAAAAAAAATCTATATGGAAAGCACAATATTCTTACATATGCGTACAGAAAAAAAAACTACGCCTGTATCTCTCTCTCTCTCTCTCTCTCTCTCTCTCTCTCTCAGACGCGATGCATTGTGCGGTTATTTTATGCTTCTTATGCATTATAAACATCTGTTCGAAATTATATTGCCAAATTAGTATTGTTCTCTTGTCTATGGAATACGTTAGGATTAAACAAGAAAACAAGGAACCCGAGGAGAATGTGGGTCCTGCTTGGGTCCCGTTGTGACAGCCTGGCAGCACAGTGGGATGCTATGATGGACAGTTAATGTATACGCAGGGGAAGGTCCCGTTCCCACATTGGTGAATTTAAATGGCGAACGTGTTGCGACTCCGCTGCGACTCTTTCTTAACGGGTCCGTAGCGGTGTCGCAACGAGATCGCAGATGTGTCGCAACGGATTCGCAGCAGTTGCCAGAGTGGGCTGAGTCGTTTGCCAAGCGAAGATGAATGTTTTGGACTGTTTAAAATCAAAACAGCGGAGTGGTCACTTTGTCGCAGCACTCGCCGCGTTATCACTTGTCGCAACTGATTCGCAGCGGTGTCGCAGCATGTTCGCAGCTCAGTCGCAACAGATTCGCCATGGTAGCAACCTCTGCTACATGTCCTGCACACCTTCGTGCTAGGGTCAGGTGACAGTGAAATGACACTTCCCTGCAAGAATGATTGTACCAGGGTGACTCTCATACGTACAAAAAAAAAAAAAAAAAAAAAAAAAAAAACATGCCCCAACACACACACACACACACACACACATGTTGAAGAAGAAGCAGACATTGCAGAGGTTTTGAATGACTACTTTCAAAGTGTCTTCACTGAAGAGGGAACATTTTGTAGACCGGTGATGGCAGATGTGAGAGTAGAAGGATTGAGTAAGACTGAGGTAACAGTGTAAGAGGTAAGAATAAAGATGGAAGACTTGGATGTGAGGAAGGCACATGGACGTGATGGAGTATCTAATTCGGTGCTGAAGGAATCCAGAGATCAACGTGCACACAAGGTTTACAAACTCATAATAACTTCATTAAGGGAAGGAGTGGTGCCCAAAGATTGGAAAAAAAGCAGAAAAAGTCCCCATATATAAGAATGGAAGCAAAAAAGAACCAGCTAATTATAGACTGGTGTCTCTAATAAGTGTAGTGACAAAAATGTGAGAAAGAATAGTGAAGCAAAGATGGAGTGAATATCTAGTAGAGATATTAACAGACAGGCAATTTGGATGTAGGAAAGGAAGGTCGTGTATGACAAATTTAATGTGCTACTTCAGAGTCATAGACAGTACAAAAAAGAGAGGGATGGGCAGATTGTGTTTATTTGGACTTAAAGAAAGCATTTGATAAGGTGCCCCACAAGAGACTGCTGTAGAAATTAGAAATGTTAGATGGGCTGAAAGGAGCGCTTCTACATTGGATCAGTGACTTCTTGAGAGGAAGGGAAATGAGAACAGTGGTCAAAGACAGGAAGTCATCATGGAGAAAGGTAATTAGTGGTTTCTTGCAGGGGTCGATGCTAGCACCAGTTATGTTTGCTATCTATGTGAACAGTATGATGGAAAGGGTGAATAGCTACATGACTCTGTTTGCTGATCATACAAAATTGATGAGAAAAGTGGAGAGGGTAGAAGATTGTGAAACTCTATAGGAAGATCTGAATGTAATTTAGGATTAGAGGGGCACTTAAAAAATGGAGTTTTAACATAAAAAAAAAAAATGTGGAGTGTTGAAGTTTGGGCATAGATGTGTGAGGCCAGTCTTCAGTTATAAATTGGGTAATGAGGAAATAAAAGTGAAGAGTGAAGAGAAAGACCTTGGAAGTACTGTTACTGATAAGCTGTCCCCAGAGGTACATGTAAGATAGAAGACAGGGGAAACATATAATCAGGTGAGGAACATAAGAGCAGCATTCAACTATCTGGATGAAGAGATGATTAAGAATTTGATTGTGACAATGACAAGACCTTGTTTGGAATATGCGGCAGTGATATGGTCTCCCAGCACTAAAAGGGACATAAATAAATTAGAGAGAATACAAAGTTGCCTTTGACTTTATCAGACTTACTGAACGAAGAGAGACTAAAGAAACTAAACCTGCCCACCTTGATACAGAGAAGAGAGAGAGGTGACCTGATTGCCTTATATCTGATTTTGTTGAGCTATGAAAAGTTGGACCAGAGTTACTTGGTGGTAAGAGACTTTAGAAATGCAAGAGGGCATGAGAAGAAGATGAAGAAGGGTCTATGTAGAAGGGATATTAAGAAGAACAGTTTCCTGCAAAGGACTGCAGGAATCTGGAATGAGCTGCAAAAAGTAGTAAATGATTTTAAGGAAAAACTGGATGAGAGTAGATATTGAGAAAGGACAGCACGAGCTTAGAGTCCTCCTCTCGTAAACCACAACTAGGTAAATACAATTAAGTAAATACACATGTATGCAGTAATAATAATAATGACGACAATAATAATAATAACTATTATTATTATTATTATTATTATTATTATTATTATTATTATTATTATTATTATTATTATTATTATAACAATAATAATAATATATTTATTTCACCATCAAGCATATCTTACACCAGGGGGTTTTCAACCTTTTGCAAGCTGGGTCCATCAAAAGCTGGTCCAATGAAGTTATGACCCCTTCCTCCTCCCAGCACCATCCACTTAGCCCCCTCCTCAACTATGCTACCATAGATAGATAGATAGATAGATAGATAAATAGATAGATAGTTATCCTTTGGCTGTGCTATTATTGTATTGGCCCACACTATTATTATTGTTATTGTCATTATTATTATTTTTTTTTCTTCCCATCCTGTGCTTGCACCCCTCTGGGAGAGTGTCCGTGCCCCCACCCCCTCGGTTGAAAGCCAGTGTCTTACAGTATGGAACAGAAAAAAAAAAAAAACATAGGAAGTATATATTTATGAATTTATGAACTACACTACATACTACTGTAATGTAAACCTTGTTATAAGTCATAGAGCAGCCTCAACCAGTGCCGGTGGATGTGACACCCTCATTTGCACAGCTGTTCCTTATGGATGTAATGATGAGTTATCTTGTTTGTCCACCTCACCCATCATACTGAATGCAGCATGTCTGCATGTGCTTCCAAGACATCACTGGTCATGACAAGAGAAGGTCAAGGATGAACTGGTCCATCTTGGCAGCCTGAGTAGATGTAACCATAGGTAGGGAGGGATATGTAGGAACAAACATCCTTTGCTAAACAACAGGCAAGTCTCCTAGAATTCTTGTTTGCTCTGAATCACCTAAGATCCCACTCTAGGCTATCTAGGCACTAAAACAGTGTTAATACCTCATCCTGTCCTTACCTCTGCTACTGTTGGTTATCAGTCTTCACTCTATGTAGTTGTATTTTCTGTTTGTAGATGCTTAAATATATTTATAAAATCTATGAGTACCAGGTCAAATCTAATTTTTAGCCCAAGTGCAAGTATACTGTACATGAAATTGTTTACCAAGGTGCAAGTGTAAGTGTGTAGATACATGCACATGTACTGAAGCCTGCCACATACTTTGCTATGCAGGATCAAGACATATTGACTTAGTTGCCAACAAGATCACTAGCAGGACTGCCATATAACAAGATCACAGTTTCGGGGCTTATGTCCCATTAAGTAATCAAGAGATAGTGAAATACAGTAGGTCATGAAACCCAAATTATTTCCACTCATTGTGTGACTTTTTTTTTTTTTTTCATGCCTGAGAAGTGAACCATTGGATTGCTGCTAGATGAACAGCATGTGTAATCAAAGCATCATAACAGATACCTAATTCATGGATTTTGTTATTTATAAGATTTGTATTATGATTTTGCATGTTTTGTAATAATATTTTTTGAGCTGCATTGTTACACATTTTGAAATACCAAGAAACTGATCTGTAACCAACTATGAGATAGATTAGGTAAATATCTTTAGGGGGAGTAGCAGTGAATAGAATCACTGACAAGGTACTATACAAGGCACAAACAGCTGAGCCAGGATGATTATTACAGCTCAAGGTGATATTTGTCAGCCTTGATTGTTCTGTCACTAGATGGCTTTCTTTCTCTTGTTACATCAGTTTGTGGTATTTGATATTCCCTTTAATGGTGAGGTATCTGAGACAATACATTTTCATTAAAAGCAAAAAATACTGAGAAGGTAATTTCCAATCCCTTTTATCAAATTCAATGGCATTATTCTTCTAACCTAGCCAGAGAGTGTGCCATCAGTAGTCATTCACAGCAATTATGATCTTTTGAGTGACTGCAAGGAATTAGAGCATTGACATTACATGACAGGACACACCAAAAAAGAAAATATGTGCAATTGATATTTGTTTATTTCTACATGATAATTTGTATGGTTTTCATTCATTTCATTCATAAGTAGAGAGAAACAAACTCAACATTTATTATCTTCTCCACATTTCACTTCTTTACAGAAAACTTATGTACACTTTTTTTTTTACTGTACTTGTAGGTACACAAATATTACCATGTAATTTAAAGCACTCGGACTGACAGTCTAAAATTCTTGTACGACAATCATACATCAATATTTACAGTCAACAGTAAGAAAGTTATAAAAATATCACACCTTATATACTAAGATATGTTTAGCTCAGTGTGTGTGCACCTCCAGGTTACAGCTCTTTTCGACTGAGAAAATAAATAACATGAATATAAAAATAATGGAGGATATGGCACTCAATTTGGAAACTGCTCAAATATTACATAGTCAAGGAAAGCAAAGAGTTTACTGTCCCATACCAGACATAATAACAAATAATGCTTAAATATTAACATCTTACATTATATATATAAAACTTTATCTTAGAGACTAATTTGAATAGAAAAGTGGATTACAAAAAATAGCACATTTATGAAGTTTCTGTATTACTGAAACAAGATTTAAGATTTTGAGTTATAGGTTTGAAACTTTCATTAAAAGTTGGCATCATAAATAACACTTCACAACTAAAAACATTATTACATTTATGATGCACAAGGGTGATACATACTGAAGCAAGTGTATTGCTCTCTCTCTCTCTCTCTCTCATATATATATATATATATATATATATATATATATATATATATATATATATATATATATATATATATATATATATATATATATATATATATATATATACTGCTATAAAATGTATGTACTTAGGTGTTATATATGAAGCCTACCTTTAAAGCATATGATGAGGACTCCATAACTTTACAAAATTTGAGTACCATACTCACAACTCATTTAATTTATACTGGTGAGCAATGAATTCACAGTGTATTTACACTGTGAAATAATGAATTTTGTGATATTAAAAAAAAAAAAAAAAAAAAAAAACAGAAGACACACTGAAATAATACCTCATTTGTGACCAATGTTTAATGTTGCTCACTAAAAATGATAAATGAATAATGTAATTTTCAATCTTCAAAATAGTGATGCAAAAAAAAAAAAAAAAAAAAAAAAAAAAAATGTTACATTAAACGAATTTTCAAAATGTTAACATACTTGCTACACTATGATAGTACAATACCTACATGAACTGTATTGATTATCTGTTGACATCATTCAAATCACCTGTTGTGCATTCATATAAACAATTGTATTAGTCCTTGGTGCATACATATCACAGAAGCTTTAATTCATGTGTAACATACAATAACAAAAAAAAGGGGGGGGGGGATCTGCACATTGTTTTAAATAAAATGGAGAAATTTTACTCCAAATTTATGCATGAAGTACATAAATTAATACATGTACATGGATCCGCACATCACACACATACCTGAAATCATAAAACACAGGCAGAACTATGGATGCTCCAATGTTCACGCTGAAAGGAAGAAAATAAAAATTACCACACATCAAGGAAGGTAAAGCTTCATATGTTTATGTGCAGGGTGCTTGCACTGTTAAATAGCACTATAAATCCAATGCAAATCAAACTGTTGCCCATACTGAACTATGTATAAATCAAAGCAAATAACTGAACCTGACAGACAGATAAGAAGGAAAAGACAAATTTGCTAATAAATTGAAGGAGCTTGTTTTGAGTGTGCAGGTGAACATTATTTGTTTCTGTCAATGTGACCACGGGTAATACGACTTGTGTCAAACATTTAGAACACTGGCACATCCACTCCCTTCTGCAGTGTAACTATTCATGTTAACCTTCATTTTAAAAGACTTACCTTCATCTTAAAAACTTAGGTGCAGTTATTTATAATGAATAGATTACAGTAAATAATGTTGACTGGATATTTTGAAAAGTAAAATTTCATGGTAGTTATCCTTACCTGGCATTGTTCTGAGCAGTACCAAGCTTTCTTGCATCCAGAGCATATGAACCGAGCTTGTTGAGGACAGTGGAAACACAACTTCTCTCCACTTCTTACACTTGAACTATTAGCACGTTGCATGCTGGAGGTTGCTTGACTGTGGAGTCTTGCTTGAGTTAAGTGCTGAAGACTTGGGCCAGAATGCATGTTGGTTGAGAAGTGATTCTGGTGGCTGGGCATAACATTATGTGGGGGTTGGTTTTGATTTGAAAAATGCATTGTGTATGAGGTTGTTGGTGTATGTGCTTCTGGAATAGATTCTCGAACTAGAACTCTAGGTGCAAAGGTTTGTGGTTGCATAGGCTTTTCTACATTTGCTGTAGATGCCTGTAACCGATCCATGGCACTGACTCCATTGTCACAAGGTTGAGCAAATTTTTCTCTGATCTTCTCAAAGAATGAAAAGTTTGTTCGATAAAAGTTTTCATTTTGCAACTGTTCTAGGTGGGTTCGAGTGGCAGGAGGTAGAACTGAGGGCCTGAAGGGACGAATTGATGCAGGCATAGTTGGTGGTATAGGAAAAATAGTAGCTTTGTCCGGTCCAAGGCTTCTCATTACTGATGATCCAGGAGGTAAATGTGCAAACTGGTGTTGCATTCCCATGGGCACAGTCTGCTGATATCCTCGATTTCTTTCTGTAGAGTTAGCATCAGTATTTCTTCTTCCTCTTGGATTTGTCAAAGGATATTGTGTAGGGCTGTACTGAGGCTGATTAAATGAATGTGCTGTATTGGGATTTTTAAGTTCTGTTGGTGCAGCAGAAGAATGAAGAGAACCAGCGAGGTTTTTGCGTGTGCCACTATACAAAGGGTGGTGATGCATCGCTGAATGAATATCCATGTTATCTGAATGCCTTCTGACTAAGGTAGTTGCTGGCTTGAGTGGAGGAGGTTGCTTGCAGGCAGATGATGCATGGTCTGGAAGATCAGATGTGGAAAGGGCATGTCGTTTAATTTCCCCTGGATATTGGTGGGCCTTACTAATCCTCTTAAGATCCTCATGACCTGCAAGGCTGTGGAAAGGCACTGCTCCATGACTAGATGACTCAACATTTTTGGAGCCACTTTCTTGGTGAACTCCCTGTACAGCATTGAGGAGAAGAGGCATTTCTGTTGTTTGATGATGTTGGTCTTCAATCAGGTTTAAAAATGTCCGAGGCTGAGGTTCATGAAGGGACTGTTTTGGTCCAACTGATACAGGCATCAGCTCTACCTCAGAATTGGATATTCCAAATACAGAGCGTAACTTGGTTGGACTCATGTTTGTTAGAGATGTCTTTTTTAATGGTACAGTTGCTACTGGATCAATTTTTGAAGTGCTTGGGCTTATTCTAGGTACTGGAGAGTTTGTTTTTCCCCCAGTTGGGCTAATTATAGGAACTGCTGTACTTGTGAGAGGAATCTGAGGAAATCTGGGAACCGGCACTACAGGGCTAATAACAGACTGTACAGTTGTTATCTTTGGTTGGGCAGTGGTAACAGCTGGATTACTATAAGATATGTGAAGGTCCTCTGCTGATGATGGATTTGTTGGTGTATTGAACATATTCCCTTGAGATGAACTGGGGCTCATTTGAGTTGTACCAGGATTTATAACAGTTACTTCTGAGTCATTTCTTATTAATCCTAGGCCATTTCTTGAAGAACTGGGGCTGACCATTGGTATCCCAGGACTAATTACTGGTGCTGCAGGACTGACTACTAGTGGCCCAGGACTAACCAAAGGTGCCCCAGGACTAATCCTTGATATCCCAGAATGTATCCTTGGAAGTCCTGGACTCATTCTTAGTACCCCAGGGCTACTTCGTGGAACTCCAGGACTACTTGTTATTCCAGGACTGCTACTTGGTATTGCAGGACTAACTGAAGCTCCAGGACTTACAATGATGCTTCCACTATTAGATTTTGGTATTCCAGGACTTGCTCTTGTAATAGGAGGACTAGGTCTTGGTATCCCTGGACTAGTCCTTGGTATTCCTGGACTTGACACTCCTGGACTTGCCCTTGGATGTCCTCTAGGTTGGGAAGTGGTTAGGTTAGGTGAGACTAATATACTACTTGATAAGCCAGGACTAACAGCTGGGATGGCAGGACTTACTCGTGATGCATGACTAGTGTCAGGTACAGCAGAACCCTTTAAAGAAGTCATAGAAATCTCCAAATTGGACTGAACCTGAGCTGGATTGGTAAGTGTGGGTGAAGAGCTTTGGTGTGAAAGAGAGATGATTTTTTGTGAAGCTGAAGTATTAGAGGAGGTAGTATCTAGACCAACGCTGTCTTCTCTTGGCAAAAGGTCACTGCGTATACTAATTTTCGACTTTTTACTCTCATGGTAGTAACATTCCTCCTCATCATCAATTTTTAACTTGACATCACTACTTTCATGGTCCTTTCTCTTTTCCAAATTTCTTTCATTATTATGTGAATTTTCATCTACTGTCTCAGACTCCACTTTAGTTTCACTGTTCTGTTCACCTGCATCTTCCTTCTTTTCTTCTTTTTCAGTCAGCATCAACTCTTGTACTTTTCGCAATTTTTCAACTTCCTGTCGTGTTTTCATTAGTTCTTTATACAGTACAGAAAGAAGCAACCTTGGCTGCACTTCAGCATCCTCCTCACTTTTGCCATCACCTTTGTAACAAATTTCTTCTTTTAAAACTTTCATATCAATATCACCTGATTCACTCCGTATGCAGTCAATAACATCACTTTGCAGATCTTTAGGAACTTTCACATTTTTATCATCATTGATTTTTTCCAATGAAGTTTCCTTATCACTGTCATTTTCTGTAATGTTTGGACTACTTTCTGCCACCACAATCTTTTTATTAGAATCCACCTTACAGCCAACATTTTCTGCACCTTCTTGTTTATTTGCTGAAGTTGATATTATATTTTCAGTACAGACTGGATCAATTACATCTTTCTCTGAATTAAGTGATGCTGCTATCGACCTTGGGGAATATGAAAAGATATGCCTCTCAGTTGATTCTGAAAAACACTTATTTAGTAACAGAGGTGGTGTATTGTCAGGGCACTGAGATTTTAGACTTTTAATATCTACAGATGATGTGCTTTCTGATGATGACTGGCCAGTGGTGGAGCCTGGTGTTTCCATTTCTTTACTCTTTGATTCATCTGCCATGTTTATTTCAGTTTTTGTAGGGGTGCTTTGTATCACACTTTCTTTTTCCTTTGTTTGCTCTGTGGATGAGTTGTTGGAGTCACTTTTCATCATCTCCTGGAATGCTCGCCTGAGGAGTGCTTGCTTATGAGAAAACCGCTGAGGACTGTGAGGATCAGCTGAGTATCCAGAGTGCTGGCTGTTTGGACTTGATCCTTGCCAAGCAGACCAATCTGAAATACAGCAAGTTGATATCACTTAGTGATGTGTCTGAGTATCTCTACCTGTCTTACAATTTTGCTGACAATGAAGCTGAATTACCAGATAAATATATCATAATTCAGTATGAAATGGTTGAGACCCTATACTGAAAAAACAGCAAGCTTTACAAAATTTTGACTATCAAAAGTCATTAGCAAAAAATGACTGCAGAATAGCCAAGGAATACCCATGCCTTCAGAACTATGACCTGAGCAACTATCAGCTTTTCACACTTGTAAAGAAAGGAAGAAAAAAGAAAAAAAAGAAAAAAGAAAACAGCAAATTGATTTTTTCCCAATGTTATAATGAACAAAGCAACACCAAACAAATAAAGATCATACGTATATTATAATATGTGAAAATCACATAATCACATTCCTGTTCCATTATACTGACCTGAATTCCTTGATGAACATGTATCAGGCTTGGGTGAATGTAGTTTGTCCACTTGGTGATCTGTCATGCCACCTGAGTCCTGTGATGTTGAGATTACAGAAGACTTTGCATGGGGACCAGTAGCTGGAGTTTTGTCAGGATGAAGGCCAGGCTCCTGGTACTTTGCTGAGCCATAGAAGCAGATGGGCGGAGAAGTAGTAATATTGTACTGAGTATCAATATTACCAGAGGTTACACTATCATAATAGTTCACAGCATTGACACTGACAGTATCATATAATGCTTCAAGACTATTATCCTTTACCCCATACAGTGTTGCTTTTGTAGAAGATGTACTACTGTACAGAGTTGCTTTATCTGCCTCAGCATGTTCAAGACTTGTACTACTTTTTTCCAGAGGTGGTGGAACTCTTCCATGCCCAGATCTATATGGAGTTGGTTCACAGGTGTATAAAGCACCCTGAACAATCATGCTAGGTACAGATGTAGCACTACAGAGAGTTGGCGGGGCTGAACATGGTGGTGTGATGGGAGTGCCCAAGGAAGGCCGTCGCTTGGGGAGGGCTGTGACTTTGGATGAAGGTATAAGGGGAGGTACTGCTGTCTGAAGATGTCTTTTAAATCCTATGCTGCTACTGCTTCCACTGAACCTGAAAGAATATAATATAGTTCATTATGTTTCATAGAGAAGCAAGTTACTCGTACATTTGTATGCTGCAAGTCAGGTGCTTGTGTGAATGTAAGGATGGTATAATGAAGAGGAAACAATGAGTAAGCTGAGAGTTGTAGCACAACCATTAGTAAACCAGGATATGCAAGGGCAGGGATAAAAAAAGAATTTTGTCATGGCCATCAAATATTGATAGATGACTGAAATATGTTTACAAAGGAAGCTGAGATGTATGTCATGGACAATCAGTAGAATAATCAGAGTGAAATACACAGATGCGAGTGACTTTGTACTCCAGTTGAAATTGTGGTAGTTATGGAAGATGTTAGGATGTACGGCATGCAGGTATTTGTGATGAAAAAAAAAATCCATAATAGTAATAATAATAATAATAATAATAATAATAATAATAATAATAATAATAATAATAATATACAACTGATATAAACCATAACATTTACATCTAAACTTATGAATAGTTAAAGGGCTTGCAGTTTTAAGATATATCCTTGCATAAACAGCAAATACAAACTCCTGAGCATTTACAATAAAGATGAAGAATATAGATCTTTAGTAAGTTTTTAGCAAGGGAGACAGTAATTACAGAATATAATAAAGCTGATAACTTTCTGGCCATTATGCAGAATGATTATTTAGAAGACATGCACGTGATGGGTGCAGCAGAAAAAAAAGATGACATAAAAGAGATGGGTGGCCTACAAGAGACGACTCCTATCACGGGAGGAGCCACAAGATGCTGAACGATTAACTAGATAATGCTAAGTATAAAACTCATAGAAAGAAGACAATAATGTTAGATAGATGGCAGTACAGAGAGAGAGAGAGAGAGAGAGAGAGAGAGAGAGAGAGAGAGAGAGAGAGAGAGAGATTGTCCTCTGTACTTACGAATTCTTCCTGGCATGTTCTTCCTCTTTGTTGCCGAAAGTGAAGTGGGATGAGGAAGTGGTGGGAGTGGAGGAGACACTCTTGGAGGGTGACTCAAGCTCCTTGCCTGACGAACTGCTTGTGGGTGTGGAAGGTACAGTGCGGGAGGAGAGCAAAGAGCTGTTTTTGATCTTCTGCTCGAGCCAATTGAAGCCCTTGATCTCTTGCGCTAAGCGACGCCCACGTCCTTCCTCGTGCTCTACCTCCCGTCGGAACTGGGCCTCCTGAAGCACGGCGCACCGACTCCCCGGACCTGTGGAGAAGAGCGAGGCTGTTAAAGGCCAGGAGTGGTTGACGTGGAGGGTAGTGTGTGTGTGTGTGTGTGTGTGTAGCAGTAGTAGTAGTAGGAGTAGTAGTAAATGGTGGTAGTAGTAGTAGTAGTAGTAGTAGTAGTAGTAGTAGTAGTAGTAGTAGTAGTAGTAACAATAATAATAATAATAATAATAATAATAATAATAATAATAATAATAATAATAATAACAATAATAATAATAATAATAATGTGTGTGTGTGTGTGTGTGTGTGTGTGTGTGTGTGTGTGTGTGGTAAAAAAAATAAATAAATGCATCATCTGATGTGCTAAGACTAAGAAAATTAATCTCCTATGACTCCCAAACACCTGGAGTTATGCAATGTGTGTAGTGTATCTATCTGCTCGAATCTGCAAACTACTAGTCCTCCCTTATGATTAATTTTAAGTCGAGGTACTCTGCATTCACCTTTGCTAAGTTCTGCCTTTTCCTGCAATTCTCTGATCTGCTGAGAATCAACTAATTGTCAAGCTTGGCAAGAAGAAGGTCAACGGATCATGACATACAAGTGAAGAACACAAAACCTAAAGAGAGTGGTGAAGGTTACTCGACGTGATCACGACTGTGACCCCTGTTGCTTAAGCTTACAGTCTTATTATCATCTGATTATGGGGAGGTCATTATCATCCTTTCTCTTGGATGTTTAGTTTTACCAGTCAATGAGCAGCTTTTCTAGGCAAGTATGCACTTATGTGGTTTCCTGCCAATTACTCATCCTGTACTGGACAGGAAATGTTGGTGCGATGAATACATGCTGCTCCTCTTTGTCACATTACAAATCTCGTGTTTGATGAGATTAAAATGAACCTTCAGAGAGAGAGAGAGAGAGAGAGAGAGAGAGAGAGAGAGAGAGAGAGAGAGAGAGAGAGAGAGAGAGAGAATCTTCGAATAAGACATAAGGCGCCGGAAGCGAGCACACGCATGCAGTATATACAATACTCGGCTATCACTGCAAGCCAAGAATCGGTTCCATTCACAACTGTACATAATGTAGGCCTCGTTTTTCAGTGATGAACAAGCAGTTCCTGAGAAGAGATGTGTTGTGAATGAAAGTTCTCATCGTCGCCCATAGACTAGACTTCATGAGCACCAGACCGCCACTGGGAAGGTGAAGCTGGCGATCACGAGTACAACACGTGATCCATAAGACTGGTGAATTAGTAAACACACACACACACATACACACACACACACACACACACATCATAAAGCTAGCAAGGTAAGGGCAAGCGCCATGACGGGGTGAGGCTAAACATGCAGCTGTGGGGCCCTCATGAAACCCACTTTAACTAATTTCATATGTATACACACACGCGCTCATATACGAGTAATAAACTCATAAGTATGGAATGCACTGGAAAAAGTGGACGACAAAGCAAACGAGCCATTTTGATGCACAGCGTTACCTAGGAAAATTTTACCCCGCTATAATACTACGGATCTTTTATAGATCTATCGACTGATAGTCTGATTGCTTCGCAGTCCATATTCTTGAAAGCTTTGGGCTCTGGTCAGGACTAATTTCAAAGGCCATATAGATGAAAACCCAGGTTTTCATATGTGTTTTTCTTCCTGTTGATGGAGAATTCTTGTTCAACTATCACATGACAACGATGTTGCGGTGCCTGAACTTTTTAAATCAATCAATCAAACAGTCAGTCACTGTTCAACTATCACTAGAATTATGCAATCAATCATCTTTGGAAATCTTGAAATAAGCACCGAAACATTTAAGAATACAGGACATATTCTCCTGGCAGCGATAAAACCATACCAACGCTGGCTGCAATTTCAAGTAACAAAATGGCAACAGAATCACCACACACCTCAAAAAATTAAGAAAACGTTAAGCAAATAATATACAATCCGCGACAGAAAAGGACACCTAGGGACATTACAAAACCGGCAGTACAATTATCACACATCGAAAATTACGCTGACGCTGCACGTACAGACTGAGCAATACCAACACACGAGCCTCGCAACACTGGAGTACTGAAGCTGATGACGGAGACAGAAACTTCATTTTGGGTCCGAAAGTTAACTGCACAGCCCTATGAAGTGAAGAGAGCGGGAAGGTTCTCATGGTTATAAAAGCCAGAGAGAGAGAGAGAGAGAGAGAGAGAGAGAGAGAGAGAGAGAGAGAGAGAGAGCCAACATCTCAGTTAATTACGAGTGTAGCAAGGAACACCTACCAAGCAAATACGACCAAGGCTACCAATATGAGACAGTTTACTGCTAATTACTCACACTCACCGAACAATTTTGTTAATAACACTACTGTTAATTCTGTAATTAGTCGACTACTAAATGATGTACACCACGTATTACCTGCTGTCATAAAAGTTACCGTTTGTTGGATTGCATCTGAAAATTAAATTCCTCACTGTTTTTAAGCAAATCTGAGTTGAACACAAGGTTCTGGTTATCTGACTGAATGCCAAGTTAGGCACGAAGATTAAAGGAAGTGTCTTCTTCCTCATGGGTGCAAAACAAACACTAGCCAACAAACGGCAGGTGATTACCACAATCTGCATCTCAC
>NC_087154.1:29592026-29604526 GCF_035594125.1 Scylla paramamosain
CTCCACGACCAAGAGCAATTGGTGCAACACCCTACTCGTATTCCTGACGGTCTTGGAGATACACCCAACATTCTTGACCTTTTCCTAACCTCTAATCCTTCTGCTTGTGCTGTTATCCTTTCTTCTCCATTGGGCTCCTCCGATCACAATCTCATATCTGTATCTTGTCTTATCGCTCAAATCCCTCCTCAGGATCCCCCAAAGCGGAGGTGCCTCTGACGTTTTGCCTCACTAACTGGGGGAACCTGAGGAGGTATTATGCTGATTTTCCTTGGAATGACTATTGCTTCCGTGTCAGAGACCCGTCACTGTGTGCTGAGCGCATAACAGAAGTGGTAGTGTCTGGCATGGAGGCGTACAATCCTCACTCTTTCTCTCAACCTAAACCTTCCAAACCTTGGTTTAACACAGCCTGTTCTTGTGCTATACTCGTACATGATAGAGAGGTGGCCCACGAAGGGTACTTGAGCCTTCCATCACCTGAATCTCATGTGCTTTATATTTCTGCCCGGAATCATGCTAAGTTTGTTCTCCAACTAGCCAAAAATTCCTTCATTAATAGAAAGTGTCAAAAATTTTCAAGATCTAACTCTCCTCATGACTTCTGGCACCTAGCCAAAAATATCTACAATAACTTTGCTTCTTTATCTTTCCCTCCTTTATTTCAACCTGATTGCACCACTGCCATCTCATCTATTTCTAAAGGAGAACTCTTTGCTCAAGCCTTTGCTAAAAACTCTACCTTGGAGGATTCAGGGCTTGTTCCACCCTCTTCTCCACCCTCTGACTACTACATGCTATCCATTAAAATCTTTTGGAGTGATGATTTTCATGCCCTCGCTGGCCTGAACCCTCGGAAGGCTTACGGACCGGATGGGGTTCCTCTTATTGTTCTCTGAAACTGTGCCTCCGTGGTTGCACCTTGCCTAGTCGAACTCTTTGCCTACATTCAGCCTGTTCCTAAAAAGGGTGACCGCTCTAATCCCTCAAACTACCACCCTATTGCTTTAATTTCCTGCCTGTCTTAAGTTTTTGAATCTATCCTCAACAGGAAAATTCTTGAACATCTATCACTTCACAATCTTCTATTTGATCGCCAGTATGGGTCCCGTCAAGACCACTCTACTGGTGATCTGGGTTTCCTTACTGAGTCTTGGTCATCCTCTTTTAGAGATTTTGGAGAAACTTTTGCTGTTGCCTTAGACATAGCAAAAGCTCTTGATTGAGTCTGGCACAAAGCTTTGATTTCCAAACTACTTTCCCACAGCTTCTATCCTTCTCTCTGTAACTTCATCTCAAGTTTCCTTTCTGACCATTCTATTGCTGCTGTGGTAGACGGTCACTGTTCTTCTCCTAAATCTATTAACAGTGGTGTTCCTCAGGGTTCTGTCCTGTCACCAACTCTTTCTATTATTCATCGATGATTTTCTAAACCAAACTTCTTGTCCTATCCACTCCTACGCTGATGATACCACCCTGCACTTTTCCATGTCTTTTCCTAGACGTCCAACCCTTCAGAAAATAAACAGTTCATGCAGGGAAGCCACAGAACGCCTGACTTCTGATCTCTCTAAAATTTCCGATTGGGACAGAGCAAACTTAGTATTATTCAATGCCTCAAAAAATCAATTCCTCCATTTATCAACTCTACACAACCTTCCAGACAACTATTCCCTCTTCTTCAATGGCACTTAGCTGTCCCCCTCTTCTATACTGAACATCCTCAGTCTGTCCTTTACTTATATTTTAAACTGGAAACTTCACATCTCATCTCTAGTTAAAACAGCTTCTATGAAGTTAAGCGTTCTGAGTCGTCTCCGCCAGTTTTTCTCACTCCTCCAGCTGTTAACTCTGTGGAGGGGCCTTATCTGCCCTTGTATGGAGTATGCTTCACATGTACCGCTATTTTAGACAGGGTGGAATCAAAAACTTTTCGTCTTATCAACTCCTCTTCTCTAACTGACTGTCTTCAGTCTCTTTCTCATCGCCACAATGTCGCATCTCTTGCTATTTTCATGCCAACTGCTCTTCTAATCTTGGTAACTGCATGCCTCCCATCCTCCTGCAGTCTCGCTGGACAAGACTGTTTTTCTCACCCCTATTCTGTCCACCTCTCTAATGCAAGAGTTAACCAGTGTTCTTAATCATTCATTTCTTTCTCTGGCAAACTCTAAAACTCCATGCCTGCTTCTGTATTTCCTCCTTCTTATTACTTGAACTCTTTCAAGAGGGAAGTTTCAAGACACTTATCCTTCAATTTTCGATGATTCTCTTGAAATCTATTTTGGGACTGGCACCTCAGTGGGATTTTTTTGCTTTTGTTTCCGTTGGCTAGTGACTCTTTTATGTGAAAAAAAAACAAACAAACAAACAAAAAACAGAGCTACTATAACTGCAACTACTAGTACAAAATTATTCGCATTACTTCTTGTTATTCTGGACCTCCTATTTGATACTGTTTTTCCCAAACCTTCGACTTCAGCTGCTTCAAAAAGGAGAACTAAAAACGGCTATTTTTTCTTCATACTTTGTGTTTTTTTTGGGGGGCGGCAAGTTTAATAGATTTCTTCCTCCCCCCTCTGGTTTGCCATTCACGGTAAAAATAACAATTAAGAAATAACACACAATGAATATTCCTGTAAAATGTGTCAGAGTGAGTACATTTGAGCGACTACAACATCTTGGAAGTCCGTACACCTGAGCGTAATTAGAGCAAGAGTTCTTATCGACGTTACAAAACACACTTCTCTAGCCTGATGATGACGTCGCTGTTTCAACAGCAGGTTTGGTTCCCGAAGGCACCAGTGCGCACCTTCATACATGACTATACCGATAAAGAGCAGCCCAATAGGATTATACACATCGCTGAAAAGTGCACATTCACGCCATCACTAATCTAATTTTGTCCCTCTGGTTTGGCAATGCCTCACGGTGGCAATGCATGATGCACTGACACTTTGTGATGAGCAAATGCACAGCCACGGGGGACAGAACATAATGAATACTTTGCACTGGTGTCCTGCTTGTCGTAAGTGGTTCTCGAGACCCTTTTATGAATTTGAGGAGCTCGTGTGTCTCTTCCAGTCACGTAAGTTTAAAAATAACACACGCACTATTCCTCATTTTTTCCTTAATTGCATTATGTTGCCGTCGAGAGAACCCCGTGTGTATCACGAGGCTCATGGAGGCCACAGGCTCAGAAAATTGGACATAATCAGTGACCATAAAATGAGAGAGAGAGAGAGAGAGAGAGAGAGAGAGAGAGAGAGAGAGAGAGAGAGAGAGAGAGAGAGAGAGAGAGAGAGAGAGAGAGAGAGAGAGAGAGAGAGAGAGACCAGTGTGCACCACTTTCTGACGTCATGAGTCTTTTTATTTGTAGAAAAAATTAAGCAACAAATATTTCACGTGTAATATAAAAAAATGACATGAACATGTAGAATGAAATGCAGCATAATACAGTATTATATATAAATAACCTGGTGATGATGATAAAGTGGGACGTGGTGGCCCTCTAACGACAGCATCCGGAGTTGCGTCACATACACAGGATGGACAACGTGTCTCCAAGGGAGAGAGAGAGAGAGAGAGAGAGAGAGAGAGAGAGAGAGAGAGAGAGAGAGAGAGAGAGAGAAAATATATATATATATATATATATATATATATATATATATATATATATATATATATATATATATATATATATATATATATATATATATATATATATATATATATATATATATATATATATATATATATATATATATATATATATATATATATATATACACACACACACACACACACACACACACATATGAAGAGCTACATAGACTGATAGACATAGTGATATAACGATTATTTACCTATCACAGTCCTACCATCCGACTCGTACATATTCTAGGTGGATACTAATATAAAGACAGCAATGACAGATTCATGCGATAATTAATAGTCTTTCAAATCTCCATCAGAAAACGTAATATACCAAAGACAAGACCACCTACTGGACCCATTCCTGAAACAAGGGATCAAAATAATTACGAAATGAGGTCTGCGTCCTCCCGTCCCTAATTAAAACAGCGCAGATCGCAAGGGAATGCAGTGTAGGCGTTCAGAATACTGAATTCGACAACGACGATCACAAGATAGGACTCCAATTCCACAATGTTGAAACGACTACAATTAGACAAAGGTAATTAAGGTGTGTGCGACATTACTTCCATATTTATTTCCAAAACAAATTGCATCAGACCTAATACAGTGTTCACCAGGTTTAGCCATACACTTCTGGTTTATACAAACAGATTCGTAATAACTCCTGCAACATTATTTTCTTTAATTGTTTCTTTGTCAGTAAAGTAATAGTCGTCTTCTCGATAATTATCAATATACAGCAGCTTCTCTATCGCTTTCATTTCTTAGTATTTACGAATAATTTTTGTTTTTAATATCTCATGTTTGGCATTATTTGAAGAAAGTATAAGGAATAAGTTTTCTGTTACTGATCCTTGTCTCATCACAAAATAGACCAGCTATTTTATTTGTGAAATTATTACATATGTTTATGGATCGTAATAATATTTTTGCCTCTCAGTCTTCACCTAATCCTTTCGTTTCTCACAGCCTTCCCGAAACACGCAAATACTGATCTTAGTTTCTTTGTCTATCTCTCTCCTTCCTAGAAGTGCCTTCAATTCTCTTTCATGAAAAAGGAAGGCGTTGCTCATATCAATACCAGTGATGAAAAAAAAAAAAAAAAAAAATAAATAAATAAATAAATATAAGAAAAAAAAAAAATATAAGAAAAAAATAATAATAAAAAAAAAAAAAAAAATAGCCGATAAATTTTTACGAGTGACGATAGCACAAGCAGGTCTACAGCCTTGAGCCGTGCATGCAGCGAGGTAGAGATGCACCTTCTACCCACTACATCTGTAAGCCTCTCCCGCGCTGAAGGTTTGCAGCAGCTTGTGCACGCCTGACAAGTTTATTGCTGTGGATCGTGCTCTCAGTTGTGCTTCGGCCGCTGTCATTAAGCAACCCCTTCCCGGAAGAACCGTGTCATGTGGAGAAATGCATGACTTGTTCAGAGACTCGTATGTGGTGACCGTTCCTTGAAAATTTGAGTGAAAAAAAAGAAAAGAAAAACGATCTTTGAAAATTTGAGTGGAAGATTACAAAAAAAGAAAGAAAAGAAAGAAAGAGAGAGAGAGAGAGAGAGAGAGAGAGAGAGAGAGAGAGAGAGAGAGAGAGAGAGAGAGAGAGAGAGAGAGAGAGAGAGAGAGAGAGAAAACAATAATCTAGCCTTTAAATCTCAATTCTCTAGAGATTCATTATCTTATAGCCTCGTTTTACTTTCGATGGCCATATTGCACTTTTCTGATTATAGTATCTACAGTTTTTACACTGGACTGCGCTGACTCATCACACTTTGCCGCAAGATTAATATCCAGTCTCTGATCTGAATCTTGTAAGGTTTTCTGCATAACACATAATTTTCCTGGGTTATTAGAATTGTACTTTAAGAAGTAATAACGAGTTTTATCGTCTCTCTAAGGCAGATGTTTAGATGTTTCAAGGTTCACGGCCTCAGCATATTTCTTTTCTTGTCGCTCTTTTTATCTTCAATTCTTGCTTCGGTTGCACATATACATGGTCTTTCAGGTATTCTCCCCGTCCCCCTCCCCCCTCTCTCTCTCTCTGGGTTTTTTTTTTTCCTGCAACACCTCGCCGAACCTTACAATGATATTTGTTTTATTTTCACTGCAAAATGCTTGTGGAGTGAAAACTACATCATGACTACTACGTACTCGTGTTTTTGTGTTTGGAAAGGAAAAAAAGTTTTTTGTTCTACTTCACCAACCAAACGTGTCTAAATAACGTTGTCACTACAATGTCACCACAATCGAGTAAACAAGGAAAGTTGCTTCCATGTGATACAAACATGACAGGAGCCTCGCCAGTGCCTTGGTGCGGCGCTGCGGTGCAGGACACGTAGAACTATTTAGCCTCGGATCGTCATGCTACACGACACATTCCAGGCACACAACCACACCCACACACAGTTTTAGAACACACCAGCACGAACATGACAGAAGTCTCCACAGCATGATTCAGTTATTTCTGAGTGTACATGAATTTCTCACTAAAATGACAGAAGGACATTGCCTTACTTTTGCTCTCGCCTGCCTTCAGCTGCAGCTTCTTGCAAACTAAAATCTAATATGTATATATATATATATATATATATATATATATATATATATATATATATATATATATATATATATATATATATATATATATATATATACACACACACACACACACACACACTGTATGTATGTATAATCTTTTGATAGTTCATCCAACAACTGGTAAACAATTCCAAGAATACACAAAGAAAACAAGTCTCGGAGCAGCAGAGCCGAGATAAAATCAATAGCGAATTCCTTGAAGAAACGAGACACGTGGTTACCCAGGCAAGAGAAGCTCACATATTAAAACCTGGTTTCACATTATGATCTTTGACTATTAACTGATAACTTAAAGAAAGCCTTTACTGTTAACACTACTTTTCCTCCGTAAGATGATGATTTCCCCTGTGGGAAGTATGGGACGATAAAATAATGTGGGCTACTTATTTTGCTAGTAACATATTTAAAGTAATGACTCACTGTATCGAAGTACACCTCCGTGAACACTTGGGTATGTCACCATGTCAGATATTTCCCCTTTCCTCTTTTTTATCCAAATGTTGCTCATATTTGAATCAATTTCGCATTTTTCCTGTTACGTTTGATTAGTCAGCTGCTCTTTGGGACAGAGCCCCTCTGTGTACATTAAGTAGAAATAAAAGGCGTTACTCAACAAGCGCTGCTACCTGACCGCAGTGACGGTAATTTTTTTTTTTTGGTTGTCATACAGAATATATCAGTAGTTATCTTAAAGGGCTTCCTGTTCACAAAGAATTATATTATACCCATGCAATTAAAAGGAATCTGAATCAGTAACTGCGAGGCTTCATTACGTTAAATTATAAAAATGCCGTGGTAATGGAGGGGAAATTGAAGACTCAAAAACAGTCAAATTATAGGCGCAGTGAATTATTGGCAAATATGTACAAGTTCTTGAAATCGTCACAAGCATGAATTCTGTACGGAATCCTGCAACAAGAAAATGGAGTTTAAGGGCGAGCTACTCAGCCATTGCCGACCCGTGCACCATCCACGCGCAAGAAGCGAACTAATCACTAAACCCTCAAAAAATAATAAACCTCTGTGTGGTCTTGAACTTTTGTTAGAGAGAGAGAAAAAAAAAAATATATAAATAATATAATAATCCTGAGAGGTTCCTGTCAACAGGTTTGGAAAGGTGAAAAAAAAAAAAAAGGAGAGGTCCATTAACTGCTTACACAGTCAAGAACTAGGAGTGCAAAGTGTGGGCACTATCTATCAATGTAGTGCAGCAGGTCTAGAAACAATACTATAAATCAAGGGTTAATGATATATCAATTTTGGGAATAGCCTCTTTGTAACGAGGATTTGGAAATATTAACGTGGAAAAAAAAATAGAACAGAAATAAGAATAAGATAAAAAGACAAAGAAATAAGACAAAAGAAAAAAAAAAGTGGATATAAAGAAGAGAAAGACTGCATATAGAAATGACTTATGGCAGCAGAGTAGATTAGATAGCAAAGAGAAATAGAAGCTGACGTACTGGAACCCAGGATAGAGGAACAGCAGACACAAGGCGAACAAACATGACTAAAATATTTGTAAGCAGAATCTTTATCCGACACTTGCACAGTATCTTGGAATAGGGAAGGCTGGCTTGGGGGACGCCCTTAGAGATCATTGGACTTTAAAGGCTGAGTGCGTGTGTGTGTGTGTGTGTGTGTGTGTGTGTGTGTGTGTGTGTGTGTGTGTGTGTGTGTGTGTGTGTGTGTTCATTCGCAACCATTGTGCTCGCTATCAAACTCGACGCTTGCAGAGAAGGGGGAATAAATAATTAAATCACACACACACACACACACACACACACACACACACACACACACACACACACACACACACACACACACACACACACACACACACACACACACGACGAGCATGTGTAAAAAGTGAAGCCAAGGAAGCAAGACAAATAAACCAAGCAGCAAGGTCAGAAAATCTGCTATATCGAGATGAAACACGAAGGTCAGCAACACGCACTTTCAGTAAGCAGTACAACAGTTCCCCTCACTTCGACATTTCTCTTAACCGACCTATAACCAAGAGCATCAAAGGAGAATACTAGAGTATTTTCCTAACTATATTCATTTTGATCTCAAGTGAAAAGTCTCTCCCTCTGTTTCAGCGTGAAATCGCGTTCAATGGACTTGTTATTCCTTGACTTTGATGGTAGTGAAGATGCTGTGTGTGTGTGTGTGTGTGTGTGTGTGTGTGTGTGTGTGTGTGTGTGTGCAATCAAAATCGGTGATTAGGTGATAATGCGAGTAATAGTTATGTAATCCTTTACCATTAACATCCATAAACAAAATGAGCCACACACACGAGATGGTGTTTACATAATATAGCATACATTACTTATATATAGCATACATTACTCTCTCTCTCTCTCTCTCTCTCTCTCTCTCTCTCTCTCTCTCTCTCTCTCTCTCAGTGAGCAGAGTGAGCAAGCCAGAGGTGCACAATGAACACTACCCTGCTTGGTGAATAGAGTGGCCATGTGCAGCTAGCCTCATTATTTGAGTTAAATGTATAAAAAATCATGTATTCCTACAGGTCTGATTATGCACATCTTTGCTAGTACTAGGAATGGATGATCAGTTTTTACTGGTGTGTGAAGCGTTGTGTAAATACATAGTTTTCCCTAAAGTATCTTGTCTGAATAGAAAACAAATACATAAACAAAAGCGTTATTACTGGAAACTAAGCTGTGATTTACTTACGTGAGCCGTCTTTCCTTTTTTCCTTGCGTGGCTTTTTCCGCTTTTCCTTTTCTTTCTTTGAAACTTCTTTCTTTTCGTTATCCTCGTTCCCCGGAAAAGAATCCTTTTTGATGTCCGCTAACTTGTCTGCGGCTTCTTCCTTCTTCCCTTCGGCAGCCTGTTTGGATTGTTCGTCCGCGGATTCCACGCCTAGCTTGGTGACGAGGTCCTGTCCCAGGGGTGTGGGGGACCGGTGCTTGCGTTTCCTCTGGTCGTTAGAAGTCTCACTATTCTGCGGACTTCTGAGCAGCATATCCCTTCTTATTATTTCTTCGTGTGGTCTCCAGGGTACATCAGTTTTAACTTCTGAGGTGTGACACTCAACTCTAAACGATTCTGATTCTACTGCATGCATTCCTGACAAGGAAGAAATAGTGACTACTTCAGGAGATGAAAACTTTGGAGAAACCTGATCCTTGCAGTCTTCTGGTTGATTACTAACTGTCTTTTCGTCGCTGTGAGCTTTGGTTGTCTTTTGATCAGTGGATGTGATTTCGTTATGGTGATCTGAAGTAATTTTACTATTGAAGGCTTTTCTTATTTTCTTGGGACGGTAATATTGGTCATCAGAAGTCTCCTCAGGCTTCAAATTCGTTGGTTTTTCTGGTTTAACGTTAACTTCATTTTCTTCATGCGAGATGTTGTTTGGTGACTCTTTGTGGCCTTCTTTACTGCCATCTACACGTGACGAGGTGTTAGGCAGTGTACATGATTCTTCGGCGGCAGATTTTTCCTCGGTCTTCATTTGAACATCATCGAAACCACAAACAGGAGTGAAATCTGAAGTCGCTAATTTTTCTTTGCAACTTTCAGTACTCTTTTCTTCACTCCTACTGTCATCTCTCTCTGTAGCATCTAGTGAGCTGTGCTGGCGGGAATCTGTTTCCTTCATAATGGCCCCTTCTCGATCGTCATCAGATTTACGTTGTCTTTTATGCGAGTGTCGAGAGCGATGATGTGTCGAGTCACCGTGGCTGCGCACCTTGCAATGTGCGCCATTGCTGTCTTCATGGCTGGAGGAGGAGTGCACTTTACGGTGACCGTGAGAAACAACTGTTTTACTGTCACTGTGCTCTGTAAGAAATTTGGCTTTTGATTCATACTCATGTTCTGTGGATTCCTTGGTAGCATCGGGCTGTGTCTCTGTCTTCTCTCTTTCTTTCCTTTCCTTATGAGTTGCCTTAGGAGGATGTTTCTTAACCTCAACCTTTGGCTGATTGGATGATGCGTGTTCTTTACTGCCGTTAGTTTCACTTTCCTTCAATTTCGTTTTCTCTTTGGATGTGAATAAAGGTTCGAGACTGGGCAGGTCAGTCGCAGGCAGTGGCATCGGGGCATTCACACCAAAGCTCACCCAGAGACAAGTGTCAGAGTTCCGGCCTGACTCTGTATTTTTAGCATGTCTGCTTCTTCGGCTTCTAAGGATCAGGCCTTCAGGTTGCTTATTCTGATGGTCGATCTCACTAGAGTGCAACGTACCTGACGATGCCTGTGAGGTCTCCTTTCCCTCTTGTTGTAACTCCATGAAAGCAGGTTCATCATCACGGGTCTTGGGTACTTCGACTGTGAGGTTCGAGGTTTCATGTGTATTGCTTTCAGTACATTCAGTCTGAGTTTCAGTTATTTCTTCGCTGTCCTTGATTAACGACTTTGTTCTATCCCCGACGTCTGTGTTGACCTCTGAGGCGTCAGACGGCAATGAATGTGACAACGACTGTTCAGTAGGACTAGGAGAGTCAGCGGTTTCAGCACTCTCTTCATATTTGGCACAATGTGAAGGCGACTCGCCTGGTGAGAGTGTTGGAGCCAAGTTCCTCTCATCCGGGACTGAGGGAGCCTCCTCTGTAGCGTGAGGTGTGAAAGATGGGCGCAGTATTTGCTCATCAGTGGAAGGAGTTCTTGAATGTCTACCTTCACTTGTATGATTCTTAATGTTATCAGGAATAATATCACAGGAGTCGTTACTGTCCTCACCAAAGAGTTCAACGTGTCTTTTGTGTTTACCAACTTTCATTACCTTTTTCACCTTTTCCCTGTCTTTTGGCTTTTGTCTTTTATTCCTCTTTGATTTGTGCTTCTTATTATTTACACTTTCACCAGAACAACTTTCACTCTCATTTCTTAACCTATTTGAGCACGAATACTCTTTATTGGGTCCATTTCCCCTTAAAGTAAGAACAATCTTTGGAATCCCATTTTCTTTGTTGTAGTCTTTTTTTTCTGGCCCTACCGGAAGTTGCTGATTTGCAGGATGTTTCACTTTCAGCACCAACTTCATTAACGAATTCTTAGAGTCACTGCAATTTTTCTCTGCTTCCACATTCTTACTTTCACTGTTTAAAGAGGACTTTACAAAGTCTGGCTTCAAATGTTCCACTTCCTTCAGACTATTCTCCCTGTCTCCACACTCATGGTCAGTCGAGGACTCTTGATACGTGTCTGCATGAGCTTCGATCTCGCTGTTTTGTGAAGCAGTACTGGTGTCTTCTGGCATGTGTATTTGGGCGGATGGTGCTGGCCCTGTTTCAGAGGCTGACGGTACCTGAGCAACCTCTTTTTGGCCAGAGTGACTCTTGTTTGATACTTCATCATTTTCCATTGACGAAGTTCGAGTCAGATGATACTGAGGCACAGCTTTACTATCTCTGGTCTCAATGACTTCAGGATCAGCTTTTGATTTAAAAACTGTGTCCAACCGAGCCGCTGAATCAGTTTCTTCTGCACGTGAATCACCACCAAGTGTCTCTGAGAAGGGCACTTGACTGTCACTGATCTCGCAGGCGGCAGGGGATATAGGAGGGGAATCTATGGAAAGCGCTGGGGAAGGAGGAGATTTTGAAGATGAAGGCAAGGAAGTTGGGGAAGCTGGTAAAGACGGTAAAGTGCAAGGAGAGTATGGAGAGGAAGACTGCTGTACGTCAACTGAGCAAGATGAGTGCAGATTCTCACGATCACACGTCGAGGGGGAACCCATAAAGGCTGGTGAGAATGGGGAAGGTGGAGATGGAGGGGATTCCGGAGGAGAGATGGTAGATGGCGAATCAATGTTTTGCGATGGGGAAGAGAGTGCTGCAGTCGTCAGGGGCAACACAGGGGAACACACAGCAGACATTGGCGTGTCGGGCGATGCGGAGCGTTGATGAATGGTGTCGTGTGTGCTGTGAGCCTGAGAGGTACTGTCGTGCGAGTGATTATTAACAGCAGACGATGTGCTTGTTTGAGGTGATGGTAAATTACTTTGGGATGAAAGAGAAGACCTGCTTGTTGCAGAACAGTCTAAACTTTCTGTATGAGGTGAGAGCGTCTGATACTGAGGACTGGACACACGGTGAGGTGACTGGGACGCTGAGCTTACGGAGGAAACAGTGGAATACTGAAGATGGTTTTGCTGGGACGAAAGTGTCTCCAAACGTTCGCCGAGTGTCTCCTCCCCAGAGACCAATCTGTACCCTACACTGTTTTCATTCACACGAGCTTCACTGTTTTTCTTTGTACGGTGAC
>NC_087154.1:29609526-29634526 GCF_035594125.1 Scylla paramamosain
ATTATTATCATCATCATCATCATTACTCTTACTACGAGTACATGGTGTGGGTGTGAAAGTCGTGATGCTGAACTCATGTACGAGTAACTCTAGGGGTTTTCTATAATATAATATTGTTGTTGTTGTTGTTGTTGTTGTTGTTGTTGTTGTTGTTGTTGTTGTTGTTGTTGTTGTGGTGGTGGTGGTGGTGGTGATGGTGATAATAGTAGTAATAATATGGTGAACGAAAAGCATGTCAAGATAGATCAAGAGAAAATATGGAAGTTACGCTAAAGTTTTCCTTAACTTTCATTCTCTCACTGTCTAGAAAATAATCTAAATGTACTACTACTCTTCTTCTACTACTACTACTACTACAAAGTACGCAGTTTCACCTTGCTCCGTTATACACCCTCCCTAAGATGGTGCGGGATTGTCACCATTACATTTACTCACACGACATTCAGTTCCATGTCACTCTTAAACAAGTTCACGGTTAAGGGCAACATAAAGAAGATACTCATGAACCAGGCGATGATATGTAAAGACAGTCCAGGTACTTTGGGAAACTTAAGTATTGTTTTGTCAGTCACCAGGACAGCCCTTCACACTCTCGATCACGAAGTCCAGAGAAATATGTTGTTTTCACTCCCCGTGCTTATGCCTCACTGTCAGCCGTGTTCTAGCTTCAGTGTGTACGAATTAAGGTATCGACTTTGTGATTAGTTCCTGTAAATAACACAAGGGCATGGGAAAAAATAACATCGCAAGGCCTGACAACCACCTGTGTTCTGTGAAATCATTAATGTTCTAAAATTCTCAATAATTTTGTAGTCATGGAGACCTATATTCATTTTTTTCCATCTAAACCAAGGAAAAAGTGATGTGTGTGTGTGTGTGTGTGTGTGTGTGTGTGTGTGTGTGTGTGTGTGTGTGTGTGTGTGTGTAGAGAAAGAAGTGAGATGGGATATAATATCGTATTCAATGCAATCCACATATTGTACATGCTACAGTAATGGATGTCAGCATTCACGGGTACGTACGCATCACAAACACGTGCACAAACCCTCCTCCCCATGAATGCAGCAGAATTGAACCAGTGATACAAGAGTGACCTTTATTGAGCGGAGCCGCGTATCTCATCAGCGTGCCGGCCGAGGAATGATTAAACTGGTACTACACACATACTCATACTTCCAGCGTAAACTTAATCCGTCAATTATTAATGGATCTTACCCCCATTATTTACCTTCACTTTGGGCTACCGCTCAGACTGCGAACAATTCAGGTAGTGCATTTATTTATTCACTTGTTTACTTCACAATTCCAGATGCAAGTTTCTGCTGGCGACTCTTCCTTTACGTATTCATCACGAATACAAAAGGCACGAGCCGTCACAGAGGAAGCGGGTCAGTGTGATGCAGATAACATTACTTCCACTATTGATTAAAAAAAGTTCAGACAGCCACGTGGTTGCCGAGAGTAGCAATGGCTGCTCTTTCCATGTAATGCACTATTCACTACAACAGCCTGAAAATGCTCTCGTGTGCCTGGAGGTGGGGGGAGTACGTGGGGTACCACAGGGTACTGTGTAGTCCTTGTCACTCACCCTCAAGGGCGCTGTACCCAAGTGATAGTTATCACTCATGGCGTCACTTTCACTCATGACGTCAATGCTTGTACTTGTATCTTCAACATCCACCCTTCGAACTACGAGTGGCTCTAGAGTAATTTCACACAAGAAAACGCTATGCAGTCATTAACCAACGCTGATAGAAAAACGATCCTGACGTCATTATCTAACCTCAGATGATAAGATTTTAAAGTTGCTATGGAGAGAAGTGTTTGCAAGGTGGCAGAAGCATTACAATTATCCAGTAAACTGCTCGCCTGGAAACTCCGCTCAGCTGGTGGCAAGCGTACTGACCAGACATTTATGAAGTGACTGATAGCACGTCTGTCTCGCTTCTGCTGAACTTAAGATGTAAACATGACTTTTATTCTTTCCCATTCTCCCACCTTGAGTCCCGCAGCGAAATACTGGTTTGCTCTGACGTTGTTGATTTAACCATCCTGATGTCACGCAGAAGTGAAAGGTGATCTCGTGTTTATGTTCACCAGGGGCATTTCAGTGTACTGGCTGTGTTTGCTGTGATTATCTTGGGAGTCAGGGAGGAAGGGAAGGAGTCGAGGACGAAAAGCTTTAACGTGCATCATTAATAGATGAAACGAGGCGTGCATTAAGTTACTAAACACACACACACACACACACACACACACACACACACACACACACACACACACACACACACACACACACACACACACACACACATACACACACACACACACACACACACACACACACACATAGCTATATAAAGAATGAATAATTGACTTGAATAAATTACACATTAATGAAGCGTCACTCTTCCTTTTGTGAGAGCGTCTACCGCCACCTGGCCTCGGCACACATGCAATACGTACACTCTATGGGTATTACGGTGACCACACCCACACGGCACACACCACCAACTAACCCTAAGGAGCCAGGTATCCCTCGGCTCAGGTAATCTTAATGAAGTGGTGGATGCGTAATAACGACACTGATATAAATAACCACCTGTAAGGTAAGATGGAAAAACAAAACTACCCGTAAGCACTAGAGATTTTTTAATTCTCCACTTACATCAGCAACACGTGGCCTGCAAAATAATGATGTAGTGCAGAGATATCAGCGAAAGGATGCAGCGTATATAAATAGCTGGTGTTGCCACACAATGAGAGGGAGGTCGCTACGGTGGCCTGCGACTGTGGGGAGACTGTATGTACACTGCTGCTGCTGCTCAAACAGTTCGGGGGAAGGAATTTAGTGTTATATACTGATAAAATCCTCCAGACAGCTCGAAATACCAGCAGGGAAGACCTGAAGCCAATGAAAATTTGTAAAAAAAAAAAAAAAAAATACGTAGAATGACTAAATAACTAAAGTAATGCCCCTAGCAGCTAAACAACTTGGTTCAGTTAACTTTTCTTAGTACAGTTCAAACTCAAGTGATAACACTGTCCCCTCTCCAGACCTGTGGGCGCCGAACAGAAGTGTTCACAGGACAGAAATCTAGGAATGTTTACGTAATGTTCATTAGCTTGGTATTTCCGTGCTCGTGTTCGTGTCAAGTAACATGAATTCATTCGGCTTATATGAGTAGACTGCACTTGAAATTTACACCATCAGAGCACACTGCGACAGGCAAGTGTATTCTACCGTGTGTGTGTGTGTGTGTGTGTGTGTGTGTGTGTGTGTGTGTGTGTGTGTGTGTGTCTGTCGTGTAAATACGTCAACAGTTCTTTCCTTCAGTGGTGTCACATGAAATCCGTGTATAAAAAAAAAAAAAAAAAAAAAAAAAAACTAAATTGTCGGTTAGTGTTCCACGATGAGGTGATAAGTGACGGGACACATTCCAGGGCTGCAAATAACACGGGCGTCACACAGTTGCACCAGAAAGGTCCTATATCATATAACCTCTGGTCTCTGACTCTATAACTTTCACACGGCAAGACGAGGAATGAAAGGGAAGGACACAAGACCTGATGAGTCACCGGCTACTGCACTTAACCCGGAACGCATTTACTACACGAAACTTTTTATATCGAGAATCGATTTGCAATTAGGCTGAGTGGAACAAGGCGAGTGAGAAGATACGTGCATGAGAGAGGGTCCGTAGTGATAGTGAGAAATGAGAGGTGAGCGAAGGTGAATGAAGAATAATGAAGCTAATGCTGCTGGCTTCTGAGGTGAGGGTACGTGTCGAGTGGTGATGGTGTTTGGCAGCGTGGTGGAGAAATATGAGGCTGTACCGTGCAGCAAAAAGCACGGGAGGTTTTGGGCGGCGGTGTGAAGCTAGCGACGAGTGCCGAAGGGAGGAGGTATGTTAACCCCTCCACTGCTAGACAAAAATTTTCTCTTCAACATCTATAACTTTTTTAGGGACTGTTCTTATGCTAAGCTATCGCAAATATTTTTGTACAGTAAAAAGACAAAATTAACCTTCAATCTTCTCTCTTTTCTCTCCTGTGTCTCCATGAAAACAATTCTTACATTACTAAGGAGGCTAAAGAAGGACGCTCACAGCTGTTAAATTGTTAAGCAGTAGCAGCGAGGTGTTGGTGAGTGTGAGGGCTGAAGAATAAGTGATGTGGTTCAAGGTATAATTTCCATTCCAATGGCAATAATAATACTATGGTGAAAATAAGTGTCAATATATGTGGATAAATACGTGCACATTAAAATAATTCCCTGAAAGATTTGAAGATCAAAAGGCATGAATGTGCACGATTCAGGAATGCACACTAGCCTTCAGAGCTGCTTCCATTAGGAAAAAAAAAAAAAAGGAAGATACAGACCAGGGAAAATAAAACGAATTCAGAATAAGAAAGGAAATGCTCCAAATGTTTCTAGCAAAGTTCCCCACAAGCTCACACGCACCCACACCCGAGACAGGTCACTGCACTGAGCATTACTGTTGTGGACGGTGGAGATAGGGCCGTAGTGGTGGTGGTAGTGGTGGTGGTGGTGGTGGTAGTAGTAGCAGCGGCGTAATAGTGGTCGCTAAAAGTTAACATAGTAACAACACTGAAAGACTGTAAAAATGAATGTATCGTTTGATAACTGGGGGAATCAATAGAAAATGTAAGGGTGGGTGGGAATGTGTGTGTGTGTGTGTGTGTGTGTGTGTGTGTGTGTAAGTTGCTGTTCTTAGTGATAATATAAAGTTCATTGAAGTAGTAGTAGTAGTAGTAGTAGTAGTAGTAGTAGTAGTAGTAGTAGTAGTAATAGTAGTAGTAGTAGTAGTAGTAGTAGTAGTAGTAGTAGTAGTAGTAGTAGTAGTAGCAGCAGCAGCAGCAGCAGCAGTAGCAGCAGCAGCAGCAGCAGCAGCAGCAGCAGCAGCAGCAGCAGCAGCAGCAGCAGCAGCAGCAGCAGCAGTAGTAGTAGTAGTAGTAGTAGTAGTAGTAGTAGTAGTAGTAGTAATAGCAGTAGTAGTAATAGTAATGTCTTCAACATATCGCCGATTTACCACTCTTAAGGAGTTTCCTACTCTCTTTTTGATCACACACACACACACACACACACACACACACACACAAACGTACACAGAGGGCGGTATCAGCCGGTTATCCAAACATGGAATCAAATAAGCATGAAATAAGTATTTAAATTTGTTATTGAACTAGTTAATTCAAAAATACCTGTATCTGTTCTGATATATGACTTGAATGACTACTGAATTTGTATTTTTTGTATCTGGTTTCAATGCAATCATAAACACAGAAAATTTAATAAGAAATTATAGTCATAACAGCATGTTTAGTGTTAAAATTCTGATGAGTTACAGCCAATAATCTTGGTCTCAATATAAGCTGGTAATTCACTTTCAATAGGACCTGTACTATTCAGGAGGGAATGGTGTATTGAAATGCTAAACTGACAATAAACCTCAGGTTGAGTATTTTGAAGAGTAACAAACAAACTTACTAAATATAGTGCATGCAAATACTATTAGTATATGTCACGCTGTTAAATTATACAATATTGCCAATAATTTTCTGGAACGTAATGTAGTATTGAACTCTTGACCTCGCGAATAATATTAAAAAAGAGGGACTTACTTATCTTGGAATATCTGGACTGAATACACTTGAAAACATCACGTATCATTATTACATTTGAAGTTTAGTGTTCATACCAGTGTTTCCATGTCAATATTCTAAACATCAAATATTCAGACTGAACTTTGAAAACGGGAAATGAAATTATATTTATTTCTATATTTGTTAGATTTACTTAACGTCATAAGTCACAGAGATTGCCACGTGTAAGCTTACTGGATTCTTTTCAGCTTTCCTTACTTTTGTGTTCTAATAGCAAGAAGCTAAGCGTGAAAATAACACTCCATACACTCCTACTTGACTAACCGTGACTCAGACGTAATATTCCCAACTGTGAACCAAACACTAATAATGATGAGATAATAATAGTGTGTGTGGGCGCATTGTCACCTTCAACTGCTCGTTTCACCACCACCACCACCGCCACCACCACCATCACCACTACAGCATCAACAACACAGATACACACACACATAATGATCGCGATGTTTACCATTTATGAAAAGACAAGGATGAATATCTCCTGAGCATCTGCTTTCGAAAGGATAAGAAAATGTGAGTTAGAGATACGATGGCATTAGTGTTACTCCTGCATGCTCTCTCTCCCTCTCTCTGTTCATGGGGAGTTCTCCTTCAGCACAAGAAGAAACAATAATAACAGTAAGAAGAGGAACAACAACAACAACACAACAGCTACTACTATTACTACTACTGTATGGCAGATATGTGTGTGTGTGTGTGTGTGTGTGTGTGTGTGTTAAGTCCCAGGCACCACTCGCATTCCTTCCACTCACTCAAGTCCATTTAGCAAGCCGAGAGCAACAGATCTGCAGACAGTCAATTCTTCATTAGTCACCACGAGTCGGTGGCTGACTCGTGGCGGGGAAGCCTTCCCTGCAGCTGACTCTTCGGGATATGCTCGTGGGTTTAGTCTATCTCCCCTTGACATTATCCAGCAGTTTTTTTTTCCCCTTATTAAGATGAACTCTGGATAATAACATGATATGTAAAAGTTGGTTGCTTAGAGATGGCAGTAATGATATTCAGTGGGTGAAGTTTGAGCGGGTGGTCACTTTGGATACTGAGAAAGCAGTGGGGTGTGATTTGGACAAGCGTCACGCAGCTTCTGAGAGTCTGTTTTATGTGCCAGTTATTTCTTTTTCTCTCAAGTACACCTGTTTTATCTTGTATTTTTGGTGATCAAAATCTTACTAGAAAAAGTTCCATATCAAAAAAAAAAGTTAAGAAGAACGAAGGCACACTCTTATGTATGTAGTTCACTTTCCACTGCACTGCCAACCAACCTGGGACGAGGACACCGGCAAGCTCTTTCCGGCTCCACAGGAACGAGGGTTCGTGGCGAGGACTGGGGAATCAACTCTAACTCGCACAACTCGCCAGCATACTATATACACTTCTTCCACCTGCTGCCGCTGACACCTATCATTTCGTTTTTTCCACTTGCTAGTGCTATCATCACCACTCGATTTGCAGTGTGTGTGTGTGTGTGTGTGTGTGTGTGTGTGTGTGTGTGTGTGTGTGTGTGTGTGTGTGTGTGTGTGTGTGTGTGTGTGTGTGTGTGTGTGTGTGTGTGTGTGTGTGTCGTTGTCTTCGTAAATATACATGTTCCAAACAAAAGTGTCTGGCTTTTGTATAGTGCACGATGATGGTAACAGGGGAACGGGATGCACGCTGCTTCCGTCATGTCCAGGTGGTGGCGGTGATGGTGATGGTGGTGGACTTACGTTGAATTATTATAAGCAGAACTCGGGAATGTGGAAGAGTAAGGACACCTTGAGAGGGCAAAGCTCTCTTCTTCACTTTCGATGTTGAAGGGCAGTATTTTCTCAGTTTTCCTAGAGGCAGGAAGTAGGTGTCTGCCGTTCCAAGGTGGTAAGGTGTCACGCGACTATGGCAATAATGGGCGTACTTCCTGCTGCAGGAACGAAGTTGCCAGGCACGCCAGGATAGAGAACAACGGCAAAACTTTACAGTGGGGATTTTGTTACCAAGTTGCATGACACTGGCAGATAAACGGACCCAACTTTAGTATTAAGAATTTGACTCAGCAAATTTGCAAAGTTCACATAACACATCGTCCCGCACTACACACACACCCACACACACACACACACACACACACACACACACTAACCTCCACACCTGTCAATGCGGCTGTTGCTTCCCTGGAGCGCCAACGAGTGAGGAACAGCCATGCCGTGAGGTGGCCAGCGTCTGGGGTGATGTTTAGCGAGTCAGTTGAGCCCGCACAGTCCCCGTCAATACTTGTGGTGGTCCCCGCCACCCCACCAGCGTATATAAACAGTGGAGAGGGTGTGGATCGGCTAGATTGCAGGGACCCAGCGGGGTGGAAGGATTCTATTACTTGCTCCTTCTCTCTCTCTCTCTCTCTCTGTTTCTCTCGAGAAAACTGCCGCATTTACTACAAAATATTCTTTATGTATATTATATGCGACACACAGTCACCTTTAACACTCTTAAGTATGCATTAGGCGGGTCAGTGACGGAAGAATTTTGGTGATCAAACAAATGTATAGGGAAGATGTACGTCAGCAGCGAGGTGTTCCCGGGGACCTTGAGGGTGCGGGTGGCGGCCTGAGTGTTGGCCTTGCCGGCATTTATCTCAGTGATGAGTGCACATAAAGACAACACTAAACTAGCCTTGTCGCTGGGCACTGGGCATTTTAACATTCAACAAATCAGTATTCTGAAGCCATTTTCGGAAAGTGTCTTTGCAGCGCTCGCTCTCTGCAGTCGTGAGCCTGGCCACCATTGAAACGAAGTAGCAGCATGTGCCCGCAGTTCCGTTGCTGTGCCCCACCCAGCCCTGCCCTGCCCTGCCCGCTGCATACTCGTATGTAGCTTTGCACGCTGATTACGTTTCTTGAAGTCTTGAACATCACATATCAACTGAGAAATAATTCTGGATTTACTTTAATATAATCATCACAGTCAAATCTTCTCTTCGTTTTCTTTGTGCTGAGTCATTACGGAGCTCTAAAAGATTAGGCAGATTATTAGATGGGGACAATAGATGGAAATAGGTATGTTTTATACAGGGACTGTCACGTGTAGACCTCATAGCTTCTTGCAGCTTCCCTTATTTTCTTATGTTCATATGTTACCATTAGGCACCACAGTCATATATATATATATATATATATATATATATATATATATATATATATATATATATATATATATATATATATATATATATATATATATAATCCCTCAGTGAAATTACAATTGGTACAACAGTAAGTTGTTCTATGCTTCAATGCAAGCAGAAAATTCGGAAAGATTGTATTCAATAATAGCAATCGCCGGACGGTCCACCAGCGAGGAACAGCAAGAGCGATCATGGTGCCGCCTCGAGTACTACCCAATAAGGGTCTGCCGGCGCCTCCACCATGCACCGAATCATGATAAACTCTGTCCTGGTTTATACTTAAGTCTATTTTTATTTATTCTTTACTGTGAAAGAAGCTCAACAACTGCAATTGTCGCATATATCAATCAAGTTCTGTTTTAAGCATTGCAGTCCACTTGATCTGTTCTGAGATGACTAAGAGGACACAAGACATGCATCCATCATGCACATGAAAGAGAAAACCCCAACATTCGTGGTTTAGGAAGACTCGGTTGTGATTGTGGTGATGGTGGAAGCGCGGGTGTGAACTGCAAGGAAACTGTCACGACAGAGCCTTCGTTCATTGGCTGCAGCTTGAATAGTGCAAAGAATGATCACCCCGGGGCCTAACCGATGCTTACAAACAACTGGTGTGTGTGTGTGTGTGTGTGTGTGTGTGTGTGTGTGTGTGTGTGTGTGTGTGATGAATGGCAACAGGCTATGCATGGAGTGGGCGGCAGGAAGGAAGGATACATGGCAGCGTCCTTGCCACAGACAGTAATTTAGTGTCGTGAATAGGAAACTATTAAGTAGTGACGTGCCACGCAATACAGTGTTGAGGACTTCGCAGCACCATCCCACTAAAACACTCCCGATGCTCTGGGGTGAATGTAATACGAAAAAAAAAAAAGATGTTGTGAACGTTGAATGACATAATCTCAATCAGGTTATCTCTACAGAGCATCCACGCCAGTTATTTGTACTTAGTTGTGGGAACCGTACTGAGCTTCCTGTTGCCTGATGACACACAAGACGAGTGTGTGTGTGTGTGTGTGTGTGTGTGTGTGTGTGTGTGTGTGTGTGTGTGTGTGTGTGTGTGTGTGTGTGTGTGTGTGTGTGTGATAGTAAATACGTGAGGTAAGTCACTCATTTCTCGTGATCACATGATTTAGGGAGGGCGGTTATACATGAAGTGTGATCCACTTCAAGACCAATACCATGAGATGTGCAAGTTCTCTGATCCTTCGTGGTCTGGCAATGATCTCACTCCCGTACCTGTGCTCTGGTCTATCTCAAATGGTACAAGACTCAATACTAGTTTAGTTTTGATAAATAAGCGAACCAGTAATGAAAACAAATAGACAGGGGAGCAAATATGTTGAAAAACGTTAATGTGCAGATATGAAGAGTAACAAAAAGCGAGAATGTAGTACTATGGAAAAATGTCGCTGAAAAATTCAAGCGAAATTTACCTTTGACCCAAGTCATCACTATAATTTACTTACACACTTGCTTTGACAGTTAAAATTTCAAGTGATCTACCACAATAATTCACTATAATCCACTAAGCCGAACAGTTCCTAAGGGCAATTTGTTTTCAGCCATCAACATGGACAGCAATATTCTCTGCCGCATGCTACAGTGTTACATATCAGTACAGCTTCTAGAAATAATGCAAACAAAACAAATTACGCGTGTACCAAAACCAAACAAGTACACAGGAGTGGAAGTTTACAGAATACCTAAGTCACCCAATCAATTTTACACTGGTCTCCGTTCTCTTTGGGCAACGCCGGAGAAGTGATGCCAGACTTTATTTTATTTTATTTTTTTTTTCATGAGCACGAGAGGAAGATAGAGGAAACCTTTTTTTTTTCTCTCTCTCTGGTAACTTATAAAAAAAAAAACACAGAAAATTTTCAAGTTAGTACGAAAAGAGAAGTAATGACAAATCTGACGTGACATAGCGAGGATCACGAGGCCAGGAAGCCATCATCACTCACTTCATCCACCGTGGCTTGTTTGCTTGACAAGATAAGAACCAGCCGCAGCATGTTCTTACTCCCACCATACCCCCTCCTTCACTTTATAAAACTCAGCCACATACTAAGTTCGTGTCTTCATCGTGTCATGAGTACGAGTGGAGTGTCGTCACCAGGGGCGCTGCGGTGAGGAGATACAGAGGTGGAGGTCATGATTCAGAGCTGTTTTTGATGCAATATTTCAATTCTGAGATAATTAGAGCGACCTTGAAGGCATGCATACACTCTCCCTCTGCCATGTCATTAACGCAAACAATCCCTAACGCTCACGTATAAGAGTCTTCCCCCACCCCCACCACATTCCCCCTCAGCCAACCTCCCCCACCAACGGTCCAGAACTAATAAACACACAACGGTTCAACTTGTAAAACCCAGGATCTACACGTCAGGCTACGTACCGTCTACCTTGTTGAGTCTTTCTTTCTCTCTACCTCAGCCCCCTTATGCACGTGAGAAAAATCAATGATGTAGCAGCATTACTCACCGCCTCCTTAACTTGAGGAGAGGTATACTGGTAGTTTTAGTCAACATACAAGGGGATACAGACGTTCACCCTCCACAGTTATTGGCTACACATCAAGGAACGGCAACTTCCCAGGTCATGAGAGTTGAGAGCTGGGAAGCCCTGCACGAAACATAACAAAAATTTCCTACTTCTGATATGAAAGAAACAGTAGGATGAAGCTAATGACGCGTTGGTATGAAATTTTGTCCCGCGGCGTGAACTGCAGTGTTGCATCACGTAAAAAATTGAATTAATGAGACGGCCACTCACGACAAAGGACAACTAAAAGGCCTCAGTGCGCCATGGAAACAGCTCTAAACGAACACACACACACACACACACACACACACACACACACACACACACACACACACACACACATACACAGTTTCATATCCTGTTGGGAAATGCCCATTCCTAAACTTGCCATAAGACATAGAGCTTCATCTTCATTAACATTTATAAACTCTCTCTCTCTCTCTCTCTCTCTCTCTCTCTCTCTCTCTCTCTCTCTCTCTCAGTTAATATGCCGCCGCGTGGACCTCAGTAGATGAGTCACGAGGGACCCCCAAGGGTTCGGTGCCACTCAGTCAAGATGGAACGCTCGAACCAGTCACAGCTGGGATGCGATCATGTGGGCCGCCCTTCCTCTCTCCGCTCTGTCCCGCTGTCTCCCCCACATCCCTCCTGCCTCCGGCCTTCGTTCTTCCCTTCGTCTCTCCCTCCCTCAAGCGTATCAACATCGGTTTCCGTTCATAAAATAACGCACTTCACATGTTAGCTATGTACTTTTTTTTATCTAATTTATTTTTTATTTTATTTTAGGGGTAGGTTTGTATGTAGGTGTTACTACTTTACGGCTACTACTTACATACTACGTGACAGTACAGGGATATAGTTCATGCCAAGTCGAGAAGAAACTCTTACTTCATCACTATTTATGCACCAAACACACAGATAAACATTTGACAGATGCCGATTATTAATTTTCTTAGACTCACAAACACATCAACAGCACTCGATTGTGGTTTTTATGCTTTCACTTTTGCGCGTTGGATTGACAAACATGACATGATGTATCCACTAGTATGTGCTGGAAACAAATGCGAGGGAAGGGAGTGTAGATGTGCTGTAGTGACTCCTAAGTGCGATATACAGTAACAGGGTCCGGGAGGCTAGATACCATACCCCTGCGTCGCGCTGCCGCAGCATGCTGAGTCGCTCCTCTGAAATCATTGTCAGTCTCGTCCACTCCAACCTCGTGCCTGGGATCAGAATTCGATTATACCAATCCCTGTCGCTTCCCTCCGCGGCCGCTTCCAGGACGAGCTGTTACTGCACAATCTCCACAATCAACACTCTTCTTGGATGGCATGCTGTGTCACATCAAGCCACCACCGTCACTATCACTGGAACGTTTTCAGAGATGATGGCATTTTTCATATATTATGGTAAACAAGTAGTACACTTCTTGTAAACACCACACATTCACAAAAAAATCACTTGCAAATGAGTAATCTTGGGGACAAAGTTCAATGAACTACGGGATTCTCCTGCTCTGAACCGCCCGCCACAACAGAGTGTCGACTAATGCCAACGTGTCGGCCGTCCCGGCAGACTTATACGTGCCTCACCCAGTCGCCGCTGCAGGGTGGGAGGCGGGCGGGGACGAGGGGAGGGATTTGCCGCGCGGGATACTGTATATTCTTCACATGAAAGATTTTTCTCAACATTTGTAACTATTTCTTTCTTTACAATATTATTTAGCATGATGAAAAGGTTAGAAAATCAATGAGAAAATACGGGAGCCTCACACAATTTTTTGTTCTGTCCAAAACATGCAGTTTGTACTGACTATTTTTAGATCATTGTGAGCCCTTGAGCACACACTGCATGGGATAAATTAATTGCGGTTTCCTACATTGTTTAAACCACGATGACCGTGCTACCTAAGATGTGCGTGGAAGGCTGCTGAATTGGTCACATTATACTAAACATGTCCTGCATGCAAACAAACAACACACACACACACACACACACACACACACACACACACACACACACACACACATGTTAGCACAATGTGCACGCATGAAGAGAATTATTATATCTTAAAGAGTCTGCATTGCAAGGAATGTAGTACTATGCTTCTATGCAATAAGGCGTTCTGAGTCGTTTCGGCCAGTTTTTCTCACCTCTCCAGCTGCTAACTCTGTACAGGGGCCTTATCCGCCCATGTATGGAGTATGCTTCACATGTAGGGGAGAGGGGAAGGGGGTTCTACTCATACTGCTATTTTAGACAAGGTGGAATCAAAAGCTTTTCGTGTTATCAATTCTTCTCCTCTAAGTGACTGTCTTCAGCCTCTTTCTCATCGCCGCAAATCTTTTACCGTTATTTTCATGCTAGCTACTCTTCTGATCCTGCTAACTACATGCCTCTCCTCCTTCCGCGGCCTCGCTACACAAAATTTTCTTCTTTCTCTCATCCCTATTCTGTCCACCTCTCTGTTCACGTTTCTAATGCAAGAGTTAACCTTTCTCTGGTAAACTCTGGGACTCCCTGCCTGCTTCTGTATTTCCTCCTTCCTATGACTTGAACTCTCAAGAGGGAAGTTTCAAACATTTATCCCTCAATTTTTGATGATTTTCTTGTCGTCTTTTTTTGGGACTGGCGCCAAAGTGGGATTTATTTTCCTCCGGTTTTGTTTCCCTTGGCCAGTCACCCTCTTACATAACCCTAAATGTCAAAATAATTTTTCCTTTTCATGAAAAGGACATGAAAACACGAGAAACTACATTTCTTTCATAATGGCATTTCTATGAGAGATTGCTGGAGTCAGAAATGCTATTTTCTCAAGGGTCGCCTTCGGAATTCCCCTTCGAGAAAAGCTTTTTAAAGAATTATTTGGTGAAATCAGTAATTGCTGCTCATTACTGAAAATAATAATCTGATTGGACATTTCGCCTTGCAGTAATATTTAATTTTTTTTTTTTACCATATTTCGAAGATAAAAATGATTAAAGTTCACATTCGAAGAAACGCTTACAACAATCTGGTCTTGGCAAAATGTTTACAGAAAATGAAAAGGGAAACAAATAAAAAAAAAGTTATATTCATTCGGTATACATGTTCTATAAATTTTTGCAGTATCTCATTATGAGTAATAATAATAATTATGCTCAGCTACTATTATTTCAAAAGTGCTCTACTAACAGCGACAATAACAACAACAAAATCCATGTAGCTGCAGCAGCAGCAGCAGCAGCAGCACACTACAATAATGAAATAATAGCTATTACAAGAACTTCTCACTGTTACCAGCACTGTAACTACTGATACAATCAGCATGAAGAGAATAGTGAAAAAGTAGAAATGATAACAACAACTGCTGCTGCTGCTGGTGCCGCTGGTGCTACTACCGCTGATGCTGCTGCTGCCACTACTACCTGCAGAGTGACCACCTCAACTCTGAACACTAACACCACTGTAACACAACTAGCACCACCACCGCTGCTCACCGGTGCACTACGCTGTTCCTTGCACCACACCACCTCGACTTGTCTTCATTCCTATAACTAGACTTATACGATGCACTTCTACAGTCCCTTTTTTTTTTTTTTTTGCATTTACTCATTTTCTTACGCAGAACATGGGTGTGCTGGGGCCGCGGTTGCCACATGTGTTATAACGCACCCCATCCGTGACCTTGATACTTCTCAGGTGTACTCATGACCTTCGCCTCAAAACAGCCTCGCACTCCCTCTCTATGTTCCTGCCTCTTCCCTGTGAACCATCCATAAACCGGCCCATCCCCGCCCTCCTAAGCCTCGCATCTCGCAGCCACGCACTCCATATATGACTTTCCTCCCAACCTGTAACTCTTTTTACGTTCTAATTTCCGGTTTTTCTGAATTAGTCAGGGTTTTCGTTTGGATATTTATACACTTAAATATCGCATTTGAAAGTAACGTAATTTTACAGACGATAAGACAAGTTAACTTTACAGTGGAATTCTGTGTTCAACTTTTCTTTCATCTTTAGTATTTCCAAGTGACATGTGTGTTGAGGAGAATATTAACAACTTGCATCCTTGTTTACATTTGGCCAGGGTGAAGAACAAACGCAGTAAGAATAAGTCGTGACCGAACACTTGTAGGAAAAAGGTATACCAGCTCAGGGAAGGTGTAGTGAGCGCTAAGCATATGTAAAACTCTTGTGTTTGTGCTCTTAATGTCACGGCAAGAGGCACGAATTAAAGATGAGGAGATGAGCTCGGCATTCAAGAGTTACTTCACGACGATCTGGATCCTACGAGTATTTCTGAGCATGTGGCGACGACAACGACAACGGCAACGACAGCGACAACAGCAACAACAACAACCAACAACACGACCACCACCAACCAACAACAGTGTATATCAGGAATAGTCTCAGTAATCGGGGCTGTTAGTGTCGAGTCAATAGAGAGCTTTAAAAGATTAGATAAATTTATGGATAGGATGGTAGGTGGATAAAGGTAGATATGTTTTATACAGGGACAGCTACGTGTAGGCCTAATGATTTCTTGAAGCTCCCTTTACGTTATGTTTGGGTTAACGCTTCTTTGTTTTACAACGTAGAATCGTCTGTAGGTACATGGTCTCCATTATAGGATACCGCGAGGATAAAAGTAAACAATAACGAACAGAATCCCAGGCACCACTATACATCCCAGATTCGCTTTGATGATCAATACACAGGAAATAGTTATTCGTGCCGATGCAGAATGTGATTGATGGATCCATCGAGTAACTAAAATTGTGTGAATATTCACACAGCTCGTGGGAAGGGGGGAAAAAAAAGCTCGTGAATGAGATGCTGCTGACGAAGTGCGCAGAGAAGAACCTGAAAGATTTGTTGACACTAAGGCTCGCCACACATGGCTTGCGTATGGTTATGGCGTGGCTGTTCCTGCTTCACACGCCTAGCGGACACATGTTTGGCAGTTATGATACACAGCAATCAAAAGCAGCAGACGAGGAACGGTGCGTGGGCCGGGACAATTGGTGCACTTGAAGGACAAACATGCGCGGGGATCAGGCGGCCACACATATGAACTAAAGGCGAACAAAGTGAATATTCAAAGCACGGCATGAAATCAATGTAAAAATAGAGTGAATTTTTCTTGCTTGAAATTCTCTCCTCATTTCCTTTACTGCCGCTCGAGGTTGTCAGGTTGTACCTTACTACATAACACACACACACACACACACACACACACACACACACACACACACACACACACAAAAAAAAAAAAAAAAAAAAAAAAAAAAATATATATATATATATATATATATATATATATATATATATATATATATATATATATATATATATATATATATATATATATATATATATATATATATATATATATATATATATCATCGAGGACAAAGACCTTATGGTTGATGTGATGTGCTGTGGCATTCAGTGTCACTAATGAGAGGATGCTTGCATCAGACAAGTGACAGTCCACATTTTTAGCGCTAATTACATCACGCTGCATGGATGTGCGCGAATGCTTATTGCACTATTTCACAATGAAACTGATAAGAAAAGATTTGTCTGAGTCTACATGCTTTTGTCGACACATTAATTTATTTATTTATTTTTTTTACCCGCGGATACAAATAGCCTTCTCATTGAGGATGCTTGGCTTATTTAGAAATGCTCAGTAAAAGGCCCCATTCTGTCACACTATTTCATAGGATTTCATATGTTAGTAAGCTATCAACTGTTCTGCATCAGTCAGTTTCACCATGTTTATAAAGAGTGAGGAGAGAGAAAGCAAATGGGCCGCGTCTTCCACATGTGGCCTCACCATTCTACCAAACAATTCTGTATTCGTACCCGAGGACGGAGAGCCGACTTCTAAAGCCCCTCCCATTTTGTTGTTGATGTTTTGCACTATCATTGACTTTCAACGTAAGAGATCGTTGTGACGGCTAAACTATCGAGTCGTATTCATCGTATTCCGCCACTATATCTTTGTAAGAGCTAACATAGAGTGCTCCGGTACTTTTGTGCTCATGTAAGTGACTAGATTTCAGTTACTATATAACCGACCCGTGTGCCTCGGTGATTGAACTGCACATGTCGGTTTTAATTTTTTTAAAGGATTCTAAATTGCACCGGCTGTACTGATGGTAAAATCACACACACACACACACACACACACACACACACACACACACACACATTCACTCACGAAAAAAAGGACACATTTACATATGAAGATTGAACCACGCGAATGTAGCTCAGGTTCTAGTAACTACAACCAAGTAAATACAACCACGTAAACACACACACACACACACACACACACACACACACACAAGTAAAACGTCACAGCGCACCGGCAGAATCCGAGGAAAAGGACCAGTGCATGCTATACACTCCCGCCTGAATGGACGCTCACCAACATTTCCAAAGTCGGACAGGAAGAAGACTGGAACTACTACACCAGTCACTCGAACGCTTTCACTATTCCATTTATTCGGGTCTGAAAATTGCTTCATCTCTACTGCTTCTCGCTGGTGAATCAATCTGTCAGTCTTCCTGCCTATCTGCTGAGCTGCTTTTGTATTTAACTATCTATATTCAAGGGGGTTTTAGAACTCCTCCGAAGCGGGATTATACTGAGGGGTACAAAAGGCAATGCTATATAAACATGAGCTTGTTCCTCCTTTGTTTACTATGCTTGTGTTCATCTCCTGTTTCGATTGTCCCTGTGTTTGTGTCTATACCATTCTTCTTTTCTTATCGTCTGCTTCTTGTTCTCTCTCTCTCTCTCTCTCTCTCTCTCTCTCTCTCTCTCTCTCTCTCTCTCTCAAGCCTTGCTGCGTGGTCTCGATCTTAAAGCAGCACTGTCCCCTCGGCGCCCCATGTCCCTCAGATACCGCTCTGTTGAGACACCAACCCATCCTACATAGGTGCTCTCTCTCTCTCTCTCTCTCTCTCTCTCTCTTACTACTTTAATTATGTTCTCCTTTTTACGGTTCGCAGAATGATTAGGAATAATTAGCGTCCCCTATAACTAGGCTACACACTTTTGTTCAGTTGCACTATGCAAGAATTCATAATTTCTGGTACTCTTTCTGTAAGCTTGCTCGGTGCCTCTCTCGTATACTGCCGTCTCTGTTTAAGTTTTCTAAGGTTCTGATAGCTGTTATTATTCATGACTTCTAATTTCTGGCATATTTTTTTCTTTTTTTTACTGTCATGTATTTTTTGATCCTTAACCGTAAATGAGTCTCCTTTCCATTCCTTACTGTCTTGTATTGTTCTAATTGTTCGCACTCCCTAAAGACGCCTTTGTTAGTGGTGGTGGTAGTGGTAGTGGCGGTGGTAGTGATGGTGGTGGTAGGGATGTATTTTTTTATTGTTGTAATTTTTATTTCAATGAACCTTCCTCTCGATATAAAAGAACAAGAAAAACTAAGTGACTGGGTACATTTTCTTATCTGACGGAGTTGTTCGTGGTATACAAAATAAGACAATCAGGAAAGAGAATACAGCTTATTGTATTGATACTCGGTTTTCCTATTAATGTGTCGTAAACACAAAAAGATTGCTGCTATTTTCATATATACATTAATAATAAAAAAGCGAAACTAATATGGAATCAGCATGTGCGGGTTAGCATTTTATGATAGAGCAAAACCCTATATTGCCATGCCCATAAAATTGCCACCAGATGAAAGTTTGGTTGGATGCTGACCAAAAGAGAGAGAGAGAGAGAGAGAGAGAGAGAGAGAGAGAGAGAGAGAGAGAGAGAGAGAGAGAGAGAGAGAGAGAGAGAGAGAGAGAGAGAATGTGTGTGTGTGTGTGTGTGTGTGTGTGTGTGTGTGTGTGTGTGTGTGTGTGTGTGTGTGTGTGTGTGTGTGTGTGTGTGTGTTGAATATCAGCCATCAATAAACAGCAAACATCAGCAATAACATACTGATGCTGCTCATGTTTGTTACTACTGCTTCTTTTTCTATTACTACTACTATTACTACTACTTCTACTACTACTACTACTACTACTACTACTACTACTACTACTATCACTCAAATAATATCACTGAAAGAAAACTGTTATTCAGAACCTCCTGCCTGCGTCTACCACTATTAAATAAAAGTAAAAAAACAAACAAAATTAAACATAAAATGCCTCCTGATATCATTTATGAGCATACATAAATACATCACCACCACTCCCACTAACCACCACCACTATCACCATCACCACCACCACCACCACTCCAAACTCTTGTTCCCCTACACCTAAAAGATAACCTTGAACATGGCTGTATATTTCCACACACAGAATAGCAAACAAGCACGATCTCACTCCACGAAAACGAAAAAAAAAAAAAAAGAAAAAAAAAAAAAAAAACGAGGCTGCTTGTTTGCTTTTAATATATCCATGGAGGAAGACTCATAATTGGCTCCCTTCCTCTCCAGTCGCGTCATTCTATGGATTCATGAACACTGCGCTTGGTGGACGAGTTAAGTTAAGAGGAGTTCAGTGATGGATGCTGATGAGGCTGGCAACAGGAAGAGAGAGATTTGATTTTTGTTCCTTTTATGCAAGAGAGGTACTGAACCAGGGTAATAAAAAAAGTTATCCTAAAGGTCCAGTCATAAAAAGGTCCACTTATATGAAAAAAAAGGTCTCGCTGGTATAAGAAAAAGGCTCACAGATAAAAATAAAAGTTTACTGGTAATGTATATTTCTGTAAAGATTGACTGTTGCTTACGAATGAGTCAATGCCATAAAAAAAAAACCTTTTTTTTTTTCTTTACTGTCCAGTTTATAATTCCATTGACATTAGTCCTACGGGTGAAAAAATGCTAACTCACATCGCTTTTAAAATCAACTAATACCTGTGACCTTAATTTTTCAACGCAATATACAAAAGAAAAGCGAGATTTTTTTCTGCCTTAATAATTATCACATATTAAACATAATATTCTTAAAGGTTCCATTTCCGTAGCAGCCCATTAAAAGTATTCGAAGATTTTTTTTATTTTTTTTCTTAATGATTTTAAATTGGCATAATATTCTTGAAGACAAGCAGGATGCAAAATTCTAATACAGGTATTCGAAGCATCTGAGAGAAGAGTCACACGATAAAACACTGACAGATTAACCTGCACACGCTTCCCCTCTCCCGCCAATCCTAATGTCCGCTGTATCAACAGTTCTCGCTCCGTCTGCAGTGTTGATAATGCACTTTGCACCGGAAATTGGCTGCCTCCCCTACGCTGTGCTCAAAGCGCCTCCCAAGCCCAGGTTGTCAAGGGAGGCATTCGGGAAAGAAAATGACACATTAATTTCTCATATTCAAATCCACATATCACTAAGTAGTCTCTGGAGCAGACATCGGTAGCAACATTAGATACGGCTGATGTGACACTAATGTGTATTTTTTCTCTCATGCTGTTGATGGAAGAGAATGAGGTTCTGTAAACACTCCAGCCGCACTCTCCACACATTCCTAAAGTCCACGCAACACATAACGACCTCGTATAGTATTCATGTGTATACATTTGCATAACAGATTGCAGGATAAAAAAAAAGGACAAACCGCTGCTGCCACTCTATATTATATAAAACTCTACAAACCCGGCGAGGTTTAAAGCATCAGTTTGATCTAAATCTCCGCAGCATGTGAACCAGAGCAGTCAAAACAAATGTGCTTCCCATAATAGGAAGGGTGGAGGGCTGAACGGGGAAATGAAGCCCTGAATCAGCTTCTGACCGAGACTTCCGCAGTGAACCACACCACGCACTCACACTCCATCGAAACAAACACCAAGAAGACGGAATACAAACAGAGGCGGCCATAACAGAATATCACATTACTGACAGCGTAGGGGAAAAGACAACTATCTAAGTGATTGAAACATATCTACACACACTCCAGTACATGACTTCTTTTCTTGCAGTATGACAACAGAGATAGTCAGAGGAGTCGTCACGTAGCAGATGCACTTCACAAAGGCGGAAAATTTTATGGCTACAGAGATCTCTTTTTTAGCGGGCAGAGAATCGTCACTAACAGAAGAAACAAGTACGTAGGTTTTCCCAGGCGCCCAATCTCTCTCTCTCTCTCTCTCTCTCTCTCTCTCTCTCTCTCTCTCTCTTCAGAACGTTTCATCGCTTCCTGTATTATCCTTTGAACCATTAAGAGATCCCCTATCGTAAGTAAACACACACACACACACACACACACACACACACACTGAATGATCGCCAAGGTAACGATATGGAATTTTTTTTTTGGAAGAAAAGTAATTACATAAAACCGTAGGACATTCACATAACATAGTAAAAAAAAAAAAAAGCAACTAGAAAGTGTCCCTACAATCTAGAGAGAGAGAGAGAGAGAGAGAGAGAGAGAGAGAGAGAGAGAGAGAGAGAGAGAGAGAGAGAGAGCCATGTTAACTCGAATCCCCGTTATCAGAGTGGCGTCAGTATACATACTTTAGGTCGCTATTACTGCATCCGACGCTCCCACCTGCGGCCTCATTAGTGACACCGCCAGCACGAGCATCACTCACTCCGCCACTCACCTGGAAAAACAAGATAGGAACGTCAGTCTGCTTTGCTACATGTGTTATATATTTTTAACCAAGTTTCCTTTCATATTAATTCATTTTCCTATTTTAATTCTCTCCCCCATAACTCTCTCTCTCTCTCTCTCTCTCTCTCTCTCTCTCTCTCTCTCTCTCTCTCTCTCTCTCTCGTTATTGGACTTGACTTCGTTAATTTCTTTTTAAAATCTGATTATGTATAATACTACATACTTAGATTTCTCTCTCCTCTCTCTCTCTCTCTCTCTCTCTCTCTCTCTCTCTCTCTCTCTCTCTCTCTCTCTCTCTCTCTCTCTCTCTCTCTCTCATCAATGAGTCGGCGGTATCACAAACATATGGCCTTTTTGAAGCAACATGACACTAGAGGGAAGGGTAGGAGCACAGGGAGAAAAAAAAAAAAAGCTGACACAAATAAAACTATGTTAGAACGAAACTTTATTTTCCCTTCTCTTTTTACTATAATGGAAATGCCGTTTGCACACACACACCACTCACTTTACATGCAATATCAGTTTCCTAACATATTTCCATTACTTCGCTTATATATGCATTGCACCTCTCTGCATCTAAAACTCATTTCAGAACTACTATACTGAATAAGAACGGGCGGAAAGAAGGTAAGGTACATTGGATTTAATTTAGCAAGTAATGATGATGTCAGGGATGTTAGGAAAACTGCAAGACGTGGATGAAGGAAGGGGGAAGAAAATGCATGAGAAAAATCCGGCGGGAAAAGTCGCCGGGGAAAAATATGGAGAGGAAGATGGGGAGATATTCCTAATATTGACTCGTTAAGGTAAACACAAGAGAAGAGAAGACAAGTTTGAGACGAGGAAGAAGAGGAAACAAGGAACTCGGTGTAAACAGAAGAAAGCAAATAAGAGAGAGAGAGAGAGAGAGAGAGAGAGAGAGAGAGAGAGAGAGAGAGAGAGAGAGAGAGAGAGAGAGAGAGAGAGAGAGAGAGAGAGAGAGAGAGAGAGAGAGAGAGAGAGAGAGAGATAATTAACAAAAACTATAGGAAAAAGAAAGTGTAAGAGGGAAAAATAAGTGGAAATTACTAGGAAAATATTAATATACAGACGAAAGCAAAAATGGATGAAAAACAACATGACAAAACATGAGGAGGGAATGAAGGAAACGATGATTGTTTCTGGAAATATATAGGAAAAACAAAGTATTGGCCGCGAGAGGAAGGGAGGAGAAGGGAGAGGAAGGGCTGTCCTAAACAATGGACAACTGGAGGCCAGATAAAGAGATAAGACCGATAAGAATCTGTAGTGGTTCTGTTTCTTTCGCAGGGTGTGTGTGTGTGTGTGTGTGTGTGTGTGTGTGTGTGTGTGTGTGTGTGTGTTGAAGATAACTTTATAACTTTTTCTCATTTTCTTCCTGTAATTAAGATAGAAAAGACAGTTACTAGCCTTACACTTGCCAGCTTATGAAGTGAAGAGTCGCTGGTACACTGCAACTTCCTCAGCAACACGCTCTGGTATTGGTGAAACTGAGACATTTACTGATACTGAAGATGAGGAGCGACAGCAAACTAAAATCTTGCGAAGACGATTCATTTGAGGGTAAAGTGACATAGTTCGAGATTCTCCCTCTCCCCTCTCGAGATTTCAGGAACAAAAGAACGGGTGAAGATAAGCCTCTTACTTTAGATTAGATAGTGTATCTTATAACAAAAAGCACCCTGACGAACAACAGGTCTGCTGTTGTTTATTCTTTCTTTGCAATACCTTCTAAGGTCAGACTCTCATACCCACATATACATTATCTTATTTAATAAAAAAAAAAAAAAAAACGGAACGAAAAAAAATCGTTGTTGCCCTCCCCCCCAAAAAAAGCTGCTGCATGTGTAATTTATAATTCGTTTTGGAAACAAATGCAGTTTTCATTAATCATCTGATTATTTACACGCCACTTATTGCAAGCGGAATTAAAACTCATTTCAATAAATTAGGGTATAAATTAAGGGAAAGGTGCAAACACTAACACAAATCGTAAAAAAAAATATCGTATAACTGAACAAACTTTACATGTTAATTACAAGTTCGATAATGGAATGATGCCTTTTTTCTGAGAAATTTGCAGCATGACCGGCACACGCGGCATATATATATATATATATATATATATATATATATATATATATATATATATATATATATATATATATATATATATATATATATATATATATATATATATATATATATATATATATATATATATATATATATATATATATATATATAATATATATATATATATATATATATATATATATATATATATATATATATATATATATTTTTTTTTTTCAACACTCTTATACAGAGTTTCGGCCGTCACCTTCCTCGTCTGGGGTGGCTGGTCTGGGTCCCTTCACCTCGCGTCTCCTCAGACAATAAAAGAGCACAAAAATAATGATGAAGAGGGTATGTCGGCATCTCGAGAAATATGCAGTCGGATACAAGACCACTCCCTGATGAGGACAGTGGGACGGAGAGAAATGGGCCGTAAACATACTCGGGGCACATCCCGACCACTGATGCAATCACGTGATTGATTCCCAGTTATCTGCCCACAAGGAGCACCACCGTTGACATTCGGGAATCACTTGTCGATATATAAGACAGTTTATGTAAGGAATTCCAGTGCTGATAAATATCCTTCTGTGAAACCGTTTTCTTCAGACTTTCAGATAAAAACTTGGCGCCTAATTACTACCAGGAAATAAAAGAAGGAATGTCTGAGTGGCACGGCGCCATGGCTGCTCCTACTGGAGCAAATTGCGGAGCGAAAGTTGAAGATTCTCGTATAATTATGCAATACAACAACATTAAAATTCTACCCTTCAAAGAGCAAGTCTCAGGAAATGCAGCAATCGCTTCACTCGTACTCAGCGTTAACTCCTTTCGCGACTGAAGTCTAAATGCGATGAGAGGCAGGCGCCTGAGCCCCGATTTCTGCCTGAAGCGGACAAAGTTCATAGAAGTAATGATTAACATTTAAAAAAAAATTG